>NC_029792.2:13791356-13800392 GCF_000816755.2 Arachis ipaensis
AATAGTTTTGGCATCTCACTTTATCCATTGAGGTTCAGAATGATTGGCATCTATAGGAACTCAGAGTTCAGATAGTGTTATTGATTCTCCTAGTTCAGTATGTTGATTCTTGAACACAGCTACTTTATGAGTCTTGGCCGTGGCCCTAAGCACTTTGTTTTCCAGTATTACCACCAGATACATAAATGCCACAGACACATAATTGGGTGAACCTTTTCAGATTGTAACTCAGCTTTGCTAAAGTCCCCAATTAGAGGTGTCCAGGGTTCTTAAGCACACTCTTCTTTTGCTTTGGACCTTGACTTTAACCGCTCAGTCTCAAGTTTTCACTTGACACCTTCACGCCACAAGCACATGGTTAGGGACAGCTTGGTTTAGCCGCTTAGGCCAGGATTTTATTCCTTTAGGCCCTCCTTTCCACTGATGCTCAAAGCCTTGGGATCCTTTTTATTTACCCTTGCCTTTTGGTTTTAAGGGCTACTGGATTTTTTTGCTTGCTTTTTCTTTTTCTCTTTTTTTTTTTCGCCATTTGTTTTTTTTCTTCTTTTTTTTTCTGCAAGCTTTGTATTCACTGCTTTTTCTTGCTTCAAGAATCATTTTTATGATTTTTCTGATTATCAAATAACATGTCTCCTTGTCATCATTCTTTCAAGAGCCAACATATTTAACATTCATAAACAACAACTTCAAAAGACATATGCATTGTTCAAGCATTCATTCAGAAAACAAAAAGTATTGTCACCACATCAATATAATTAAACTAAGTTCAAGGATAAATTCGAAACTCATGTACTTATTGTTCTTTTGAATTAAAAACATTTTTCATTCAAGAGGGGTGATGGATTCATAAGACATTCATAACTTTAAGACAAAGTTACTAAATACTAATGATCATGTAATAAGTCACTAACATAGATAAGCACTTAACATAAAGAAAACAAAAAAATAGGAAATTTAAGAACAAGGAATGAGTCCACCTTAGTGATGGTGGCGTTTCCTTCTTGAGGAACCAATGATGTCCTTGAGCTCTTCTATGTTTCTTCCTTGTCTTTATTGCTCCTCCCTCATAGCTCTTTGATCTTTTCTAATTTCATGGAGGATGATTGAGTGCTCTTGATGTTCCACCCTTAGTTGTCCCATGTTGGAACTCAGTTCTCCTAGGGAGGTGTTGATTTGCTCCCAAAAGTTCTGTGGAGGGAAGTGTATCCCTTGAGGCATCTCAGGGATTTTTTGGTGATGAGCTTCTTTATGCGTCTCTTGAGATCCATGAATAGGCTCTCTTGTTTGCTCCATCCTTTTCTTAGTGATGGGCTTGTCCTCATCAACGAGGATATCTCCCTCTATGTCAATCCCAGTCGAATTGCATAGATAGCAAATGAGGTGAGGAAAGGCTAACCTTGCCACAGTGGAGGTCTTGTCAGCCACCTTGTAGAGTTCTTGAGGTATAATCTCATGAACTTCCACCTCTTCTCCAAATTCTTGAACCATTAGAATTCCAACTTGTTAGATGGGGTTTGTTAGAACTTCCCAACCTCTTCTATGGATCTCATGTCGGATCTCCGGATACTCATTTTTCTTGAGTTTGAAAGGGACCTCGGGGATCACCTTCTTCTTGGCCACAACATCATAGAAGTGGTCTTGATGGGCTTTGGAGATGAATCTTTCCATCTCCCATGACTCGGAGGTGGAAGCTTTTGTCTTCCCTTTCCCTTTTCTAGAGGATTCTCCGGTCTTAGGTGCCATGAATGATAATGGAAAAACAAAAAGCTTATGCTTTTACCACACCAAACTTAGAATATTGCTCGCCCTCGAGCAAGAGAAGAAAAAAGAGATGAAGAAGAAGAAGAAATAGAGGAGAGGAAGAGAGGTTAGTGTTTCGGCCAAGAAGGGGAAGAGAGGGTTGTGTTGTGTGAAAATGAAGAAGAATGGAGGGGTTTATATAGTGGAGGGAGAGGGGTTAGGTTCGGCCATTTAGGGTGGGTTTGGTGGGAAAGTGATTTTGAATTTTGAAGGTAGGTGGGGTTTATGAGGTAGGTTTATGGGGAAGAGTGGATGGATGAGAATGGTGAAGGGGTAGTAGGGAAGAGAGCTTGATGTGATTGGTAAAGGGTTTTGGAGAAAGGTGTTTATTTGGAAAGAGAGGTTGAACATTGAGAAGAGGGAAGAGTATGAGTGGATGTAGGTGAGGATCCTGTGGGGTCCACGGATGCTGAGATGATTCTGTGGGGTCCACAGATCCTGAGGTGTCAAGGATTTACATCCATGCACCAGTTTGGCATGTAAAATGCCTTTGCATGCAATTCTGGCGTTGAACGCCAGTTCTATGCTTGTTTCTGGCGTTCAGCGCTAGCTTTCCTCAGTGTGCATTCCTGGCGTCTGAACGCCAGGATGCTGCTTGTTTTGGGCGTTCAACGCCAGTTCTATGCTCTGTTCTGGCATTGAACGCCAGCCAGATGCTCCTTACTGGCGTTTAAACGCCAGTAAGCCCTTCCTCCAGGGTGTGATTTTTCTTCTGTTGTTTTTGATTCTGTTTTTATTTTTCTATTTATTTTGTGACTCCACATGATCATGAACCTAATAAAACATGAAATAACAATAAAAAATAAAAATAAAATTAGATAAATAAAAATTGGATTGCCTCCCAACAAGCGCTTCTTTAATGTCAACAGTTTGACAGTGGGCTCTCATGGAGCCACACAGGTGATCAGGTCAATTTTATAGATTTCCAACACCAAACTTAGAGTTTGGATATGGGAGTTCAATACCAAACTTAGAGTTTGGCTGAGGCCTCCCAACACCAAACTTAGAGTTTGATTGTGGGGGCTTTAGTTGACTCTGTACTGAGAGAAGTTTACTGTGCCTCTTTTCCATGTTTACAGAAGGATGTCCTTGAGTTTTAAACACAAGGGAGTCCTCATTCAATTGAAGGACTAGTTCACCTCTGTCAACATCAATCACAGCTCTTGCTGTGGCTAGGAAGGGTCTTCCAAGGATGATGGATTCATCCTCATCCTTCCCAGTATCTAGGATTATGAAATCAGCAGGGATGTAAAGGCTTTCAACCTTTACTAATATGTCCTCTACTTGTCCATAAGCCTATTTTCTGGAATTGTCTGCCATCTTTAATGAGATTTTAGCAGCTTGTACCTCAAAGATTCCCAGTTTCTCCATTACATAGAGTGGCATGAGGTTTATGCCTGACCCAAGGTCACATAGAGCTTTCTCAAAGGTCATGGTGCCTATGGTAGGTGCAAGGTATTAGGAACTTTCTAGGATCCTGTTTCTTCTGAGGCAATCTCAGTTGATCCAATGCATTTAGTTCATTGGTGAAGAGGGGAGGTTCATCTCCCCAAGTCTCATTACCAAATAAATTGACATTCAGCTTCATGATTGCACCAAGGAACTTGGCAACTTGCTCTTCAGTAACATCCTCATTATCTTCAGAAGAGGAATACTCATCAGAGCTCATGAATGGCTTAAGGAGGTTCAATGGAATCTCCATGGTCTCTAGATGAGTCTCAGATTCCTTTGGTTCCTCAGAGGGGAACTCCTTATTGATCACTGGACGTCCCAGGAGGTCTTCCTCCTTGGAATTCACGTCCTCTCCTTCCTCTTTGGATTCGGCCATGATGGTGATATCAATGGCCTTGCACTCTCCTTTTGGATTTTCTTCTGTATTGCTTGAGAGAGCACTAGGAGGGGTTTCAGTGATCTTCTTACTCAGCTGGCCCACTTGTGCCTCCAAATTTCTAATGGAGGACCTTGTTTCATTCATGAAACTCAGAGTGGCCTTAGATAGATCAGAGACTAAGTTTGCTAAAGTAGAGGTATTTTGTTCAGAGTTCTCTGTCTGTTGCTGAGTGGATGATGGAAAAGGCTTGTTGTTGTTAAACCTGTTTCTTCCACCATTATTAAAGCCTTGTTGAGGCTTTTGATCCTTCCATGAGAGATTTGGGTGATTTCTCCATGAGGGATTATAGGTGTTTCCATATGGTTCACCCATGTAATTTACCTCTGCTATTGCAAGGTTCTCAGGATCATAAGCTTCTTCTTCAGAAGATGCCTCTTGAGTACTGTTGGATGCAGCTTGCATTCCATTCAGACTCTGAGAAATCATATTGACTTGCTGAGTCAATATTTTGTTCTGAGCCAATATGGCATTCAGAGCATCAATTTCAAGAACTCCCTTCTTTTGAGGCGTCCCATTACTCACAGGATTCCTCTCAGAAGTGTACATAAACTGGTTGTTAGCAACCATGTCAATGAGTTCTTGAGCTTCTGCAGGTGTTTTCTTGAGGTGAATGGATCCACCTACAGAAGTATCCAATGACATCTTAGCTAAGTCAGACAGACCATCATAGAATATATCCAGGATGGTCCATTCTGAAAGCATGTCAGAAGGACACTTTTTAGTCAGTTGCTTGTATCTCTCCCAAGCTTCATAGAGGGATTCACCTTCCTTCTGTCTGAAGGTTTGAACATCCACTCTAGGCTTACTCAGCTTTTGAGGAGGGAAGAACTTGGCTAAGAAAGCCTTGACCAGCTTATCCCAAGAGTTCAGGCTATCTTTAGGTTGAGAATCCAACCATATTCTAGCTCTGTCTCTCACAGCAAAAGGGAAAAGCATGAGCCTGTAGACTTCAGGATCTACTCCATTAGTCTTGACAGTATCACAGATCTGCAAAAATTCAGTTAAGAACTGAAAAGGATCTTCAGATGGAAGTCCATGGAACTTGTAATTCTGCTGCATCAGAGAAACTAATTGAGGTTTAAGCTCAAAATTGTTTGCTCCAATGGTAGGAATTGAGATGCTTCTTCCATGTAAATTGGAATTAGGTGCAGTAAAGTCACCAAGCATCCTCCTTGCATTATTATTTTTTTTGGCTGCCATCTCCTCTTCCTGTTCGAAAATTCCTGTAAGGTTGTCTCTGGATTGTTGTATTTTAGCTTCTCTTAGTTTTCTTTTCAGAGTCCTTTCAGGTTCAGGATCTGCTTCAACAAGAATGTTCTTGTCCTTGCTCCTGCTCATATGACAAAGAAGGGAATAACAAAGAAAATATGGAATCCTCTATGTCACAGTATAGAGATTCCTTTGTGTGAGTAGAAGAAGAAAAGAATGTAATATAAAGAAAGAGAAGGGAGGAGAATCCAAACACAAGGGTGAGGGGAGCAGAGATATGAGATGAGGAGAAGTGTTAGTAAATAAATAAATAAATAGAAGAAGATGAGGGAGAGGGAATTTCGAAAATTAATTTTGAAAAAGTGTTAATAATTTTCGAAAAATGAAGATAAAATTAAAATTAAAATTAAAAATTGAAACAATTAATTAATTAAAAAGAATTTTTGAAAAAGAGGGAGGTATTTTCGAAAATTAGAGAGGGATAGTTAGTTAGGTAGTTTTGAAAGAGTTAAGAAACAAACAAAAAGTCAATTAGTTAGTTGAAAAAGATTTGAAATTAAATTTTGAAAAGATAAGAAGATAAGAAGTTAGAAGAGATATTTTAAAATCAAATTTTTGAAAAAGATAAGATTTAAAAAGATATGATAGAAATTTATTTTGAAAATTGATTAAAAAGATATGATTGAAATTAGTTTTGAAAAAGATTTAATTTTTAAAATCACAATTAATGACTTGATTCACAAGAAATCACAAGATATGATTCTAGAACTTAAAGTTTGAATCTTTCTTAACAAGTAAGTAACAAACTTGAAATTTTTGAATCAAAACATTAATTGTTGATAATATTTTCGAAAATATGATGTAAAATTAAGAAAGGGATATTTGGAAAATATTTTTAAAATTTTCGAAAATAAATAAGAAAAATGAAAAAGATTTGATTTTTGAAAAAGATTTTGAAAAAGATAAGATTTTTAAATTGAAAATTTGATTTGACTCATAAGAAACAACTAAATTTTAAAAAGTTTTGAAAAAGTCAACTCAAATTTTCGAAAATTTATGAGTGAAAAAGGGAAAGATATTTTTTGATTTTTGAATTTTTAATGATGAAAGAGAAAAACATGAAAAATGACTCACAACATGAAAATTATGAATCAAAACACATGATGCATGCAAGAACACTATGAATGTCAAGATGAACACCAAGAACACTTTAAATGTCAAGATGAACATCAAGAACTTATTTTTGAAAAAATTTTCAAGAAAAGAAAACATGCAAGACACCAAACTTAGAAATTTTTCATGTATAGACACTATGAATGCAAGAATGCATATGAAAAATAAGAAAAGACACAAAACAAAAAAATATGAAGATCAAACAAGAAGACTGACCAAGAACAACTTGAAGATCATGAAGAACACTATGAATGCATGAAGTTTTGAAAATGCATAATTTTTTTTTTTTTTAGAAAAAATACAATTGACACCAAACTTAAAAATTGACTCAAGACTCAAACAAGAAACACAAAATATTTTTGATTTTTATGATTTTATAAATTTTTTTTGTATATTTTTTTTCGAAAAACATATAGGAAAAAGGAAATAAGAAATTCAAAAAATTTTTAATAAGAATTCCAGGAATCTTTCAATGTTAGCCTAAAGCTCCAATCCAAGGGTTAGACATGGCTTAATAGCCAGCCAAGCTTTAGAAGATACAAATCAGTCATACAATAACAAATTTGATTAGCAACAACTAGCTTGCTCTTGTAATGATGACTTGGAAGCCTCAGTCTAAATGAATTTAGACATGGCTTTACAGCCAGCCAGGCTTCAACATGCTTCATGAAACTCTAGAATTCATTCTTAAAAATTTCTGAAATAATTTTCGAAAACAAAGGGAAAAAATTATTTTTGAAAGATTTTTGAAAAATTTTTGAAAATAAAACAAAAATAAAATTACCTAATCTGAGCAACAAGATGAACCGTCAGTTGTCCAAACTCGAACAATCCCCGGCAACAGCGCCAAAAACTTGGTGCACGAAATTGTGATCCCTGGTAATGGCTCCAAAAACTTGGTACTCTAATCTTAATTCATAATTTGTCACAACTTCGATACAACTAACCAGCAAGTGCACTGGGTCGTCCAAGTAATAAAACCTTATGTGAGTAAGGGTCGATCCCACAGAGATTGTTGGTATGAAGCAAGCTATGGTCATCTTGTAAATCTCAGTCAGGCGGATATCAAATGGTTATGGAGTTTTCGAATAATAATAATAAATAAACAGAAAATAAAGATAGAAATACTTATATAAATCATTGGTGAGAATTTCAGATAAGCGTATAGAGAGGCTTTTGTTCCTCTGAATCTCTGCTTTCCCGTTGTCTTCATCCAATCAGTCTTACTCCTTTCCATGGCAAGCTTTCTGTAAGGGCATCACCGTTGTCAATGGCTACATCCCTTCCTCTCTGTGAAAAAGGTCCAAATGCTCTGTCATGGCACGACTAATCATCTGGAGGTTCTCGATCATACTGGAATAGGGTTCACCCTCCTTTTGCGTCTGTCACTACGCCCAGTACTCACGAGTTCGAAGTTCGTCACAGCCATCCCTTCCCAGATCCTACTCGGAATACCACAGACAAGGTTTAGACTTTCCGGATCTCAGGAATGGCCATCCATGGGTTCTAACTTATACCACGAAGATTCTAATATCTCGGACTCGGTCCTCTGTATTAGATATCTAAGAGATACTCATTCTAGCTTGTTTGCATGTAGAACGGAAGTGTTTGTCAGGCACGCGTTCATAAGTGAGAATGATGATGAGCGTCACATAATCATCACATTCATCATGTTCTTGGGTGCGAATGGATATCTTAGAAGCGGAATAAGTTGAATTGAATATAAGACAGTAGTACTTTGCATTAAATTATGAGGAACAGCAGAGCTCCACACCTTAATCTATAGAGTGCAGAAACTCTACTGTTGAAAATACATAAGTGATGAAGGTCCAGGCATGGCCGAATGGCCAGCCCCCAAACGTGATCAATATGATCCAAAGTTGAACTAAAAATCATAAGATGTTCTAAATACAATAGTAAAAAGTCCTATTTATACTAAACTAGCTACTAGGGTTTACAGAAGTAAGTAATTGATGCATAAATCCACTTCCGGGGCCCATTTGGTGTGTGCTTGGGCTGAGCTTGAAGTTTACACGTGCAGAGGCTTCTTCTGGAGTTGAACGCCAAGTTGTAACGTGTTTTTGGCGTTCAACTCTGGTTCGTGACGTGTTTCTGGCGTTTAACTCCAGACTGCAGCGTAGAACTGGCGTTCAACACCCTTTTGCATCGTCTAAACTCGGCCAAAGTATGGACTATTATATATTTCTGGAAAGCCCTTGATGTCTACTTTCCAACGCAAATGAAAGCACACCATTTGGAGTTCTGTAGCTCCAGAAAATCCACTTTGAGTGCAGGGAGGTCAGAATCCAACAGCATCAGCAGTCCTTCTTCAACCTCTGAATCTGATTTTTGCTCAAGTCCCTCAATTTCAGCCAGAAAATACCTGAAATCACAGAAAAACACAAACTCATAGTAAAGTCCAGAAATATGAATTTAACATAAAAACTAATAAAAACATCCCTAAAAGTAACTAGATCCTACTAAAAATATACTAAAAACAATGCCAAAAAGCGTATAAATTATCAGCTCATCACTTGCTTTACTAAAGTATTCAAAAGTAAAGTATTAAAACTATGTATTATCTTGTGTATTACTTTAATTTTCGAGGACGAAAATTTTTATAAGGTAGGTAGGATGTAAGATCCAGAAATTTTGAAAAATCTTATTCATTAAGTACTTTAATCTCAAAAATTATTTTATTAAAAATAATTAAAGCAAATTTTGATTAATTTAGTTTAAAATAATTTAAGGTTTTATCTGATTTTATAATTATCAAATTATTTTCTATATTTAAATTATAAAGTTTAGTAAATTTTTCAAAAGTAAAAACTATGTATTATCTTGTGTATTACTTTAATTTTCGAGGACGAAAATTTTTATAAGGTAGGTAGGATGTAAGATCCAGAAATTTTGAAAAATCTTATTCATTAAGTACTTTAATCTCAAAAATTATTTATTATTTT
>NC_029792.2:13801836-13845867 GCF_000816755.2 Arachis ipaensis
TTTTTTAAAATAAATTTAAGGGATTAAATTAGATTTCAAATCTATACAATATACTCTAATTTTATTAAAATTCACCAAACCCCGATTTACTCAAAATTTCTAATTTCACTTTTGTCCCAAATTAAACTCTAATTTCCAAATTAAACCCCACAAACCCTAACCTCCACTGCCTTATCGCCACTCATCCACCGCCACACCCCATTCCTAGATACACACACACAACTCACAAACACACGCTCCCGCAAGAAAGAAAAAGAAAACAGAAAGGGAAGGAGAAAAGAGGGGGAACGAAGAAGAAGAAGGGAGAAGAGGAAGGAAGAGTGTCGCCATAGGAAAGGGGGACCATCGCCACTGTTCGTCGCGCCCTGCTGCGCCGTCGCCACCGTCCGTCGCGCTGCCACCACACCACGTCGCCATCAGAAACAGAACCACGAAGGAGAGGGACGCGAGCAGGAGCCGCCGAGAGATAGAGAGCGCACGTGCGAGGGAAGGGGAGCGTTGCTGTCGCCACCGTTGTTGGAAACCAGATCCAAAGGGAGACGCGATGACGAGAAAAGGGAGGAGCTACAGCTGACACGCCTGGTCTCTATTGCCGCTAAGCTTCGACTGCCACCGTTCCTGCCACCATCAAGCCACTCAATCAGCGCCGCCGAAGCTCCTGCCACCACTGTCGTTGATGAAGCCACCAGAGTTGTTGGAGGCTGCCGCTGCTCTATTTGGTTCTGTTTTGAGTTGCGTGGCCATGTCCGTGGCTGCTTGGGACGGTGTTGTGGCTACCAGAGTTACCGTCGGAGCTGCTGCTACTTTGTTTTTTGTTCCTTTTTGTGCGGTAGGTCTTTTGCTCTAAAACCCTCTCGTTGTCGCTATTCTGTTATAGATTATTGAGTTTTAAGCGACGATTTTATGTCAGGTTTGAGTTACTATTATTAGTTGATGCCCTTGTGGCTGTTACCGCTGCGGAACATAGTCAAAGTTGACGCTGTTGTTTTCGGGCCAAGGGTAAAAAGGTTTCCTTTAATGCTTTTGTTCGACTTTTTGAGGTAGGGGTGTTTTCTAAAAAGCTTATTTTATATTCTGGAATTGTTATAAATGGATATGGATGTGATAAATACAATTTCTGGTGATTATGTAAGTTTTATGTATTGTCTAGCTGTTTTGGATGAATATGATTGTTGTTTGATTGGATTATTGTTTGGTTTTGTTAAACAGACAGTTGATGAATTATTTCTTTAAAGTTTTAGAAATGAGTTTGGTTCGTTGAAAATGATTTGATTTTGAATCGGTTTCCTTGGGATATGAAAGTGATATGAATTCTTTTGGAATCAGCTTGATTTTAAACTGATTTGGTTTTGAATCTGTTAGAAAGGACATGGAATGATTTGTTTGGGACCCAAAAATGGTGGCAAAGTCTAAGTTTTATGGGAGGTGCTGCCGAAATTTCTATAAAATCTGAGGCCTTATTGGAAATGTTATTTAGAAAATTGTGAATTTAAGAATTATATTATTTTACTTGAATTATTTAAGAAACTAATGAATTATATTTTGAATTGAATTATTGAAAAGAGAATTATGATTGAGCTTTATTTCTTAAGAAAAATATTATATTTTGAGTGCAAGTTATTTAAAAAAGTCTTATGCTTTGAGGTTGTTTTAAATGTGTGAAGGGTTTATATTTTTTAATTTGATTAAAGAATCACATTCGGAGGAGTTTTAGTGGATTCAAAGGAAATTAGACTTTGATTGAATAATTCCGTTTGTGACATTTTGGAAGAAGTCAGAAAATTGATTTTAAAAGTGACATATGGCATGAATGATGATTTGACTTGATATAGATTGTTGAAAAAGTGCGAAAATGATGATTAATGAATGATTTATAATAAATTTGAAAATGAAATTGTTTTGGGCTTTGACCTAGCAAGGATCGTGGTGGTTTACCGCTTGTCCAGTGTCGAAATGTCTGTGAAGATCGTGGTGATTTGCCGCTCACGTGTGTGCTATTTTTCAATTGAAAACGTCTGTGGTGATCGAGATGGTTTACCCCCCGTGGATGGTGGGGATCAAGGTGGTTTACCGCTCACCAGGTGAGGATTGTAGTACTGTACTGCTCACCAGTTTTCAAGAGGATGATGTCCGGGTTAGCTACCAGACATATCGAATTGGCTTTGTAACCGACAGATAAGACTCATCAATCGTAGGGCAGACATTCATCATATGCATCTATGTGACATTGTTTAGGTGTATATATTGTAATTGGTTTGCCTACGTGAATAATTATGTTTAACTGCTAATTACTATACTTGATGTAACTACTTTGATTGTATTTAAACCTTCTTACTTGTGTTTGTGACTGAAATTGATTGGATTATGGTGAATTGGATGATGATTGAGTTGTTTGGGCCAAGGGCCATGATTAATTATGTGATGGGCTGAAGGTCATGATTGGTTTGTGTTTTTGGTTTAGTAAAATATGAAAAATCAAACTAGTTCAGCATAGACTTAATAAACCTATGCTCGGAACAACTTGGTCATTCATACTGTCTAAGAAAACTTTTAATATTTAATACAAAAAGAAGAGGTTTTGGATTTTGAAGAATGAACGGATTTCTCTTATAAAAAGGATTCTTTTTTTTATTTCTGAATGTAAACCCTTAGTTTTTTTGAAGAGGTACATAAGACGAGCAACAATCACTGTATTTTGAAAACAGTTTTATTTTACGTATCTTATTATAGCAATTCTGTAACCCTATAGTGAGAACCAGCAAGGACGATGTTCTCACTCCCCACAGGTTTTCCCATTTTAGGATATGGACGAAGAAGTTATGAAGAGTTTATTTTGTTTTCTGTTTACACGATATTTTATATTGTTTTGGATATTATGTTTCCCTCGCCTTTATCTTTATAAATTTTGTAAGAGGGATAGGAATTTTGATATGCAACGCTTGTAAATTAATATTATTTATATATACTCTTTGTAAGTGTTGTAAATGGGTTGTAAGTATGTATTTATGTTTTCAACTAAAAAATCTTTTGAAAGATTATACGGTTTTAAGTTTTAAACGGGCTCCTATTTTAGTATTAAATATGTTAAGAGTCGTCGTAATATCCGAGCCATCAGAGTGGCGCAGTTGGAAGCGTGACATTCTGGTAGCTAGGGTGTTACAGCACACACCGTATGCCTCTGTAACTTCTAAGGGAGAATCGAACATGGACTTCTCCACCTTGGACGAGAAGGTAACCTATTTTTTTGCCATAACACTCGAAGATGCCTTACTTTCTTAACATTCTTTTTTAACACGTCTTTAGATCTTTTGTGATGTTAATATTTGTTGTGCTGGTACCTTATTATTTAGTATTGCGTGTCTTATTTTATGGTATCTTGAAGCTTGAAAAGGGTGTTGCCGATGCACTGTCGACGATGATACGCGAAACTGTTGTGCATGAGATAACAACAGTTCTGCCAAATTTTGTGAAAATGGTTGGTTCCTCATCAAAAACTGGAAGTCACGATGTAAAGCTTTCGAATACTGCTCCAGCTGTTACACTACCATCGAACACTTTGAAATGCTTACTTGACGTCAATCCCTCAATGTGTTTGGATGACGAACCAGTAACTTTTTTCTAAATTAAATGCATAATGTTTTGATCATGATATTTCTTTTTCTGGCGAGGTGAAAGATAATTTGAGGGCGATTTTCTGTGCGTTTGGAGGGAATTTTTTTGGATAACTAGCTAATATTTAGGGGCTCTCGTTGGGTTGTTATTAAAGAGGTGATTAGGAATTTAAAATATGAATTGAAAATGTGAAAATCGAAATGTTTTTAAGCAATCTTTAATAAAATACATATTAGTTCCTATTTAGTTCATAAACTCTACAACTACTAGCACAATCACACAACTATATTGCTGTGAAAATTAAAGGAAGCTTGCAATAAATATTTGTTAAAATGTGTATATGACAGATAATTTGAACCAAAGAGAATATTCTCTTTTTTCTATGAGTGAATTCATTTCTTACATATCACACCAAAACAATATCAAAGTAGATCCGGAAGAAGCCACAACTATAAAACGAAAAAAAATTAAGAAAAATTTTTATTTTTTTGAGAATATACAAGTATATTATATGATTTCAAATTTCTTTTGCTACCTAGTACTTAGTATTATGACTGTGACTTGATTTACACTCCATATTTTGTCTTGATTACTTGAAGATGAATTGAGAATATACAAGTATATTATTTTATCTTGATTAATTGTCATATTTTTTTATATTTGCAGAAAGAATTGCATTATGGGAAAAAGCTTCTTCCAGGTTGTCCATGGCTTACTACAACAATTACAATCCAAATATGGACAGGAATGACATGCCACGTGTAAGTGCTTAAATTTTAGGATAACGTTAGTATTAGCAAAATTTTTTATTTTTATGCAAAAAAAATATTATGTATAATTTTGTGTGTATACTTTGATTAAATAATTAATGTTCACATTATTTTTATAGTATTTGGACCTTTTATTTCAGCCAACTAAAGAGATAAATTTTTTTTTATAACAAACTGTCCAATGCTGCTTACATCTTTGGAAACAATTTGGATCAAAGTAAGTAATAGTAGTTTATTAATCATTGAGGAATGCTAGGAGGCCAGCAATTTTTGTGATTTGTAGCCATCAAATAGCCATCAATGATGGTTTTAATGGTGTGAGATTGGTGCGAGATTTCATCCAATGGCTCACTTTTCTTTGCTAGTTACATGCTGGCCAGAATTTAACAAAGTTGCTGACCTCCTAGACTTTTCCATAATCATTTTAATTGCTAATTTGTCACGTAATTATTTTTTAACCTTTTCTAATATCATAGTATAATACTCTAATTTTATGATTTTAGGAAAGTGCTTGTTCCAAACGATCATTGTCATGGCACACGCAAAATTCTTCTGACTATTATACGCAGTAAGCCAATAATTAGTGATGTAAGAATTATTTCTGCATTATTTATTTATTATGCTTTCAAAATTATAAAATTTGGATTAGTGTAGCATAAACCAGGATTGTCTGTACTCCATATATCCTTATTTTTATTTGTTCGATACTCCCCAAAGAGACATTTGGGCCCAGAGAAAACAAATATAGCAACCAATGGTATTTGCTACCTAGCATTTAGCATGGTGACTGTGACTTGATTCACACTCCATATTTTATCTTGATTACTTGAAGATGAATTGAGAATATACGAGTATATTATTTTATCTTGATTAATTATCATATTTTTTGGAGTTGCAGAAAGAATTGCTTTTTGAGAAGAAGCATCCTCCACGTCGTCCATGACTTTTCTATAACAATTACAATCCAAACATGGACGGAAATGATATGCCACGTGTAAGTTCTTAAATTTTAGGATAACGTTTGTGTTAGGAAAATTTTTTATTTTGTATACACAAAAAAGTATTATGCATAATTTTGTGTGTATATTTTAGTTAAATAATTAATGTTCACATTATTTTTATAGTGTTTGGACCTTTTATTTTGGCCAACTAAAGAAATGAAATTTTTCAATATAGAACTCGCCATTGTTGCTTACATATTTGGAAACAATTTGGATTTAGAATACGTAATATTTAGTTTATTAATTATTTTAATTGCTGATTTGTCACGTAATTATTTTTTAAACTTTTCTAATATCATAGTATAATACTCTGATTTTATGATTTTAATGAAGTACTTGTTCCAAACGGTCATTGTCAAAGCACACGCAAGACTCTTTTGACTATAATGTCCGACAAGCCAATAATTGGTGATGTAAGAATTATTTCTGTAGTATTTATTTATTATGCTTGCAAAATTTTAAAATTTAGATTAGTGCAACAAAACCAGAATTGTCTGTAATCCGAAGGATCTTATCTTAGTTTGTTCGATGCTCACCAAAGAGCCATTTGGGCCAAGAGAAAACAAGTATGGCAATCAATGGTATTTGCTACCTAGCATTTAGCATTGTGAATGTGACTTGATTCACTCTCCATATTTTATCTTTGATTCCTTTAAGATGAATTGAAAATATAGAAGTATATTGTTTTATCTTGATTAATTGTCATATTTTTTGGGTTTGCAGAAAGAATTTCATTTTAGAAGAAGTTTTCTCCAGGTCGTCCATGGCTTTACTACACCAATTACAATCAAAACATAGACGAAAATGATATGCCACGTGTAAGTGCTTAAATTTTAGGATAACATTAGTAGTAACAAAATTTTTTATTTTTTATACACAAAAAGTATTATGTATAATTTTGTATGTATACTTTGATTAAATAATTAATGTTCACATAATTTTATTAGTGTTTGGACCGTTTATTTCGGCTAAATAAAGAGATAAATTTTTTTTATAAAGAACTGGCCATTGCTGCTTGCATCTTTGGAAACAATTTAGATCAAAATAAGTAATATTAGTTTATTAATCATTTTAATTGCTAATTTGTCACGTAATTATTTTTTAATCTTTTCTAATATCATAGTATAATACTTTAATTTTATGATTTTAGGAAAGTACTTGTTCCAAATGATCATTGTCACGGCAAACGCAAGATTCTTCTGACTATTATACGCGACAAGCCAATAATTGGTGATGTAATAATTATTTCTGCATTATTTATTTATTATGCTTGCAAAATTATAAAATTTGGATTAGTGCAGCATAACCAGGATTTTCTGTACTCCACGTATTCTTAGTTTTGTTTGTTCGATGCTCACCAAAGAGCCATTTGGGCCCAGAAGAAACAAATATGGCAATCAATGGTATTTGCTACCTAGCATTTAACATGGTGACTGTGACTTGATTCACACTCCATATTTTATCTTGATTACTTGAAGATGAATCTAGAATATACGAGTATCTTATTTTATCTTGATTAATTATCATATTTTTTGGAGTTGCAGAAAGAATTGCACTTTGAGAAGAAGCATCCTCCACGTCGTCCATGGCTTTTCTATAACAATTACAATCTAAACATGAACGGAAATGACATGCCACGTGTAAGTGCTTAAATTTTAGAATAACGTGTGTTAGGAAAATTTTTTATTTTTTATACACAAAAAAGTATTATGCATACTTTTGTGTGTATACTTTAGTTAAAAAATTAATGTTCACATTATTTTTATAGTGTTTGGACCTTTTATTTTGGCCAACTAAAGAAATGAAATTTTTCAGTATAGAACTGGCCATTGTTGCTTACATATTTGGAAATAATTTGGTTCCAGAGTACGTAATATTAATTTATTAATTATTTTAATTGCTGATTTGTCACGTAATTATTTCTTAAACTTTTCTAATATCATAGTATAATACTCTAATTTTATGATTTTAGTGAAGTACTTGTTCCAAACGATCATTGTCAAAGCACACGCAAGACTCTTTTGACTATTATGTCTGACAAGCCAATAATTGGTGATGTAAGAATTATTTCTGCAGTATTTATTTATTATGCTTGCAAAATTATAAAATTTAGAGTTGTGCAATCCAGAATTGTTTGTATTCCGAAGGATCTTATCTTAGTTTATTCGATGTTCACCAAAGAACCATTTGAGACAAGAGAAAACAAATATGGCAATCAATGGTATTTACTACCTAGAATTTAGTATTGTGACTGTGACTTAATTCACTCACCATATTTTATCTTTGATTCCTTTATGATGAATTGAAAATATAGAAGTATATTATTATATCTTGGTTAATTGTCATATTTTTTGGATTTGCAGAAAGAATTGCATTTTGGTAGAAGTTTTCTCCATATCGTCCAAGGATTTACTATAACAATTACAATCCAAATATGGACGAAAATGACATGTCACGTGTAAGTGCTTAAATTTTAGGATAACGTTAGTATTTCCAAAATTTTTTATTTTTTATACACAAAAGTATTATTTATAATTTTGTATGTATACTTTGATTAAATAATTAATGTTCACATAATTTTATTAGTGTTTGGACCGTTTATTTCGGCTAAATAAAGAGATGAAAATTTTTTTATAAAGAACTGGCCATTACTGCTTACATCTTTGGAAACAATTTGGATCAAAGTAAGTAATATTAGTTTATTAATCATTTTAATTGCTAATTTGTCACGCAATTATTTTTTTAACCTTTTCTAATATCATCATATAATACTCTAATTTTATGATTTTAAGAAAGTGCTTGTTCCAAACGATCATTTTCACGGCACATGCAAGATTCTTCTGACCATTATACGTGACAAGCCAATAATTGGTGATGTAAGAATTATTTCTGCATTATTTATTTATTATGCTTGCAAAATTATAAAATTTGGATTAGTGCAGCATAACCAGGATTGTCTGTACTCCAAATATCCTTATTTTTGTTTGTTTGATGCTCACCAAAGAGCCATTTGAGCCCAGAGGAAACAAATATGGCAATCAATGGTATTTGCTACCTAGCATTTAGCATGGTGACTGTGACTTGATTCACACTCTATATTTTATCTTGATTACTTGAAGATGAATTGAGAATATACGAGTATATTATTTTATCTTGATTAATTATCATATTTTTTGGAGTTGCAGAAAGAATTGTATTTTTAGGTGAAGCTTCCTCTAGGTCATCCATGACTTTACTACAACAATTACAATGCAAAAAAGGATGGAAATGACATGCCACGTGTAAGTGCTTAAATTTTAGAATAACGTTAGTATTAGCAAAATTTTTTAGTTTTTATTCACAAAAAAGTTATGTATAATTTTGTGTGTATACTTTGATTAAATAATTAATGTTCATTTTATTTTTAAAGTGTTTGGACCTTTTATTTCGGCCAACTAAAGAGATGAAATTTTTTTATAAAGAACTGGTCATTGCTGCTTACATTTTTGGAAATAATTTGGATCAGAGCAAGTAATATTAGTTTATTAATCATTTTAATTGCTAATTTGTCACGTAATTATTTTCTAACCTCTTCTAATACCATAGTATAATACTCTAATTTTATGATTTTAGAAAAGTGCTTATTCCAAATGATCATGGTCGTGGCACACGCAAGACTCTTTTGACTATTATGCCCGGCAAGCAAATAATTGGTTATATAAGAATTATTTCTGCTGTATTTATTTATTATTCTTACAAAATTATAAAATTTGGATTAGTGTAGCATAACCATGATTGTCTGTACTCCATAAGTCCTTATCTTAGTTTGTTTGATGCTCACCAAAGAGCCATTTGGATCATGAGAAAACAAATATGACAATCAATGGTATTTGCTACCTAGCATTTAGCTTTGTGACTATGACTTCATTTACACTCCATATTTTATTTTGATTACTTGAAGATGAATGGAGAATATGCAAGTATATTGTTTTATCTTGGTTAATTGTAATATTTATTGAATTTTCTGAAAGAATTACATTTTAGGGAGAAGCTTCTTCCAAGTTGTCCATAGTTTTACTACAACAATTACAATCCAAACATGGAAGGAAATGTCATGCCACGTGTAAGTGCTTAAATTTAAGAATAAGGTTAGTGTTAACATAATTTATTATTTTTTATACACAAAAAAAATATTATGTATAATTTTGTGTGTTACTTTGATTAAATAATTACTGTCCGTATTATTTTTATAATGTTTGGACCTTATATTTCGGCAACTAACGGGAAGAAATTTTTCGAAAAAGAACTCGCCATTGTTGGTTGCATCTTTGGAAATAATTTGGATCCAGAGTATGTAAAATAAGTTTATTGATCATTTTAATTGCTGATTTGTCACGTAATTATTTTTTAACCTTTTCTAATATCATAGTATAATACTATGATTTTAGGAAAGTGATTGTTCCAAACAATCATTGTCTGGGCACACACAAAAATCTTCTGACTATTATGCCCGGCAAGCCAATAATTAGGAATGTAAGAATTATTTCTGCAGTATTTATTTATTATGCTTGCATAATTATAACATTTGGATTCGTGCAATATAACCAGGATTATCCGTACCCCATATGTCTTTATCTTAGAGTTTTTGATGCGTACTAAAGAGTCATTTGGGTCAAGAGAAAACAAATATAGTAATCAATGGTATTTGTCACCTAGCATTTAGCATTATGATTATGACTATGACTTAATTCACACCCCATATTTTATCTTGATTACATGAAGATGAATTTAGAATATACAAGTATATTGTTTTATCTTTGATTAAGTGTCATATTTTTTGGATTTGCAGAAAGAATTGTATTTCGGGGAGAAGCTTCCTCCAAGTCGTCCATGACTTTACTACAACAATTACAATCCAAATATGGACGGAAATGACAAACCACGTGTAAGTACTTACATTTAAGGATAATGTTAGTATTAACAAAATTCATTACTTTTTATACACAAACAAGTATTATGTATAATTATGTGTGTATACTTTGATTAAATAATTACTGTCCACATTATTTTTATAGTGTTTGGACCTTTTATTTTATGTCAAATAAAGAGATGAAATTTTTCGAAAAAGAACTGGCTGTTGCTGCTTATATCTTTGGAAATAATTTGGATCTAGAGTACATAATATAAGTTTATTGATCATTTCACGTAATTATTTTTTAACATTTTCTAATATCATAGTATAATACTCTGATTTTATGATCTTAGAGAAGTGATTGTTCCAAACGATCATTGTCATGGCACACGCAAGACGCTTTTGACTATTATGCCTGGCAAACCAATAATTGGAAATGTAAGAATTATTTTTGTAGTATTTATTTATTATGCTTGTAAAATTATAACATTTGGATTCGTGCAGCATAACCGGGATGGTTTATACCCCGTAAGTCTTTATCTTAGTTTGTTCGATGCTCACCAAAGAGCCATTTGGGCCAAGAGAAAACAAATATGGAAATCAATGGTATTTGCTACCGAGCATTTAGCATTATGACTATGACTTGATTCACACCCCATATTTTATCTTGATTACTTGAAGATGAATTGCATTTTGGGTGAAGCTTCCTCCAAGTGTCAATGGCATTACTACCACAATTACAATTCAAACATGGACGAAAATAATATGCCACGTGTTAGTGCTTAAATTTTAGGATAACGTTAGTATTAGCAAAATATTTTATTTTTATACAAAAAAAAGTATTATGTATAATTTTGTGTGTATTCTATGATTAAATAATTAATGTTCACATTATTTTGATAGTGTTTGGACCTTTTATTTCGACCAACTAATGAGATGAAATTTTTTGATAAAGAACTGGCCATTGCTGCTTACATTTTTTGGAACAATTTGGATCCAGAGTACATAATATTAGTTTATTAATCATTTTAATTGTGGATTTGTTACTTAATTATCATTTAAACTTTTCAAATATCATAGTATAATACTCTGATTTTATTATTTTAGCAAACTGCTTGTTCGAAACTATCATTGTCATGGCACACGAGACTCTTCTAATTATTATGCCGGCAAGCCGATAATTGGTGATGTAAGAATTATTTCTACAGTATTTATTTATTATACTTGCAAAATTATAAAATTTGGATTAGTGCAACATAAGCAGAATTGTCTATGTACTGCACAGGTCCTTATCTTTGTTTGTTCGATGCTCACCAAAGAGCCTGGCCCTGTGGCCCAGAGGAAACAAATATGGTAATCAATTGTATTTTCTACCTAGCATTTAGCATTGTGACTGTGACTTGATTCACACTCCATAATTTATCTTGATTACTTGAAGATGAATTGAGAATATACAAGTATATTTTTTTATCTTGATTAATTTTCATATTCTTTAGATTTGCGGAAAGAATTGCATTTTGGGGGGAAGGTTCCTCCAAGTCGTCCATGGCTTTACTACAATAATTACAATCCAAACATAGACGAAAATGACATGCTATGTATAAGTGCTTAAATTTTAGAATAACGTTAATATTAGCAAAATTTTTTATTTTTTATACATAAAAAAATTATTATGTATAATTTTGTGTGTATTCTATGTTTAAATATTTAATGTTCATATTTTTTGTAGTGTTTGGACCTTTTATTTTGGCCAACTAATGAGATAAAATTTTTTGATAAAGAATTGGTCATTGTTGCTTACATCTTTGGGAACAATTTGGATCCAGAGTACATAATATTAGTTTATTAATCATTTTAATTGCAGAATTGTTACTTAATTAATTTTTAACCTTTTCAAGTATCATAGTATAATATTCTGATTTTATGATTTTAGGGAACTGCTTGTTCGAAACTATCATTTTCATGGCACACGCAAGACTCTTCTGATTATTATGCCAGCAAGCCGATAATTGGTGATGTAAGAATTATTTCTGTAATATCTATTTATTATGCTTGCAAAATTATAAAATTTGGATTAGTGCAGCATAAGCAAAATTGTCTGTACTCCATAGGTCTTTATCTTATTTGTTCGATGCTCACCAACGAGCCATTTCAGGCAAGAGAAAATAAATATAGCAATCAAGGATATTTGTTACTTAACATTTAGCATTATGACTGTGACTTGATTCACACTCTATATTTTATATTGATTACTTGAAGATGAATTGAGAGTATATAAGTATATTATTTTATCTTGATTAATTGTCATATTTTTTTGATTTGCAGAAAGAATTATATTTTGGGAAGAATGTTCCTCCAGATTGTTCATGGCTTTATTACAACAATTACAATCCAAACATGGACGAAAATGACATCCCACGTATAAGTGCTTAAATTTTAGGGTAATGGTAGTATTAGCAAAAATTTTTTTATACATAAAATAAGTATTATGTATAATTTTGTGTGCATACTTTGATTAAATAAATAATGTTCGCTTTAGTTTTAAATTGTTTGGACCTTTTATTTCGGCCATCTAATGAGATAAAATTTTTTAATAAATAACTGGTCATTGCAGCTTACATCCTTGGAAATAGTTTGGATCAAGAGTACGTAATATTAGTTTATTAATCATTTTAATTGCTTATTTGTCACGTAATTATTTTTTAACATTTTCTAATATCATAGTATAATACTCTGATTTTATGATTTTAGAGAAGTGCTTGTTCCAAACGACCATTGTCAGGGCACACGCAAGACTCTCCTAACTATTATGTCTGACAAGACAATTATTGGTGATGTAAGAATTATTTCTGCAGTATTTATTTATTATGCTTGCAAAATTATAAAATTTGGATTAGTGCAGTATAAGCAAGGTTGTCTGTGCTCCATAGGTCTTTATCTTAGTATGTTCGATTCTCATCAAAAAGCCATTTGGACCAAGAGAAAACAAAACTAGCAATCAATAGTATTTGCAACCTAGCATTTAGCATTATGACTTTGACTTGATTCACCATCTATATTTTCTGTTGATTACTTGAAGATGAATTGAGAATATACAAGTATATTGTTATATCTTTGATTAATTGTCATATTTTTTGGATTTGCAGAAAGAATTGCATTTTGAGAAGAAGCTTCCTCCAACTCGTTCATGGCTTTACTAAAACAATTACAAACCAAACATTTACGGAAATGACATGCTACGTGTAAGTGCTTAAATTTTAGGATAACGTTAGTATTAGCAAATTTTTTTATTTTTTATACACAAAAAAAGTATCATGTATAATTTTGTATGTATACTTTGATTAAATAATTAATGTTCACATTATTTTTATAGTGTTTGGACCTATTATTTTGGCCAACTAAAGAGACGAAATTTTTTTTACAAAGAACGGGACATTATTGCTAACATCTTTGAAAACAATTTAGATCAGAGTAACTAGTATTAGGTAATTGATCATTTTAATTGCTAATTTGTCATGTAATTATTTTCAAACTTTTTCTAACACCATAGTATAATACTTTAATTTTATGATTTTAGGGAAGTGCATGTACCAAACGATCATTGTCATGGCACACGCAAGACTCTTCTGACTATTATGCCCGGCAAGCTAATAATTGGTGATGTAAGAATTATTTCTGCAGTATTTATTTATTATGCTTGCAAAATTATAAAATTTGGATTAGTGCATCATAAGCAAAATTGTCTGTACTCCATAGGTCTTTATCTTAATTTGTTCGATGCTCCCCAAAGAGCCATTTCAGGCAAGAGAAAATAAATATAACAATCAAGGATATTTGTTACTTAATATTTAGCATTATGACTGTGATTTGATTCACACTCTATATTTTATATTGATTACATGAAGATGAATTGAGAGTATATAAGTATATTATTTTATCTTGATTAATTGTAATATTTTTTTTTATTTGTAGAAAGAATTGCATTTTGGGAAGAATGTTCCTCCAGGTTGTTCATGGCTTTATTACAACAATTACAATCTAAACATCGACGGAAATGACATCCCACGTATAAGTGCTTAAATTTTAGGATAATGGTAGTATTAGCAAAATTTTTTTAACACAAAATAAGTATTATGTATAATTTTGTGTGTATACTTTGATTAAATAAATAATGTTCGTTTTCGTTCTAAATTGTTTGGACCTTTTATTTCGGCCATTTAATGAGATAAAATTTTTTAATAAATAACTGGTCATTGCTGCTTACATCCTTGGAAATAGTTTGGATCAAGAGTACGTAATATTAGTTTATTAATCATTTTAATTGCTTATTTGTCACGTAATTATTTTTAACCTTTTCTAATATCATAGTATAATACTCTGATTTTATGATTTTAGAGAAGTGCTTGTTCCAAACGACCATTGTCAGGGCACACGCAAGACTCTCATAACTATTATGTCCGGCAAGACAATAATTGGTGATGTAAGAATTATTTCTGCAGTATTTATTTATTTTGCTTGCAAAATTATAAAATTTGGATTAGTGCAGTATAAGCAAGGTTGTCTGTGCTCCATAGGTCTTTATCTTAGTATGTTCGATTCTCATCAAAAAGCCATTTGGGCCAAGAGAAAACAAAACTAGCAATCAATAGTATTTGCAACCTAGCATTTAGCATTATGACTTTAACTTGATTCACCATCTATATTTTCTGTTGATTACTTGAAGATGAATTGAGAATATACAAGTATATTGTTATATCTTTGATTAATTGTCATATTTTTTGGATTTGCAGAAAGAATTGCATTTTGAGGAGAAGCTTCCTCCAAGTCGTTCATGGCTTTACTACAACAATTACAAACCAAACATTTACGGAAATAACATGCTACGTGTAAGTGCTTAAATTTTAGGATAACGTTAGTATTAGCAAAATTTTTTATTTTTTATACAGGCACGGATACATGGGGGGCAAGTAGACGCCTGGGCCCCCCCAGCTTTTAAAAAAAAAAGTAGTAGTCACTAGTTAGAAGCCCAACCTAACATAAATAAAACATTAAAATTTAAAAAAATCCCTAAAACTAATTCTGTTTCTTCACTTTTTCTATTCTTTTCTAATCCTTTTATTTCCTAACATCGTAACACGCGCCGTCCTCACGATAAAATTCGTAGAGCATACATAATAGCTGGGCCATACCAACCAACAAATATTAGCTATCCAGCTTCTGGTAATAACAATCACCGTCGATATTTTCAATCTTCTTGGTTTAAGAAATTTCCAAGTTGGTTAGAATATTCACCAGAAAAAGATGCTACTTATTGTTTGCCTTGCTACTTGTTTGGTAAACATTATGGTGCTCGCAATGATGGAAAAAATGCATTTTCAGAGTTAGGATTTAGTAATTGGAAGAAAGTAAATAATGGGGTAAATTGTGCATTTGTATGTCACGAGGGTTCTATTCCTAATTCTCCCCATAATTTATGTGTGAAATCTTGTGATGATTTAATGGCTCAATCTAAGCATATAGACAAAGTTCTTGATAGGCATAGTGATGAAACTATTGCAAATAACCGTTTAAGGTTGAAGACATCTATTAATGCTATTCGATGGCTTGCATTTCAAGCATGTGCATTTAGAGGCGATGATGAAAGTCCTGGATCTTTGAATAGGGAAAATTTTATTGAGTTAATTAAGCTTTTAGCTTCCTCTAATCAGAATGTTCATAATGTTGTCCTTGAAAATGCTCCTGGAAATGCTCAATATATATCTCCAAGTGTTCAAAAAGATATATTGCATATCTTTGCTAGAAAAGTGCGTGCAACAATTCGAGAAGAAATTGGTGATTCTAAATTTTGTATAATTATCGATGAAGCAAGAGATGAGTCAAAGCGAGAACAAATGTCTGTGGTTTTGAGATTTGTAGACAAGCACGGTTGTGTTCAAGAAAGATTTTTTGATCTTATACATGTTTCTCTTTGATTAAATAAATAATGTTCGTTTTCGTTCTAAATTGTTTGGACCTTTTATTTCGGCCATCTAATGAGATAAAATTTTTTAATAAATAACTGGTCATTGCTGCTTACATCCTTGGAAATAGTTTGGATCAAGAGTACGTAATATTAGTTTATTTGAATTCTGTACGTAGCTTGTTATGCATGTTTGATGCTACTTGTGAAGTTCTTGAAAAAAGCACCGAAGAAGGTAATTTCTCCACTCGTGGTGATGCTAGTGCTGCTTATGATGCTATCACATCCTTTGAATTTGTCTTTGTTTTGCATTTGATGAGAAATATTTTGGAAGTTAGTCATGATCTTTGTCAAGCTTTGCAACGAAAAAATCAAGACATATTAAATGCTTTAACTCTGGTTTCTACTACGAAGACTTTAATCCAAAGAATGAGAGAATCAAGTTGGGAGGCTTTCATAAAAGAAGTTATATTATTTTGTGAGAAACATGAAGTTGAAGTTCCTTATATGAATGCATTGCATATTCCTAGAAGAGGCCGAACTCGCAAAATTGTTGATCAAATTTCAGTAGAGCATCATTACCGTGTTAATTTATTTCTGGCTGTAATTGATACACAATTGCAAGAGCTTAATGGAAGATTCAATGATAATATGGTGGAATTGCTTACTTTAAGCTCAACTTTAGATCCCAGAGATAATTATAAGTTCTTCAGTGTCAACAAAGTATGTGAATTAGTAGAACGGTTTTATCCAGGTGACTTCAGTGACCAAGAGAAATTTCACATTAGAATGCAAGCTCAACATTATGAACTTGATGTTCCTAATCATGTTGAATTAACTAACTTGTGCACAATTTCGGAGTTATGTCAAGGATTAACGAAGACAGGAAAGTCTTTAACATACCCTTTGATTGATCGTTTGATTCGCTTGGTATTAACTCTCCCAGTTTCAACTGCTACAACTGAGAGATCTTTCTCTGCTATGAATATTGTGAAGAATAGACTCAGAAACAAAATGGAAGATGAATTTCTTGCTAATTGTCTTTTGATTTACATTGAGAAGAAGATTGCTGAAAGATTTGACACATATTCTATTATCGATGAATTTTATGATATGAAGAATCGACGTGTACCACTTCGTTAGTAAAAAGTACACTTTTTTTGCACTTTAAATATATGTTCTCTATCAGTATATTTTTGTAATGCATCTTACATTATAATTTATTTGCATATATTTTTTTATATTATATATATTATTGGCCCCCATGATAACATTCCTGGATTCGTCCCTGTTTGCAGAAAGAATTGCATTTTGAGGAGAAGCTTCCTCCAAGTAGTTCATGGCTTTACTACAACAATTACAAACCAAACATTTACGGAAATGACATGCTACGTGTAAGTGCTTAAATTTTAGGATAACGTTAGTATTAGCAAAATTTTTTATTTTTTATACACAAAAAAAGTATCATGTATAATTTTGTATGTATACTTTGATTAAATAATTAATGTTCACATTATTTTTATAGTGTTTGGACTATTATTTTGGCCAACTAAAGAGACGAAATTTTTTTACAAAGAACGGGACATTACTGCTTACATCTTTAGAAACAATTTAGATCAGAGTAAGTAGTATTAGGTAATTAATCATTTTAATTGCTAATTTGTCATGTAATTATTTTCAAACTTTTTCTAACACTATAGTATAATACTTTAATTTTATGATTTTAGGGAAGTGCATGTACCAAACGATCATTGTCATGGCACACGCAAGACTCTTCGGACTATTATGTCCAGCAAGCTAATAATTGGTGATGTAAGAATTATTTCTGCAGTATTTATTTATTATGCTTGCAAAATTATAAAATTTGGATTAGTGCAGCATAAGCAAAATTGTCTGTACTCCATAGGTCTTTATCTTAGTTTGTTCGATGCTCCCCAAAGAGCCATTTCAGGCAAGAGAAAATAAATATAGCAATCAAGGATATTTGTTACTTAACATTTAGCATTATGACTGTGACTTGATTCACACTCTATATTTTATATTGATTACTTGAAAATGAATTGAGAGTATATAAGTATATTATTTTATCTTGATTAATTGTAACATTTTTTTTTATTTGTAGAAAGAATTGCATTTTGGGAATAATGTTCCTCCAGGTTGTTCATAGTTTTATTACAACAATTACAATCCAAACATCGACAGAAATGACATCCCACGTATAAGTGCCTAAATTTTAGGATAATGGTAGTATTAGCAAAATTTTTTTTATACACAAAATAAGTATTATGTATAATTTTGTGTGTATACTTTGATTAAATAAATAATGTTCGTTTTCGTTCTAAATTGTTTGGACCTTTTATTTCGGCCATCTAATGAGATAAAATTTTTTAATAAATAACTGGTCATTGCTGCTTACATCCTTGGAAATAGTTTGGATCAAGAGTACGTAATATTAGTTTATTAATCATTTTAATTGCTTATTTGTCACGTAATTATTTTTTAACCTTTTCTAATATCATAGTATAATACTCTGATTTTATGATTTTAGAGAAGTGCTTGTTCCAAACGACCATTGTAAGGGCACACGCAAGACTCTCCTAACTATTATGTCCGACAAGACAATAATTGGTGATGTAAGAATTATTTCTGTAGTATTTATTTATTATGCTTGCAAAATTATAAAATTTGGATTAGTGCAGTATAAGCAAGGTTGTCTGTGCTCCATAGGTCTTTATCTTAGTATGTTCGATTCTCATCAAAAAGCCATTTGGGCCAAGAGAAAACAAAACTAGCAATCTATAGTATTTGGAACCTAGCATTTAGCATTATGACTTTAACTTGATTCACCATCTATATTTTCTGTTGATTACTTGAAGATGAATTGAGAATATACAAGTATATTGTTATATCTTTGATTAATTGTCATATTTTTTGGATTTGCAGAAAGAATTGCATTTTGAGGAGAAGCTTCCTCTAAGTCGTTCATGGCTATACTACAACAATTATAAACCAAACATTTACGGAAATGACATGCTACGTGTAAGTGCTTAAATTTTAGGATAACGTTAGTATTAGCAAAATTTTTTATTTTTTATACACAAAAAAGTATCATGTATAATTTTGTATGTATACTTTGATTAAATAATTAATGTTCACATTATTTTTATAGTGTTTGGACTATTATTTTGGCCAACTAAAGAGACGAAATTTTTTTACAAAGAACGGGACATTACTGCTTACATCTTTAGAAACAATTTAGATCAGAGTAAGTAGTATTAGGTAATTAATCATTTTAATTGCTAATTTGTCATGTAATTATTTTTAAACTTTTTCTAACACCATAGTATAATACTTTAATTTTATGATTTTAGGGAAGTTCATATACTAAACGATCATTGTCATGGCACACGCAAGACTCTTCTGACTATTATGCCCAGCAAGCTAATAATTTGTGATGTAAGAATTATTTCTGCAGTATTTATTTATTATGATAGCAAAATTATAAAATTTGGATTAGTGCAGCATAAGCAAAATTGTCTGTACTCTATAGGTCTTTATCTTAGTTTGTTCGATGCTCCCCAAAGAGCCATTTCAGACAAGAGAAAATAAATATAGCAATCAAGGGTATTTGTTACTTAACATTTAGCATTATGACTGTGACTTGATTCACACTCTATATTTTATATTGATTACTTGAAGATGAATTGAGAGTATATAAGTATATTATTTTATCTTGATTAATTGTAACATTTTTTTTTATTTGTAGAAAGAATTGCATTTTGGGAATAATGTTCCTCCAGGTTGTTCATGGCTTTATTACAACAATTACAATCCAAACATCGACGGAAATGACATCCCACGTATAAGTGCCTAAATTTTAGTATAATGGTAGTATTAGCAAAATTTTTTTTATACACAAAATAAGTATTATGTATAATTTTGTGTGTATACTTTGATTAAATAAATAATGTTCGTTTTCGTTCTAAATTGTTTGGACCTTTTATTTCGGCCATCTAATGAGATAAAATTTTTTAATAAATAACTGTTCAGTGCTGCTTACATCCTTGGAAATAGTTTGGATAAAGAGTACGTAATATTAGTTTATTAATCATTTTAATTGGTTATTTATCACGTAATTATTTTTTAACCTTTTCTAATATCATAGTATAATGCTCTGATTTTATGATTTTAGAGAAGTGCTTGTTCCAAACCACCATTGTCAGGGCACACGCAAGACTCTCCTAACTATTATGTCCGACAAGCCAATAATTGGTGATGTAAGAATTATTTCTGCAGTATTTATTTATTATGCTTGCAAAATTATAAAATTTGGATTAGTGCAGTATAAGCAAGGTTGTCTGTGCTCCATAGGTCTTTATCTTAGTATGTTCGATTCTCATCAAAAAGCCATTTGGGCCAAGAGAAAACAAAACTAGCAATCAATAGTATTTGCAACCTAGCATTTAGCATTATGACTTTAACTTGATTCACCATCTATATTTTATGTTGATTACTTGAAGATGAATTGAGAATATACAAGTATATTGTTATATCTTTGATTAATTGTCATATTTTTTGGATTTGCAGAAAGAATTGCATTTTGAGGAGAAGCTTCCTCCAAGTCGTTCATGGCTTTACTACAACAATTACAAACCAAATATTTACGGAAATGACATGCTACGTGTAAGTGCTTAAATTTTAGGATAACGTTAGTATTAGAAAAATTTTTTATTTTTTATACACAAAAAAAGTATCATGTATAATTTTGTATGTATACTTTGATTAAATAATTAATGTTCACATTATTTTTATAGTGTTTGGACCTATTATTTTGGCCAACTAAAGAGACGAAATTTTTTTACAAAGAACGGGACATTACTGCTTACATCTTTCGAAACAATTTAGATCAGAGTAAGTAGTATTAGGTAATTAATCATTTTAATTGCTAATTTGTCATGTAATTATTTTCAAAGTTTTTCTAACACCATAGTATAATACTTTAATTTTATGATTTTAGGGAAGTGCATGTACCAAACGATCATTGTCATGGCACAAGCAAGACTCTTCTGACTATTATGCCCAGCAAGCTAATAATTGGTGATGTAAGAATTATTTCTACAGTATTTATTTATTATGCTTGCAAAATTATAAAATTTGGATTAGTGCAGCATAAGCAAAATTGTCTGTACTCCATAGGTCTTTATCTTAGTTTGTTCGATGCTCTCCAAAAAGCCATTTCAGGCAAGAGAAAATAAATATAGCAATCAAGGGTATTTGTTACTTAACATTTAGCGTTATGACTGTGACTTGATTCACACTCTGTATTTTATATTGATTACTTGAAGATGAATTGAGAGTATATAAGTATATTATTTTATCTTGATTAATTGTAACATTTTTTTTATTTGTAGAAAGAATTGCATTTTGGGAAGAATGTTCCTCCAGGTTGTTCATGGCTTTATTACAACAATTACAATCCAAACATCGACGGAAATGACAACCCACGTATAAGTGCTTAAATTTTAGGATAATGGTAGTATTAACAAAATTTTTTTTATACACAAAATAAGTATTATGTATAATTTTGTGTGTATACTTTGATTAAATAAATAATGTTCGTTTTCGTTCTAAATTGTTTCGACCTTTTATTTCGGCCATCTAATGAGATAAAATTTTTTAATAAATAACTGGTCATTGCTGCTTACATCCTTGGAAATAGTTTGGATCAAGAGTACGTAATATTAGTTTATTAATCATTTTAATTGCTTATTTGTCACGTAATTATTTTTTAACCTTTTCTAATATCATAGTATAATACTCTGATTTTATGATTTTAGAGAAGTGCTTGTTCCAAACGACCATTGTGAAGGCACACGCAAGACTCTCCTAACTATTATGTCCGAAAAGACAATAATTGGTGATGTAAAAATTATTTCTGCAGTATTTATTTATTATGCTTGCAAAATTATAAAATTTGGATTAGTGCAGTATAAGCAAGGTTGTCTGTGCTCCGTAGGTCTTTATCTTAGTATGTTCGATTATCACCAAAAAGCCATTTGGACCAAGAGAAAACAAAACTAGCAATCAATAGTATTTGCAACCTAGCATTTAGCATTATGACTTTAACTTGATTCACCATCTATATTTTCTGTTGATTACTTGAAGATGAATTGAGAATATACAAGTATATTGTTATATCTTTGATTAATTGTCATATTTTTTGGATTTACAGAAAGAATTGCATTTTGAGGAGAAGCTTCCTCCAAGTCGTTCATGGCTTTACTACAACAATTACAAACCAAACATTTACGGAAATGACATGCTACGTGTAAGTGCTTAAATTTTAGGATAACGTTAGTATTAGCAAATTTTTTTATTTTTTATACACAAAAAAAGTATCATGTATAATTTTGTATGTATACTTTGATTAAATAATTAATGTTCACATTATTTTTATAGTGTTTGGACCTATTATTTTGGCCAACTAAAGAGTCGAAATTTTTTTACAAAGAACGGGACATTACTGCTTACATCTTTTGAAACAATTTAGATCAGAGTAAGTAGTATTAGGTAATTAATCATTTTAATTGCTAATTTGTCATATAATTATTTTCAAACTTTTTCTAACACCATAGTATAATACTTTAATTTTATGATTTTAAGGAAGTGCATGTACCAAACGATCATTGTCATGGCACACGCAAGACTCATCTGACTATTATGCCCGGCAAGCTAATAATTGGTGATGTAAGAATTATTTTTGTAGTATTTATTTATTATGCTTGCAAAATTATAAAATTTTTATTAGTGCAGCATAAGCAAAATTGTCTGTACTCCATAGGCCTTTATCTTAATTTGTTCGATGCTCCCCAAAGAGCCATTTCAGGCAAGAGAAAATAAATATAGCAATCAAGGATATTTGTTACTTAACATTTAGCACTATGACTGTGACTTGATTCACACTCTATATTTTATATTGATTACTTGAAGATGAATTGAGAGTATATAAGTATATTATTTTATCTTGATTAATTGTAACATTTTTTTTATTTGTAGAAAGAATTGCATTTTGGGAAGAATGTTCCTCCAGGTTGTTCATGGCTTTATTACAACAATTACAATCCAAACATCGACGGAAATGACATCCCACGTATAAGTGCTTAAATTTTAGGATAATGGTAGTATTAGCAAAATTTTTTTTATACACAAAATAAGTATTATGTATAATTTTGTGTGTATACTTTGATTAAATAAATAATGTTCATTTTCGTTCTAAATTGTTTGGACCTTTTATTTCGGCCATCTAATGAGATAAAATTTTTTAATAAATAACTGGTCATTGCTGCTTACATCCTTGGAAATAGTTTGGATCAAGAGTACGTAATATTAGTTTATTAATCATTTTAATTGCTTATTTGTCACGTAATTATTTTTTAACCTTTTCTAATATCATAGTATAATACTCTGATTTTATGATTTTAGAGAAGTGCTTGTTACAAACGACCATTGTCAGGGCACACGCAAGACTCTCCTAACTATTATGTCCGACAAGACAATAATTGGTGACGTAAGAATTATTTCTGCGGTATTTATTTATTATGCTTGCAAAATTATAAAATTTGGATTAGTGCAGTATAAGCAAGGTTGTCTGTGATCCATAGGTCTTTATCTTAGTATGTACGATTCTCATCAAAAAGCCATTTGGGCCAAGAGAAAACAAAACTAGCAATCAATAGAATTTGCAACCTAACATTTAGCATTATGACTTTAACTTAATTCACCATCTATATTTTCTGTTGATTACTTGAAGATGAATTGAGAATATACAAGTATATTGTTATATCTTTGATTAATTGTCATATTTTTTGGATTTGCAGAAAGAATTGCATTTTGAGGAGAAGCTTCCTCCAAGTCGTTCATGGCTTTACTACAACAATTACAAACAAAACATTTACGGAAATGACATGCTACGTGTAAGTGCTTAAATTTTAGGATAACGTTAGTATTAGCAAAATTTTTTATTTTTTATACACAAAAAAAGTATTATGTATAATTTTGTATATATACTTTGATTAAATAATTAATGTTCACATTATTTTTATAGTGTTTGGACCTATTATTTTGGCCAACTAAAGAGACAAAATTTTTTTTACAAAGAACGGGACATTACTGCTTACATCTTTGGAAACAATTTAGATCAGAGTAAGTAGTATTAGGTAATTAATCATTTTAATTGCTAATTTGTCATGTAATTATTTTCAAACTTTTTCTAACACCATTGTATAATACTTTAATTTTATGATTTTAGGGAAGTGCATGTACCAAACGATCATTGTCATGGCACACGCAAGACTCTTCTGATTATTATGCCCGGCAAGCTAATAATTGGCGATGTAAGAATTATTTCTGCAATATTTATTTATTATGCTTGCAAAATTATAAAATTTGGATTAGTGCAGTATAACCAGTCTGTACTCTACATGTCCTTATCTTTTTTTGTTCGATGCTCACCAAAGAGCCATTTGGGCCCAGAGAAAACAAATATGGCAATCAATGGTATTTGCTACCTAGCATTTAGCATTGTGACGATGACTTGATTCACACTCCATAATTTATCTTGATTACTTGAAGATGAATTGAGAATATACAAGTATATTTTTTTATCTTGATTACAGAAAGAATTGTATTTTGGGAGAAGTTTTCTCGAGGTCGTCCATGGCTTTACTGCAACAATTACAATCCAAACATGGACGGAATTGACATGCCACGTGTAAGTGCTTAAATTTTAGGATAACATTAATATTAGCAAAATATTTTATTTTTTATACACAAAAAAAGTATTATGTATAATTTTGTATGTATTCTATGATTAAATAATTAATGTTTACATTATTTTTATAGTGTTTGGATGTTTTATTTCGACTACTAATGAGATGAAATTTTTTATAAAGAACTGGCCATTGCGCTTACATTTTTGGAAAGAATTTGGATCCACAGTACATAATATTAGTTTATTAATCATTTTAATTACAGATTTGTCACGTAATTATCTTTTAACATTTTTTAATACCATAGTATAGTACTCTGATTTTACGATTTTAGGGAACTGCTTGTTCGGAACTATCATTGTCATGGCACACGCAAGACTCTTTTGACTATTATGCTGGCCAGCCAATAACTGATGATGTAAGAATTATGTCTGCAGTATAACCAAGATTGTTCGTACTCCACAGATTCTTATCTTAGTTTGTTTGATGCTCACCAAAGTGCCATTTGGGCCAAGAGAAAAAAAATATGGCAATCAATCGTATTTGCTACCTAGCATTTAGCATCGAGACGGTGACTTGATTACTTGAAGATGAATTGAGAATATACAAGTATATTGTTTTATCTTGATTAATTGTCATATTTTTTGGATTTGTCGAAAGAATTGCATTTTGGGGAAAAGCTTCCTCCAAGTCGTCCATGACTTTACTTCAATAATTACAATCCAGACGAAAATGACGTACCATGTTTAAGTGCTTAAATTTTATGATAACGTTAGTATTAGTAAAATTTTTTATTTTTTATACACAAAAAAGTATTATGTATTATTTTGTATGTATACTTTGAATAAATAATTAATGTTCATATTATTTTTAGTGTTTGGACCTTTTATTTCGGCAAACTAAAGAGATAATTTTTTTTATAAAGAACTAGTCATTGCTGCTTCTATCTTTGGAAACAATTTGGATCCAGAGTACGTAATATTAGTTTATTAATCATTTTAATTGCTGATTTATCACGTAATTATTTTTTAACCTTTTCTAATATCATAGTATAATACTCTGATTTTATGATTTTAAGGAAGTGGTTGTTCCAGACGATCATTGTCATGGCACGCGCAAGACTTTTCTAACTATTTTGCCTGACAAGCCAATAATTGGTGATGTAAGAATTATTTCTGCAGTATTTATTTATTTTTCTTGCAAAATTATAAAATATGGATTAGTACAGGATAACCATGATTGTCTGTACTCCATAGTTCTTTATCTTAATTTGTTCGATGCTCACTAAAGAGCCATTTGGGCCCAGAGGAAACAAATATAGCATTTAGCATTGTGACTGTGACTTGATTCACACTCTAAATTTTATCTTGATTACTTGAAGATGATTTAAGAATATACAAGTATATTGTTTTATCTTGATTAATTGTCATATTTTTTGTATTTCCAGAAAGAATTGTATATTTTAGGTAGATGCTTCCTCCAAGTTATCCATGGTATTACTACAATAATTACAATTCAAAAATAGACGAAAATGACATGCCACGTGTGAGTGGTTAAATTTTAGGATACGGTTGTATTAGCAAATTTTTTTATACACAAAAAAGTGTTATGTATAATTTTGTGTGTAAACTTTGATTAAATAATTAATGTTAAAATTATTTTTATATTGTTTGGACCTTTTATTTCGGTCAAATAAAGAGTTGAAATTTTTTTTATAAAGAATTGGCATTGCTGCTTACATCTTTGGAAAAATTTGGATCATAATAAGTAATATTAGTTTATTAATCATTTTAATTGGTAATTTGTCACGTAATTATTTTCTAACATTTTCTAATCCCATTGTATAATACTCTAATTTTATGATTTTAGGGAAGTGTTTGTTCCAAACTATCATTGTTATGGCACACGCAAGACTCACTTGACTATTATGCTCGACAATCCAATAATTGGTGATATAAGAATTATTTCTGCAGTATTTATTTTTTATGCTTTTAAAATTATAAAATTTGGATTAGTGCAGCATAACCAGAATTGTCTGTACTCTAGAGGTCCTTATCTTAGTTTGTTCGATTCTCAACAAAGAGCCATTTGGGCCAAGAGAAAACAAATATGGCAATCAATGGTATTTGCTACCTAGTATTTAGCATTGTGAATGTGACTTGATGCACACTCCATATTTTATCTTGATTGCTTGAAGATGTATTGAGAATATACAAGTATATTGTTTTATCTTTGATTAATTGTCATATGTTTTGGATTTGCAGAAGGAATTGCATTTTGGGGAGAAGCTTCCTCCAGGTTGTCCATGACTTTACTACAATAATTACAATTTAAACATGGACGAAAATAACATGCCACGTGTAAGTGCTTAAATTTTAGGATAACGTTAGTATTAACAAAATTTTTTATTTTTTATACAAAAAAAAAGTATTATGTATAATTTTGTTTGTATACTTTAATTGGATAATTACTGTCCACATTATTTTTATAGTATTTGGACCTTTTATTTCGGTCAACTAAAGAGATGAATTTTTTTTATAAAGAACTGGCCATTGTTGTCAACATCTTTGGAAACATTTGGATCCAGTATATGTACGTAATATTAGTTGATTAATAATTTTAAATGTTGATTTGTCACTAAATTATTTTTTTATTTTTTTCTAATATTATAGTATAATACTCTCATTTTATGATTTTAGGAAAGTGCTTATTCCAAACGACCATTGTCATGGCACACGCAAGACTCTTCTAACTATTATGCAGGACAAGCCAATAATTATTGATGTAAGAGTTATTTATGTACTATTTATTTATTATACTTGCAAAATTATAAAGTTTTTATTAGTGCAACATAACCAGGATTATCTGTACTTCACAGGTCCTTATCTTTGTTTGTTCGAACTAAAGAACCATTTGGGCCCAGAGAAAACAAACATGACAATCAATGGTATTTACTACCTAGCATTTAGCATGATGATTATGACTTGATTCACACTCTAAATTTTACCTTGATTACTTATTGAGAATATACAAATATATTGTTTTATATAGATTAATTGTCATAATTTTTGGATTTGCAAAAAGAATTACATTTTGGGGAGAAGCTTCCTCCAGGTCATCTATGGCTTTACTACAATAATTACAATCTAAACATGGACGAAAATGACATGTCACGTGTAAGTACTTAAATTTTAGGATAACGTTAGTATTAGGAAAAATTTTTTTTATACATAAAAAAGTATTTATGTATAATTTTGTGTGTATACTTTGATTAAATAATTAATGATCACATTATTTTTATACTGTTTGAACCTTTTCTTTCGGCCAACTAAAGAGATAAAAAATTTTAATAAAGAATTGACCGTTGTTGCTTACATCTTTGGAAATAATTTGGATCAGAGTAAGTAATATTAGTTTATTAATCATTTTAATTGACACTCTGATTTTATGATTTTAGGAAAGTGCTTATTCTAAACGATCATTGTCATGGCACAAGCAAGACTCTTCTGACTATTATGTTCGGCAAGACAATAATTGGTGATGTAAGAATTATTTTTGCAGTATTTATTTATTATGCCTACAAAATTATAAAATTTGGATTAGTGCAGCATAACTAGGATTGTCTGTACTCCACAGGCTCTTATCTTAGTTCGTTCGATGCTCACCATAGAGCCATTTGGGCCAAGAGGAAACAAATAGGGAATTCAATGGTATTTGCTACCTAACTTTTAGCATTGTGACTGTGACTTGATTCACACTCCATATTTTATCTTAATTACTTGAAGATGTATTGAGAATATACAAGTATATTATTTTATCTTGATTAATTGTCATATTTTTTGGATTTGCAGAAAAAGTTGCATTTTGGGATAAGTTTCCTCTAGGTCCTCTATGATTTAAGTATAATAATTACAATCCAAATATGAATGGAAATGACATGCCATGTGTAAGTGCTTAAATTGTAGGATAACATTAGTATTAGCAAAATTTTTTATTTTTTTATACAAAAAAGTATTATGTATAATTTTGTGTGTATTCTATGATTAAATAATTAATGTTCACATTATTTTTGTAGTGTTTGAACCTTTTATTTCGGCCAATAATGAAATAAAATTTTTTTATAAAGAATTGGCCATTACTGCTTACATCTTTAGAAACAATTTGAATCCAGAGTACGTAATATTAGTTTATTAATCATTTTAATTGCGGATTTGTCATTGAATTATCTTTTAACCTTTTCTAATATCATAGTATAATACTCTGATTTTATGATTTTAAAGAACTGCATGTTCGAAACTATCATTGTCATTGCACACGCAAGAATCTCCTGACTATTATGCCGGGAAGCCAACAATTGGTGATATAAAAATTATTTCTGTAGTATTATTTATTATGCTTACAAAATTATAAAATTTGGATTAGTGCAGCATAACCAAGATTGTTCGTACTCTAAAGGTCTTTATCTTAGTTTGTTCGATGCTCACCAAAGAGCCATTTGCGCCAATAGGAAACAAATATGGTAATCAATGATACTTGCTACCTAGAATTTAGCATTGTGACGATGACTTGATTCACACTCCATGTTTTATCTTGATTACTTTAAGATGAATTGAGTATATACAAGTATATCATTTTTTCTTGATTAATTGTCATATACTTTGGATTTGCAAAAAGAATTGCATTTTGGGAGAAGCTTCTTTCAAGTCGTCCATGGTATTACTACAACAATTACAATCCAAACATGAACGAAAATGACATGCCACATGTAAGTGCTTAAATTTTAAGATAACGGTTATATTAGTAAAAGAACTGGCCATTACTGCTTACATCTTTGGAAAAATTTGGATCAGAGTCGGTAATATTAGTTTATTAATCATTTTAATTGGTTATTTGTCACGTAATTATTTTTAACCTTTTCTAATATCATAGTATAATACTGATTTTATTATTTTAGGAAAGTGCTTGTTCCAAACGATGATTGTCATGGCACACGCAAGACTCTTCTGACTATTATGCCCGGCAAGCCAATAATTGGTAATGTAAGAATTATTTCTGCGGTATTTATTTATTATGCTTGCAAAATTATAAAATTTGGATTAGTGCAGCATAAGCAGGATTGTCTGTACTCCATAGGTCTTTATCTTAGTTTGTTCGATGCTCACCAAAGAGCCATTTGGGCCAAGAGAAAACAAAAATAACAAGCAATGGTATTTGCTACCTAGCATTTAGCATGGTGATTGTGACTTGATTCAACATCTATACTTTCTCTTGATTACTTGAAGATGAATTGAGAATATACAAGTATATTATTTTATCATGATTAATTGTCGTATATTTTGAATTTGCAGAAAGAATTATATTTTGGGAATAAACTTCCTCCAGGTCCTACATGGCTTTAGTACAACAATTACAATCTAAATATGGACGAAAATGACATGTCACGTGTAAGTGCTTAAATTTTAGGATAACGTTAGTATTAGCAAAATTATTTTTTATACACACAAAAAAGTTATATATATAATTTTGTGTGTATACTTCGATTAAATAATTACTGTCCACATTATTTTTATAGTGTTTGGACCTTTTATTTTGGCCCACTAAAGACATTAAATTTTTTGGTAAAAAACTGGCCATTGCTGCTTACATCTTTGAAAACGTTTAGATCCAAAATTCCATAATATTAGTTTATTAATCATTTTAATTGTTGATTTCTCACTTAATTATTTTTAAACCTTTTCTAATATCATAGTATAATACTCTGATTTTATGATTTTAGGGAAGTGTTTGTTCCAAACGATTATTGTCATGGCACACGTAAGACTCTTCTGACTATTATACCCGACAAGCCAATAATTGGTGATATAAGAATTATTTCTGTAGTATTTATTTATTATGCTTGCAAAATTATAAAATTTGAATTAGTGCAGCATAACCAGGATTGTCTGTACTCCACAGGTCGCTTATCTTTATTTGTTCGAACTAAAGAGCCGTTTGGGGGTTCAGAGGAAACAAATATGGCAATCAATGGTATTTGCTATCTAGCATTTAACATTGTGACTGTGACTTGATTCACACTCCGTATTTTATTTTGCTTACTTGAATATGAATGGAGAATATACAAGTATATTGTTTTATTTTGATTAATTGTCATATTTTTTGGATTTGTAGAAAGAATTGAATTTTGGGGAGAAGCTTCCTCCAGGTCGTCCATGGCTTTACTACAACAATTACAATTCAAACATGGATGGAAATGACATGCCACGTGTAAGTATTTAAATTTAGGATAATGTTAGTTTTAGCAAAATTTTTAATTTTTTATTTTTTATACACAAACAAGTATTATGTATAATTTTGTGTGTATATTTTAATTAAATAATTACTGTCCACATTATTTTTATAGTGTTTGGACCTTTTATTTTGGCCAACTAAAGAGATAAAATTTTTTTATAAAGAACTGGCTATTATTGCTTACATGTTTGGAAACAATTTGGATCCTGAGTACGTAATATTAGTTTATTAATCATTTTAATTGCAGATTTGTCACTTAATTATTTTTTAACCTTTTGTAATATCATGGTATAATAATCTTATTTTATAATTTTAGGAAAGTGCTTGTTCTAAACTATGATTGTCATGGCACACGCAAGATTCTTCTGACTATTATGCTCGGCAAGCCAATAATTGGTTATGTAAGAATTATTTCTGCAGTATTTATTTATTATGCTAGCAAAATTATAAAATTTGGATTAGTGCAGCATAACTAGAATGGTCTGTACTCCTCAGGTCCTTATCTTAGTTTGTTCGATGCTCACCAAAGAGCCATTTGGTCCCAGAAGAAACAAATATGGCAATTAATGGTATGTGTTACCTAGCATTTAGCATTGTAATTGTGACTTGATTCACACTCCATATTTTATCTTGATTACTCGAAGATGAATTGAGAATATACAAGTATATTATTTTATCTTGATTAATAAATAAATGTATTGATGCATCTACAGTTGATTTTGCTCTTCTGGTGTTTGTACTTGTTCTTCAGATTATCGACCTTGTTCTTGTACTGCTGTTATGTTAGACATTCTGTTAATTATTTAACTTTGACCTCACGGTAGAACTATATTGAAGCTAAATGAAACTTTGTTGGATTCAAATATGACACTTTAAATCTTAAGGACTAAAATAGGATTACGCCCAAACGTAGAGGGCCAATTTAGTACTTTACTCTAAATATAAGAGTTGGCCTCTTCGCTAATTCAACTTTAATAATGCGTTTTTGAATGACCAATTAATTAACTGAATCTGTGTACATGATTCAACAATTAGCCTCCTAGATTTACAAGCAATGATCCCAACCTTGTGTGCAAGTCAGATAGAGTCATTTACAGGTTGGAGCAGGTTATTTGTGCTTGGTTTGCTACTCCTAGTTTAAATTAATTTCAGTATGGTTTTTCTAACACAAAAGCTGATAGCTCTATTTTCATTCGTTTCACTAATAATTATAGTATCTATTTACTCGCTTATATTGAGGATATAGTTATCACTGGTGATAATCGAACTGATGTTAATGATCTAATTAATCAATTTCATTATTCTAAATTGTTTTTGAAAGACTTAGGAGGCTTGCATTATTTCCTAGTTCTTGAATTCAATCAATTGGCATTTGGTAGTTTACACATTTCACAAAATATATTTTAGACTTGCTAAAGTGTGCAGAAATAAGTCAATTGAAGCATGTCTCAACCAATATTGGCCTCACTCAAACTTGGGTCTCAAGGCACTGAGAATTTTGAGAACTCAATATTGTATAGGTCCTTAGTTGGGGGTTACAATTTGTAACTCACACACATCCTGAGATAGCATTCTCAGTCAACAAAGTCAGCCAATTTTTAAAATATCCAAAACAACATCATTGGAAGGTCCTAAAAAGATTCTTCATTACACATCAGATAGTATCACTTTGGATTATTATCCTACACCAAAAGTCTTGTCTTTTGTGTCTTTGTGTTAAATATCAACTTCATGTGATACACATCTCAATTGATTTTCAGGTTGTAGATCTACTTAACTTCAGTTCTCTATCTTTCTAACCTTCTTCAATAATAATTCAACATTATCACTTGGGTATGTCTAAAATCAGTACAACAATTATATGTTTATTAGATATATCACATTTATATAAACCATTAGATTATATTAGATAAAAATCAAAGATTAATATAAAAAAGAGCATTGATGAACTCTAATAAATACAGAATATCCTATAACATAATTAAATGCTTTAAATGATAATACTTTAATACATAATATTTTAAATGGCAACAAAATCTTTTATTTTAAATAATTAAATATAAAATATATAAATACAAAAAATATAAATATTTTTTACTCATCAAAATATAAATATCACCCCATTTGCCGATTATCGGAGTTGGTACATTGAATCATATGGGATGTATCTGAGGCTGTCGGATGTCATTCCTCAGCATCCACCCTAGCAGCCACTGCAGCAGTCACCCCATATTCACCCCAGCAGCCAGTACAGCATCCCCCCAGCAGCTAGCACAGCCTTATGTAGTGTTTCAGCCGTTTTCTTATCATCGCCCGCAGCCATTTCAGCACGACAACTCGAATCATAGGCAGTCGAGCCATCACAGCTTGTATCATAACCATTTAGTCTCATCACAGATCACATCACAATCAACACAGACAGCACAGCTAGCACAGCCAGCATAGCGATCTTGGATTCAAGCTCGCAGACATTCTCCCATTCTCACCACAGGTAGATACATTTGGGGACTACGATATCATCCATCAATTCCTTGATAGCGGTGGTCCTCTTCTTGATGATGCTTTCATCCCAACCATCCCATCATAGCAGTTGTCGCAATCCCACCGGGCATCGGTCGACGGTTTCTCTCATCGAACCCATCAACCGGCCACACCTGATAGTCGATCCAGTGTATGCATCGAGTCACATATTGGGATCGATCGAGGTCGTATGAATGCTCGTTGACAGTCGTCGATCGGTCTAGACTTGAATGAGCTGACACGGGAGCTTGTTGGCGAGTATGTCCCCAGTCCTTCCGCCCCAACAGGTGGGTCCGGTCCAATAGAGGAACAGGCAGAGGCAGGTAGGTCTAGTCCAGTAGAGGGACATGCAGAGGGAAGTAGGTCCGGTCCGATAGAGGGCAGGCAGTTGGTCGAAGCCATCAGAACAACCTGCGGACAGATGTCCGTTCACCAACCAGGTTTACACCGTCAAGTGTTAAAGGGATAGCGAACAAGGCGATGGGGTTTTTTAAGAAGAAGTTGTAAGCTGTTAGTCGAACTTTGTTGATTTCATCGTTGCATTTGTTGTATTAGTTTTTAATTTAGTTGAACTTTGTTTATTTCATCGTTATAATTCTTGTTTTAATTTTCAGTTAGTCGAACTTCGTTGATTTCATCGTTCTATTTGTTGTATTAACTTTTAGTTTGAGTTAAACTTAGAATTGAATGTATTAACTCAAATACATTAACTTAAAATTACATAGATATTGAAATTCAGAATTGAAATACATTAACTAAAAATTAGTACATTGAAATTCAGAATTAAAATACATTAACTCAAATTACATAGATATTAAAATTACTACAACTATGACCCTACGAACCACCATTGGAAACAAAACCCTATGAACCACCACTGCCACCAACCCCCCTTGGTCCAGCACGTTAAAGACATCCACTACGATTATGACCATATCTCCCACAAAGACAACATACCCGGAGACCATGCATTTTCCGTGAATCTATTTCATTCAGATAGCGAGTCAATTTGGGACGACCTTTTGACTTTCGTCTCAAGGCAGGATTCGCGACCATTGTCGGCCCCAGGTAATCAGGCCATGTCTCTGTGTCGTCCAACGGGTCAAACTCAACTCTGGAGACCTTGCGAATCTCTGGCATCTTGTATACATCGCTGACATACACCTGCCAATCCAGTCGCTAGTTAGCACAGCAAGCAATAGCATGGCGACATGGAAGTCGCTCCACCTAAAAATGCCCACAGTCACACCTCCGTCGCGCAAGAGATCAACAACTAACACTTTTTCACTAGGCATTTCGCGCACCTCAAACACCTCGTTTCTTCTATCAAACCGGTGCACAACGATGCTTCCTGCATGCTGCATGTTTGCCTCTATCCGCTGAGTGGCAAACTCAAAGAAAGTAAATCCAGCACGCTTGCGCTGGTAAGCCTCAGTACTCTTCCGCATAAACAACTCGTTCAACCAATAATATGTTGCTTGGACGAACGCCAAGATAGGAAGATTTTGAGAACCCTTCAACACCGACTTAATGCACTCGACAAGGTTCGTCGTCATGTGACCCCATCGATGTCCCTTGTCAAATGCCAACACCCACTAGGGACGTTCGATGTTGTCGCACCAACGAACATATGCCTTGCCTCGTTCTTGCAACCTCCTGTAATTAACGTTGTACTCCTCTACTGTCCTTGAATATCCGATGTTGACCACAAGTTTTTACAAGTATGGGACCTTGAATTCCCTTAAGAAGTTGCTACCAATGTGCCGAATATAAAACATTCACCATACTTTCGGAGGTTTTCAATCACCTGCACTACGATTTATTGCGGCCCGGATTGACTCATGATGATTGGAGATTATACCCACGCCGTTCCTTCTTACAACATGTGTTTGTATTACTGAGAAAAAAGTACCATGCATCAGTAGTTTCACCCTCTACAATGGCAAAAGCAATCAATACAATGTTTTAATTCTCATCTTGTGCAATTACAACCAAAAGGAAACCTTTATATTTTCCGTATAGGTGGGTCCAGTCAACCTGAACCAGCGGCTTGCAATATTTGAAATCTCTTATGCATGGATTGAAACTCCAGAATACCCGATGAAGTATCCTAATACGGTCCACCTCTTGACTCCCGTTATACAAGGGTCGTGTTTCTATTTGGACTTGTGAGCCAGGCATCTTCTGAACCATTGCCAAGAACCACAACAACAAAGCTTGTTAAGATTCTTTCCATCCACCGAAAACCTTGGCTATCGACTTTTGCTTTGCCAGCCAAGCCTTCCGGTAACTAATAGTGTAATTGAATCATGCCTAGACTTTTGCAATTATAAATTTCACCTTTATGGATGGGTCGGATTCAACCAATGGCTTCATAGCCTCAGCAATCGTGTTCGAGTCTAACTTGGAGTAATCCTGTGAGATCGTTCCCATGGAACATGTGTGACTCCCGTTGTATCTCCGGATCTCCCAACAGGCTTTCTTCTGTATCAAGATGGCTCGGATAAGCCAGTCGCACCCACGTCCATAATTCTTGAACTTTGCATAGAACGTCTGTGACTCATATTCATAAACAACATAATCGACTCCTCTGGAGATAGTGTAATTCCGAATTATCGCAATGACTGATTTTATTGAACCGTATTCCATTCCGATTCTAAACTCCCCATCCTTAAGATCGGCAACACCTATAAGAAAACAAATTTGTCGCTCATCGATCCGTTAAAACAAAATTCAAGTAAACATACTACCCACTGTTCACGTACCTATGTTTGCATATTCGGAAAACTCTGGTGCATGCATGGCGTCAATATCCAAGCTACGCATAAAAGGTGGAACGTCCATCGGTTGACTAACTGCGGCTGAAACCACTAAAGTTTTCGCCATTGCCTCACCTCCCCATCGCCGTCCTCGTCCTCATCACCGGCAAAATATGTCCGACACGCAAACACAGCAACTCAGCGAAGTGTTCGTGCTTCATAGGTACCGTCCCTGAAGGATAACACTTCTCTCACGATGAAGCAAAACGATTAGGCAAAAGACTCACCTCGCAGGCTGCGTGTTGCAACGCATTCAACCAGCATTCACCACGTGTGCAACACGCAAGATGCATGTTTCCTGCCATGCTGCCACGTGTGAACCACGTTACCTGTGTTGCGTGCGATTGTGACACATGTCCAATACGTTAGGTGCGTATTGAATGAACTTGTTACCTACGTGTTGTGCCTGCATCTCTGCAACATTCATTCACCTGTATATACATCAAAAACTTCCATTTTCAAATAAAACTCACCTCTTTTTTCCAGATTAAAATTATTTAGCCTCTTTTTTTTTCATCGCCATGCTATGGCCTCTTCTCTCGTTCCTATGGCCAACTACAACCACCACAATAAAGGACTTGCACTTTATTCGAAGTCATCAAAATAAATATGACTTTATCTAATGACCAAATGATCAAAACAAATGAACAGCAAGCTCATGACTGAAGCTTCTTCTCTGCACTTAGCAATGTATCCATGGCTTGCCATGGGGCACCTCACCCCATTTCTTCATCTCTCCAACAAGCTTGCAAATAGAGACCACAGAATCTCTTTCTTCATTCCCAAAAGAACAATCTCAAAGCTTCAACACCTAAACCTCCACCCACACCTCATCACCTTCATCCCTATCACTGTTCCTCACGTCCATGGCCTTCCATATGAAGCTGAAACTACTGCAGATGTTTCCCCCTCCTCAATCACACACTTAGCCACCGCCATTGACCTCACACACAATGACATAGAGCTTCTCCTCAAGGATCTAAAACCACAAATCGTTATCTTTGATTTCCAACACTGGCTTCCAAACATTGCAAGAAACCATGGCATCAAGTGTATCCAATACGCCATAGTTAACCCAGCTACTGTAGCTTACTTTGCATCCCCAGCAAGATTGCACCAAGGAAGAAACATAACCGAATTAGATCTCAAGAAACCGCCATCTCCAGATTTCCCTGATGCTTCTTCAATCGATCTTCGTGCCCACGAGCTTCGAAACATGGTTGCAGTAAGCAAACGGGAATTCGGAAGCGGTGTTCTCTTCTTTGATAGGCTCGGCACCGGTGCGGATTTATCAGATGCAGTTGCATTCAAAATTTGCAGAGAAATTGAAGGTCCTTACGTGGATTATCTTGAATCCCAATACAAAAAACTCGTTATTCTAGCGGGTCCTCTTTTACCTGAACAACCAAACACTGCCTTGGATGAAAAATGGGAATCATGGCTTAGTAATTTCAAATCCGGTTCAGTTATTTTCTGTGCACTGGGAACTGAAAGCCCTATGGAGAAAAAAAAATCCAAGAATTGTTACTTGGACTTGAACTAACAGGTTTTCTGTTTCTTGCGGCAATTAAAACCCCTGCGGGGTTTAATTCCATGGAAGAAGTGTTACCGGAAGGGTTCAAAGAGAGGAATAAAGAAAAAAGTGTTGTACACGGTGGATGGGTGCCCCAACAATTGTTATTGGGGCATCCTAATGTTGGGTGCTTCATAACACACTGTGGAGGAAGTTCTGTGACAGAGGCACTTGTGAATGAGTGCCAGATTGTGTTGTTGCCGGGGCCGTACAGCGACCATGTGATAAATGCAAGAATTCTGGGAAGGAAAATGAAGGTTAGGGTGGAAGTGGAAAAAGGCAAAGAAGATGGGTTGTTTAGCAAAGAGAGTGTGTGCAAGGCTGTTAAGATTGTAATGGATGATGGGAATGAAGTTGGAAGAGAAATCAGAGATAATCATACCAAAGTTAGGAACCTCTTGTTAGCTCCCAATTTTGAGTCTTCTTGTCTTGATGATTTTATCCTCCGGCTTCAGGATATGCTTTAAGATTATGTATATGTGTGTTCATAAATGGAAACATTTTATTTTTACTTGGAAAAGTATGAGGAGCCAATACTCTAATTATACAATGCATATAATGGAGGGTTTAATTGTAATTAAAATTAAACTATGGATAACTAATTAATTATTTTATATTTAAAATTTGAATAAAATTAGGATTCTCCTCAATGACCTCAACACAAACAGCAGCCCTAATTCTAATTTCCTTTCTAAGGTGTTCTTCTTCTTCTTTCCTTTCAGCACCGGCACCCCCTCTTCCTCCATCATGTTGCCATCATCCACCGCACCAAGCTCCCCTCGCGTCGCCCTCCTCAATCGTGCCTCAGTGGGCGCGTCCTCCCTCATGTCTCTCTCCACCATGATACAACGACCCCGACCATAGTTAGCGCGAGCGTTGAAGCTCGCCACCGTTTGCTGCCCGATGGCCTCCCCCCTGCTCACCACCGGGCATATTGCGATTCTGCTCTCCGCGACTGATACTCACCAACACGATAATCTTCTCTCTGTAGTGCTATTTCAATTTGTATGTTTTTAGTGTCATTAATTTTTCAGATTTGAATAAAAGTTTGTTAGATATTTTGTGGGTTTTTTATCATTATTTTGATTAGTCATGGGAACTCAAGGACCAACTGATCACAACTCTCTTACTAATGGCTCTGTAAGTCTCTGTATCTATCTATCTTTTTGTATATTATTTTTATCATTATTGTATTTGCAACAAATAAGTTCTTGTTTTTGCCTAAACATGAATATGAATTCGACCATGAATAGAGAACAAAATTATTACTATTTAAACCGTTAAAATAAATCTTTTATTCACCATATTTTTTTTCTCAATTTTGTTGTGGCTTGTTGTCCTGTTGCTCATTTTTTGTTTTATCCCAGACACAATGATGTTGAAGTCTCTTTCTTTCTTCTTCCTTTATCTCTTTCCTTTCTAGAAAATCACAACAAATCATGAGAATTTTGTGGAATAATAAACGTCCTTCTTTATTGTTTTAGTCTAAAATATTTTATTTTTTCTATGTTTTGGGGTTTCTTTCTCATGAGGTAGGATGTTTAATTTACTCATTGAAATTTTTTTTCCATGGATGAAATTTATAGAAATTATTACTTTGTAACTTTCAGAAGACCAAAGCTTTTGGGATGATATTGAAGAAGAGCCAAGGTCTTTGGGTCCTCTTGGTTTCCAACAGGTATCGAATCAGGATTGTTTGCTTATTTTGTGGATGAATATTCATTGATGAAGTGATTAACTAATCATTAAAATACTTACTGCAAACTGGACAGGAATTGATGTTTTATATAAAAATATGGTCAGTTGAAATTTTTATGGCAATTCTTGTATAGTTGTATCACATAATGATAAAGTTCTTGCCTTCTGTTCTAAACCAGTGCTATCATCAGAAAAATATTTTTGACCACCATATTCTTTCATTGAACTAAACTACACTAGCCAATAACAACTATGGAATATATTGAAATTAACCAAATTCAATGGTTGAAAATTAGCTGCAATAGAATGAGAACGATTCATTATTATTGGATGTTCATTTTACCAGGTATGCAGATGCTTATTTTCATATTTAGGTAGATGTTTAGTTGATTGGATTGAATTTTAAGTAGATACAATTTATTCAATGTTAAATTCCTGATTGATGATAAGGTTTTTTGGTGACAAATTATTGAAGAATTTCAATCTTAGGTATGAACACATTCCTCTAACTCTGCTCATCAAATTTAAGGCTCTTAACAGAATGAATGTTATGAGTTGTTGCAGATTGTGTGGATGAAATTGATGCACAATAAGTCTTTGGATATGCCCTTTACAAAGATGGAAAAAATACCAATCTCTCTTATCCCTTGGAAAAGTTTAGTTCTGATATTTCCGATAAAAGCTTTCACAATGGCCATTTCATCCAAAGAATGCTAGCGAAGGCTTCTTCTCTTCCCAAGTACAATTTTCTCACCAAAGTTTAGGTCGGATGTTCATTTTACTAGGTAGGTCGATAGTTATTTGCATTCTAATTTGGATGTTTATTTGATTTGGATTGAATTTAATATAATTTTTCCTTATTAGAAGAATTTGTTAAAAAAATATTGTGAACATGGTGTCTATTATAAACTAAAATTTTACTAACACGCTTAATCCTGTTTAAGTTAGTCATTTTCTTGGTGGTTTATATTGCTGATATTTATGTCGTAGTATCATATGTCACTTAATTCCTTTGGTTGGTTTTTTGTTTGTGTTCGATTGCAGGTCATGGACGTGATGGACGTGACTGAGCTAGAAACTGATAAGACAGAACTTAGTCATATTGTAGAATTGGATTTAGTGTACCATTCACTGAGTTCAAGTATGCTTGGAGTTGTTGCAATTAGATATAAGTGATTAAGTTAGAACAGGGTTATGTGATATTTAGATTTGTAAAACAAATACTAGATTGTATTTTTCTTTAGCCATTTAAACTAAGTCGGATGTTCATTTTACTATAATTATAGATGGTTCTTTCCATTCTAAAATAGGTGGTTATTTTCGGTATATTATTTGTCCTTTACTTGATTTCCTGCATTTTGTTTGCACATGCCCTGCAAATTTTTTTATTATGTGGGTTGAATTAGATTTAGTTTAATGATCTCTAATATATGCAGCAATACCATAATAAAATTTAACATGTTCAAATTGGCAAGACCTTTTGAAGAACAATGAAAAGAATTGAAATTTTGCAATCCACACAGATTCTATGACTATCTAACTAATATTATATGAAATTGGAATCCATTAAAATATGGCCCTAGAAATGAGCAATCTATATCTAACATAAAATAAAAAATTAGTACAATTCTACAATGATTTCAAATCTACTAGTTTAATTTAATTCTGAATCAATGGTGAGGTCTAATATATATATGCTTTCACGGTATTTACACCTTACAAATATACTAGTTTATATCCGGTAACACATAAACTCAAGCAAAAAAGTTGAGCTTATTGGATATAATAACATCATTCACTTACTAACCAAACAGAGTCCCCATCTATCTAGCCATTGGTGAATTAATTAATATCATTTATGTCTTTTGAAATAATTGATCAATGTAATTGGCAACCACTTGCTTAACACCGTTGTAAAGCCTCCTAATTAACTTTTGAAGAGTCATATAGAGTGGGAATTGCATCCATGCAAATATAGCCACAGGAAGGAATCCAGCACAATAGAACAAAACAGAAGTCCATTTTGTGTTCTCCAACTGAATTGTCAGCAAAACGGTTGCGGTGAATGCCAGCATTGTGCACACCAATGAGAAGAACAACAGTGCAAATCCCAGATTGAGTTTTCTTGGGAGGGACTTGTAGAAATCCCATAGCTCGAATGGCGATGTTAGGATTGAAAGGAACATCACCACTGAGGCAAGTGAGCTCACAAGGGCTACAACATCTGTGACAATGAAGAAGAGGAAGACTCGTGAGCCAAAGAACACTGGTGTGCCGTTTTCACTCCCACCTGGGATTGTGTAGGCAGCAGCCAAGACAACTGCGGCAACAAGAACTGCTACTGTGGAGCTGTCTCCTTTATCCAGCACTTTGCCTCTTTGTGCATATCCTGATGCTCCATTTCCAAAACATCATTAGCTGTTAGGCCATTGATGAGCGGATAATTTATACGCTTTTTGACATTGTTTTTAGTATGTTTTTAGTAGGATCTAGTTACTTTTAGGGGTGTTTTCATTAGTTTTTATGTTAAATTCACATTTCTAGACTTTACTATGAGTTTGTGTGTTTTTTTGTGATTTCAGGTATTTTCTGGCTGAAATTGAGGGACTTGAGCAGAAATCAGATTCAGAGGTTGAAGAAGGACTGCTGATGCTGTTGGATTCTGACCTCCCTGCACTCAAAGTGGATTTTCTGGAGCTACAGAACTCAAAATGGCACGCTTCCAATTGCGTTGGATTTTTCAAAAATATTTCAAAATTTTCTCACCAATTTTCGAAAAAAAATTTACTAAAAATAATGTTTTCAAAAATAAATTATTCTGTGGCTTCAAAATTTTTATGAATGAATTCTAGTGTTTCATGAAGCATGTTGAAGCCTATCTGGCTGTAAAGCCATACCCAAACTGCTTTGGGATTGGCTAATCACCTCAGTGGAGTCATGCCCAATCCTTCTGGATAGGGTATGTCAGGCTTGTCATGTCTGAATTACACTCATATTTTTATTAAAGCTTGGCTGGCTATTAAGCCATGCCTGACCCTTTGATTGGAGCTTTAAGACTAACATGACAAGATTCCTGGAATTCATATTAAAGATTTTGAAATCCTTATCTTTGTTTTTCAAATAATTTTTGAAAAAAACAAAAAAAAATTTAGAAAATCATAAAAATCAAAAATATTTTTGTGTTTCTTATTTGAGTCTTGAGTCATATCATAAGTTTGGTGTCACTTGCATATTCATCTTGCATTTTTCAAAAATTCATGCATTCATAGTGTTCTTCATGATCTTCAAGTTGTTCTTGGTCAGTCTTCTTGTTTGATCTTGATGTTTTCTTGTTTTGTGTCTTTTCTTGTTTTACATGTGCATCTTTCGTTTATTAGAGTCTAAACATGAAAGATTTCTAAGTTTGGTGTCTTGCATGTTTTCTTTGCATATAAAATTTTTCAAAAATATGTTCTTGATGTTCATCATGATATTCACGGTGTTCTTGGTGTTCATCTTGACATTCATAGCATTCTTGCATACATTCATTGTTTTGATCTAAAAATTTCATGCATTGCATTATTTTACTTGTTTTTCTCTCTCATCATAAAAATTCAAAAAAAAATAAAAATAAAATATCTTTTCCTTTTTCTCTCATCAAATTCGAAAATTGGGTTGAATTTTTCAAAAATTTTTAAAATCAAGTTGTTTCTTATGAGTCAAATCAAATTTTCAATTTAAAAATCTTATCTTTTTCAAAATCTTTTTCAAAAATCAAATCTTTTTCAAAATTCTTAGTTATTTTCGAAAATTTCAAAAATATTTTTCAAAAATAAAAAATCTTTTTCTTATTTTTATACCAAATTTTCGAAAATAACAATACCAATTAAGCGCTGAACGCCCAGAGTTGTATGCAAAGGCATTTTTACATGCCTAATGGGTGCAGGGATGTAAATCTTTGAACACCTCAGGATCTGTGGACCCCACAGGATCCACTCAGGATCTGTGGACCCCACAGGATCCACTCAGGATCTGTGGACCCCACAGAATCCCCATCTACCTCCACTCACTTCTTCTCACCACTTTCTTTCACACAACCCCACAAACTCTCTTCCCCATCACCTCGTCACCACTCACATCCATCCACTCTTTC
>NC_029792.2:13846078-13847790 GCF_000816755.2 Arachis ipaensis
TTCTGAATGAATGCTTGAATAGTGCATATGTCTTTTGAAGTTGTTGTTTAAGAATGTTAAATATGTTGGCTCTTGAAAGAATGATGACTAGGAGACATGTTATTTGATAATCTGAAAAATCATAAAAATGATTCTTGAAGCAAGAAAAAGAAGCAAAGAACAAAGCTTGCAGAAAAAAAAAATAGGCGGAAAAAAAATATAGAAAGAAAAGCAAGCAGAAAAAGCCAAAAGCTCTTAAAACCAAGAGGTAAGAGCAAAAAGCTAATAACCCTTAAAACCAAAAGGCAAGGGCAAATAAAAAGGATCCCAAGGCTTTGAGCATCAGTGGATAGGAGGGCCTAAAGGAATAAAATCCTGGTCTAAGCGGCTAACCCTGGACACCTCTAATTGGGGACTTTAGCAAAGCTGAGTCACAATCTGAAAAGGTTCACCCAATTATGTGTCTGTGGCATTTACGTATCCGGTGGTAATATTGGAAAACAAAGTGCTTAGGGCCACGGCCAAGACTCATAAAGAAGTTGTGTTCAAGAATCATCATACTGAACTAGGAGAGTCAATAACACTATCTGAACTCTGAGTTCCTATAGATGCCAATCATTCTGAACCTCAATGGATAAAGTGAGATGCCAAAACTATTCAAGAGGCAAAAAGCTATAAGTCCCGCTCATATGATTGAAGCTCTGTTTCATTGATAGTTTGGAATTTATAGTATATTCTCTTCTTTTTATCCTATTTGATTTTCAGTTGCTTGGGGACAAGCAACAATTTAAGTTTGGTGTTGTGATGAGCGGATAATTTATACGCTTTTTGACATTATTTTTAGTATGTTTTTAGTAGGATCTAGTTACTTTTAGGGGTGTTTTCATTAGTTTTTATGTTAAATTCACATTTCTGGACTTTACTATGAGTTTGTGTGTTTTTCTGTGATTTCAGGTATTTTCTGGCTGAAATTGAGGGACTTGAGCAGAAATCAGATTCAGAGGTTGAAGAAGGACTGCTGATGCTGTTGGATTCTGACCTCCCTACACTCAAAGTGGATTTTCTGGAGCTACAGAACTCAAAATGGTGCGCTTCCAATTGCGTTGGAAAGTAGACATCCAGGGCTTTCCAGCAATATATAATAGTCCATACTTTGGCCAAGAATAGACGACGTAAACTGGTGTTCAACGCCAGCTCTCTGCCCAAATCTGGCGTCCAGCGCCAGAAAAGGAGCCAAAACCAGAGTTGAACGCCCAAACTGGCACAAAAGCTGGCGTTCAACTCCACAATTGGCCTCTGCACGTGTAACACTCAAGCTCAGCCCAAACACACACCAAGTGGGCCCCGGAAGTGGATTTATGCATCAATTACTTACTCATGTAAACCCTAGTAGCTAGTTTATTATAAATAGGACCTCTTACTATTGTATTAGGTATCTTTTGATCAGCTTTTAATCTTGGAACGCATTGTTCTTAGACCATAGGGGCTGGCCATCTCGGCCATGCCTGGACTTTCACTTATGTATTTTTAACGGTAGAGTTTCTACACTCCATAGATTAAGGTGTGGAGCTCTGCTGTTCCTCAAAGATTAATGCAAAGTACTATTGTTTTTCTATTCAATTCATCTTGTTTCGCTTCTAAGATATTCATTCGTACTTCAATCTGAATGTGATGAACGTGGCAATCATCATCATTCCCTATGAATGCGTGCCTGACAACCACTTCCGTTCTAC
>NC_029792.2:13848014-13851059 GCF_000816755.2 Arachis ipaensis
CAAGGGTGATGCCTCCAGACGATTAGCCGTGCCGTGACAGGGCATTGGATCATTTTCCCGAGAGATGACCGAAAGTAGCCATTGACAGTGGTGATGTATCACATAAAGCCAGCCATGGAAAGGAGTAAGACTGATTGGATGAAGATAGCAGGAAAGCAGAGGTTCAGAGGAACGAAAGCATCTCCATTCGCTTATCTGAAATTCTCACCAATGATTTACATAAGTACCTCTATCCCTATTTTATTAATTATTATTCGAAAACTCCATTATCAATTTATATCTGCCTAACTGAGATTTACAAGGTGACCATAGCTTGCTTCATACCAACAATCTCCGTGGGATTCGACCCTTACTCACGTAAGGTATTACTTGAACGACCCAGTGCACTTGCTGGTTAGTTGTATCGAAGTTGTGAACCATGGTATTGGCACCATGTTCTTGGCGCTATTTCCAGGGAAAGAAAGAGCCATGAATTTTACATAATTAAAGTGTAATCACGATTACGCGTACCAAGTTGCTCACGTTGCCAGGGATTGTTTGAGCCTGGACATCATAATTTCGTGCACCAGCCATCTTTGTCACAATGCATCAAGTAGTGAGGAGGAATAATCCTTTTCACTCTCTGCAAGAACCATCTACATACATAGTAAAATGAACATCTACTTTAGTTGATAATAAACATCTAATAAATTAAGAACTTTTGTTCAATTATTACATTCTTGATTAAAATCCATATATAAGAGGCCAGAACCTGCTTCAACCAATGTCAAGCAGACCAGAACCCCATCTTGTTCCTTGAATTAGCAATTCATTCAAGTTAGTTGTACTGTTTCGAAGGAACTGTGGCTTAGCTGAATCACAAAAAACTGAATTTCGACCATTGCAATTCAGCATGAATCCAGTGTGAACATCTTCACATACAGTACCATACAAGAATCCAATCTGCAATAAGGAATAACCACACTGAAAGGTACTGTGTTAATGAAAAAAAAAACATAGATATTCTTAATCTTTATTACCTCTTGACCCTATTTAGTGTTAGTTTCATAGTTACATGAAGCCAAAAGTAGAGTCTCTTCATCAGGTAAAGCTTTCCCGCCATTCACCAAATCAGGAGTGAAATTATGTTGTTTTAAGGATTTGATTAACTTGTTGGATGTGTCAAATTGTTGTTGGGGTTCAAGTTCAGTGCCTAACATTATTGAAAACATAGAATTATAATATGGGTATGCAGTTATGATACTCGTATCTAAAGCAAAAACAACTGAATAATTTCAATAGAAACCAAACATCCAGGAACATACTAAATTCATTGCAACCATCTATAATAACAATTTATTCTACAAGTTCCAACACAATGACATTGCAACAACAGAGTTCTTCACTATGAACAATCAAACACCTCAGCTAGATTCAGTGCATGTACAGCTAGTAGCAAGAGAAACAGATATCATCACAGCAATAAATCAACCCACTAACCTCCAGTAACTCATCGACCACGGAATGGGTTTGGCCGCTGTAACAGCAACGAGGTCTACCCGTTCGATTTTCACGGCTTCAAGGGGATGACACAGGACGAACGATGCAGGAAGCAAGAGGCGCCCACAATGGTCTCGGTATTTGCGCTGAGGCAAGCCGGGAACCAGGCTCTGCGACGTTCAACTATGGCGACGATGAGTCTCTCCGGCGAAGCCCACGCGAGACCTGCGACGGAAAGCGGAGGGCGAGCGAACTGGCTGTGACCGGCGACGTAGGAGGCGCGCGCTGGAGGGTGAGCAGTAGGGGTCTGGTCGGCGCTGATGGAGGTGCGGGGTCACTCGGCGCCACTGCTATGGGATGGTCAAGAGAGGTCTCAAGGGTTGGGTAAGAGGGTTGTCGTCGGTGCTAAAAAAAGAAAGGGATTGGGAAAAAATTGAATTAGGGACTAGATGGTTATAATTAAAATAAAACTAAGAATAAGTATAGGGAGCCAATGGCCTAAGCGTACAATGTGTACAATGGAGATTTAGGAAGTATTAGAGATATGACCATTAGTGTTACATTGTCCTGTCAGGTTATGCTTTTGGGATGAGTGGTTTCATGATATGATATTAGAGTTCTAGATCCAAAAGGTCAAGAGTTCGATTCTTGGTGAACTCCAAAATCAGCTTAAGGTTTTGGGATGAGTGGTTTTATGACATGAGATGTTTATTATCCCTAGTATCTGGATGGTTATTCTGGATAGTATGGGTGATGTTCATTTTATTCATAGACCAAAGATTTTTAAAATTAAGGTGAAAGATGAGTTGGTTTTCATTTTTTATTGATATTAGGCCAAATAAACAGTCCATTATAGCCATTGTATATATACTTCATTGTCTCCCTAAGAGGACTCTTTTTACTTCAACAAAATCAACACTTATTATTATTGGCTTATTTTTATCCAATAGGGGATGCTTGTAGTTCAATAAATATAAAATAATCAAATCACTGGTCCTCTTAACCAAGGATCAATGTCGATTTCCCTCAGATCGGCACTCCTTGGACAGTAGGACGATGCAGCTGCCATGTTCGATAGAGGGGCGAGAGTGAAGGCTCTGTTAGACATTGATGAGGATTAGGTGACGTGAATCTAAGTTAAGAGAGGCAGGGAGTTGGTGCTTGTCATCACTGTTTGAATCATGTGAATTGGTATGGTTGTATTTGGGTCGGGTCAACTCTGTCCGGATCTACTCAAGTCCAATAAAAAAAACGGATGAGATACTTAAATAAAATATTCAATTCATGTAAAAAGTAAAAAATAAAAAATAAAAACTAAAAAATAAAATATTCAATTTGGCTTCTGCTTAATTTAAATATCAAAATATAAAGTGGTTGGGGCTGTGTACTAATGGCAAAGGTGTTTGTTTTCTAATATGTCACACCAGGCTCGAACCTAGCTGGGGTCTGGGGATGATTGAAGAGCCATATATTATATGTGTGTGTAAGTGACTGAGTGTATTAGTGTGTGACCAAAAATATATATATAAATATATATAAAATAAAGAAAAATATTCAATTCAATAG
>NC_029792.2:13851124-13852079 GCF_000816755.2 Arachis ipaensis
CACTTCCCTGTTGTTCGATCCAATGCCGCCCAGTCTCCCGCCGACGCCGCCCACCAGCCTCTCCTATCTCATTTTGCGCTCTGTTGTGATGTGAGATTGCGCCGCAGCAGCCCGTGCATCCTCCTTCCCATTGTTCATCCGACGCCGGCCGTGCAGCCCCATCGCAGCCTCACATTGTGTGCGGTAGTGTCGTCAACGTCCAGTGCCATACGTTGCTACATTTTCATACGTGCATAACCATCATATGCACGTAAATGGAGTTCAACTTCGATGAACCGTTTTGTGATGCCCATTGTCATTCACAAACGACAATTCCTCACATTCACACGTAGTCATCAATGAATAATAAGTCAGATGTTCAGTTTACTAAGTATGCGGATAGTTAGTCTAATACTTATGCAGCTGGTTTGATTAAGTAGTTACTAGTAACATATACCGGATGTTCAATTCAATAGGTATGCATATGGTTATGTTGATTCTTAATTAAATGATTATTTCTTTTGATTCGATTTATTCATGCACAATTAACAATGACTGAATGTTCAATTCACTAGGTGTGCGGATGGTTATCCTAATATTAGGGATTAGGGGATAATTTGGAGTAGAGTGTTTTTTTACTTTTATTAGACCAATTCTAAAATTCATTGTTCATATTATTTACAAAGATCATTATCTACCTAACAAAATCGATCTATAAATTCATAAAAAAAAAATTCAAATCCGTTTTATTATTTAATTTTTTGGCCAATTCTATAATAAAAACACCTTTAATTTGTGTATAAATAGAAAAGAGTGTATAATCTATCTTAAAAATTAATAAAAACAAAATAATATATTTAACTAAATAACTATCTAACTATCTATATATCAAAAGAGAATTTTTATTTTCTTCACTACTAGACACAACAAAAACTTTATTTAAAAAGAAGTGTGAAGAATATTTTTGTCCAAATAA
>NC_029792.2:13852961-13855405 GCF_000816755.2 Arachis ipaensis
TTATATTTTAGGTCTGTTATACATACAAGTCTTTTTGGCTTACAAGGTATACAAGTTGTTCTAAGTCTAAGAAAAAAACACACGCGCCACTCTTTTAGAATCAAGCGTCCAACGCATGCGCCTTAATCACCCTTCCACAACACGTTCACTCTTCCTCTTCTTCCTCAATCAAAACGCAAACCGTCAAGATTCAAGGGACATTCGAAACAAACTACGATTCTGCAGAAACGTTCCAACTCCTCGCGAAGAGTAAAAGAAATCAAGAAGAAAAGATACAAATCTCCATCAAAAATCACCAGAAAAAACGAAGAAACATTATTCAAAGTACTGTTTTACTGTTCTTCTAGGTTTTTCTTCTAGATTGTCTCTGTCATATGCCTCATCCTTAACCAGCAAAACATTAAAAGATTTCAAGAAGAAATATACTGTCTCCCTCTGTTTTGGGTGTATTTCTTAAATCCTTTGGGTGTATTTCTATAACTGTTTGGGTGTATTTCTGTAATCCTTTCTGTAACCGTTTGGGTGTATTTCTGTAATCGTTTGAGTGTATTTATGTAATCGTTTGAGTATATTTCTGAAGTTCCATTATCTTCAAAACGATTTTAAAGCTTGATTTCAGAAACCATGAAAATCGAAAAAAAAAAAAACAAAACAAAGAGAAAACGCACGAAGGAGATCCAACAAATTTGACAAGCAACTCGAAAAAAAGAAACGAAATCTTTTGAAAAATGGAAGTTATATATTTACGCGTTAATTGATTTAAATTAATTTAAAAGTCTGTTAAAAAAGCACGTAACACAAACAACGCGTTTAGTGGATTTTGTTCTCTTCAAACTTGTAAAGCTTATAAACGTAAAACATTTGTATGTAGAGATTTTCTCTTTATATTTTCTCATACAATAATACACCTTTTATAATAATGAGTTGATTCAAGATCTTAGTCCTGATAAACCTTTACAACCGGGAATATTACGCCACTCAATTTCACATTCTATTTCACCGCACTCAACATTTTTCAGTCTTAAAATCATAGGTTGGACTATACTCCCATTGCGCCAAAAGCATGTGCTCTCTTCAGCTAGACAGTTAGTCCTATTTGGTTGAATTTTCTTCACCACACATCCATCTGGCAAACTCTTTAATCCCATCAAATGGCACCCAATATACGGCCTTATGTCTATAAATGCATCGCCCATTTCATCGTCTGCAGTGAATATGTCTTTGTCGAAAACTTGCTGCATAGTCAAACATATATGACAATCATCATAAATGTAAATCACAAAAATGAAAAAGCTTCTGCACTAATTTTCTTGAATGTATAACACGTACCATAGTTATTGGAGTTGCAACATCCTTAACATAAAGAGTCAATTCTTCATTCCATACTGGATTAATATTTTTCCGTATGTACGCGGTTTTCAACTTCTGCATATGTATCAAATTAAATAATCAATTTATCGCATTGCTACAATATTGTATTATTTAAGCATGTATATAAGTATATTCAATGAGAAAAAAAAATAGATTTTTGACCTGTTCTTCCATTTTGACAACAACATAAGGGTCACTAGAATAAGTATCGCGTATTGCGAGATTAATGCCTCTTTTAATCCTAAGTTTGATAGCACCAAGTATATGTTCCACTGACATATTCCTTGTCGTAGACACCAACACTTAAAATCACCAGAGGGATAATAATTACGTTCTTGATGATGATGCTATTGTTTATCTACCAAGAGATAATTTGAATTTGACGTATAGCTATCTTTAATATATATTAACATTAACTAAAATCAAGAAGAAAGTGATAACCACAGACTAAACAAGAATATGTTGCACAGTTACACTAATCTTTTAAATAGAATTGACAGTTCAGCAAAAGAATCTCAAAATACAAACGTTAACAACTGAACCCAACTAAAAGAATATGTAGTTACTAATTAGTGTCATGTATGTGCATACAATGTTTTTGCTTGTCCGATTTTTACTGATCTAAAATATTAACTTTAAAAGTTCCGTTATAGACTGAGCCAAAATGGGTCCGTCGTTCCACAAATGGTTATTCTGGTCGTGCCTTTCCCACAATGGAATACTGTCCATAGTTAGCTTATGCGACAATGTGCATTCTTTTTTACTATTTAATTTGTACTGTATATTGTTGAACACTCATTTAGTTGGTGACCGCAAGAATATTCCTAAATAAATTAAAAAAAGTGCTAATAGATAATTAGGATCTATATTATGAAAAAAAATCATCATCTATTTTAACCTCTTTAATTAATGAGAAAGTGGACCGTGGACGTGGACTCCACTGACCTCACAATGAATTAGATGGAGCCATGGCAATACTACGACGTGAAGAAAGATAATATTCAATAATGTCTGGTGTAATCGGCGACTTGTTTATTAGCTATTTTTTTATATAAATAATGAGTAATACTTTA
>NC_029792.2:13856154-13877230 GCF_000816755.2 Arachis ipaensis
AGTAATATATTTAACAAAATAAAGAAAAAAAAATTAATTTGTTAATTAAAATTTATTAAAAATTAAATTAGACAACATAATTTTTTTTAAAAACATTTGAAAAATTACCCTTTTAATACGAGCAGTCCAACCACCCAAAAAGAAATAGAGCCCTATGAACTGGTGCGCATGTTATCATAGTTTATTGTTTTGGCCTTTGAATAATTAAGTTTAATATAATAACAAATACAACAAATAATCAATTCATTTTTCTGCTGCCATGGATGGAGCTTCTTCTCTGCACATAGTAATGTATCCATGGCTTGCCATGGGGCACCTCACCCCATTTCTTCACCTCTCCAACAAGCTTGCAAACAGAGGCCACAGAATCTCCTTCTTCATACCCAAAAGAACAATATCAAAGCTTCAACATCTAAACCTCCACCCACAACTCATCACCTTCATTCCCATCATTGTTCCTCAATGCCCTGGCCTCCCCCATGAAGCTGAAACCACTTCAGATGTCCCCTTCTCCTCAATCAAACACATCGCTACTGCCATGGACCTCACATACAATGTCATAGAGCTTCTCCTCAAGGATCTAAACCCACAAATCGTTATCTTTGATTTCCAACACTGGCTTCCAAACATTGCAAGAAGTCATGGCATAAAATGTGTCCAATACTTCGTAGTTAACCCTGCAACTATAGCTTACCTTGCATCCCCAGCTAGAATGCGCCAAGGAAGAAACATAACCGAATCAGATCTCAATAACCCACCATCTCCAGATTTCCCTGAAGCTTCAATAATCGATCTTCGTGCCCACGAGCTTCGAAACATGGTTGCATTTAGAAAACGGGAATTCGGAAGCGGTGTTCTCTTCTTTGATAGGCTCAGCACCGGTGCGGATTTATCAGATGCAGTTGCATTCAAAAGTTGCAGAGAAATTGAAGGTCCATACGTGGATTATCTTGAATCCCAATACAAAAAACCCGTTATTCTATCGGGTCCTCTTTTACCTGAACAACCAAACACTGCCTTAGATGAAAAATGGGAATCATGGCTTAGTAAATTTAAATCCGGTTCAGTTATTTACTGTGCACTTGGAACTGAAAGCCCTATGGAGAAAAACCAAGTGCAGGAATTGTTACTTGGACTTGAACTAACAGGTTTTCCGTTCCTTGCGGTAATTAAACCCCCTATGGGATATGATTCCATTGAAGAAGTGTTACCAGAAGGATTCAAAGAAAGGACAAAAGAAAGAAGTGTTGTACACGGAGGATGGGTGCCGCAACAATTGATATTGGGGCACTCTAGTGTTGGATGCTTCATAACACACTGCGGGGCGGGTTCTGTGACGGAGGCACTTGTGAATAAGTGCCAGCTTGTGTTGTTGCCAGGGCCGTACGGAGATCATGTGATAAATGCAAGAATTCTGGGAAGGAAGTTGAGGGTTGGGGTTGAAGTCGAAAAAGGACAAGAAGATGGCTTGTTTAGCAAAGAAAGTGTGTGCAAAGCTGTTAAAACTGTTATGGATGATGAGAATCAAGTTGGAAGAGATGTGAGAGAAAATCATAGCAAAATTAGGAATCTCTTCTTAGCTCCACATTTTGAATCTTCTTGTGTTGATGGTTTCATTCGTCAGCTTCAGGATGTGCTTTAACAGGCTAATGTTTAGCTATTTCATTTTTTTAGTTACTTTTTTCCATTAGTGTTGTTATGCAAAGAGAAACCCGGAGCAACGGTTTAGTTGTTTGGGTGACTTCAAGGTAATGTGGATCCCATCCCATGTGGAACTTCTTCAGTAGTAAATGTTCTCATGATCGTTTTCCTTTTGTATATTGAGGTTTGACATCATACAAATATCATATAAAAATTTTTATTCTCTTGATAAGTAAGTGATATACATCTCTTTATTACTTATTCTTTTTATCACCTATCATTTTGCTGCATGTTTGAAGTCATTAATTTTCTTTCCAAAATCAATTTCAGTTTTTTCTAATTCAAATCACTAACATCTCTCAATCACATTATTATCCATTAAAATGCAATAATTCTTTACAAAAATTATAGAAGTTAAATTAAAAATTTTTAACAACTTCTACTATATAATTTATATTTTACATATAGACTATTAAAAAATAAAATATAAAATATAAACAAAAATTAAAAAATAAATTTTAAAAAATAATTATGAACTCGTCATATTAAAATCAATAAATAAGCATACATACGAATATTAAATAAAAATATTAAAATAATTAAAATTATGACCTATTAGTACACATATGAGATAATTTGAAGAATACAATAAGACGTATAGTTTAAAATTTAATAATATTGATTATAAAAATTTATTAATTATAGATATCATATGTATGAAATTATGAAAATTATGAGTACAAAATTATGAATGTTATTAATATGAAATTATGGGTGTTACATGTATGAATTTATGGATGTTATGAGTAAATTTATGAATTGAATAAATTAATTTAAGAATTTGACGTTTTTTAAATTCAATTATGATAAAATTTAAAAATAAATATGTTAATTTTATAGTTACTTAAGCAATAACTAAAAAATGATATGTGTATGGATGTAATATCTAATAAACATAAATTTAATTTTTAGATGTTAGTTGTATATAATTATGGATGTTATGTATATAAACGTATGAATGTTATGTGTATGAACTTAGTTAGTACAATATAATTATAAATGCACATAAAAACACACAAAAAAAATTAATCAGTTTATTACCATACCTCATCAAAACTAGTTGAGTTTTTCATATTCTCGAAAATTGATTGACTGACAACAACCTGGTCGAGTGAGTCCATCTGTTGTATGTTCAAATTCTTCAGCACTTTCTACCATAGGTACCGTATTAAGATAGAATTCAAATGACATACTATTTGTAATGACAAATATGATTTCTTGTAAAATTCCTTAACCTATTCTAATTGTGTTTGCAATGGTATTAGAGTTGTGAATTTTGAATGAAAATAATTGAATTAACGGAAACAAAATCATATTAGGGTAGCTTTCAGATTTTGTATCTCTCCATTAAATGATGATAAATGACTTAACAAAAACAGAAAATTAATTACAATAATAATAATAATAATAATAATAATAATAATAATAATAATAATAATAATAATAATAATAAAACAAAAAAGTGTTTATGATAATAATCAATTACAATTATTGAATTTATGTGATATTATCGTATCTCCATTAGGCGAAGGAGCAGAGCAAGAATCAATTACAATGATAAATCATAACCGTTATTAATTATTATTATTATTATTATTAATCTTTATTATATTCTTAATATAAAAATTAAATTATAAAAGAGAATATTAAGTATTGATTACAAGAATGTCTAATAGTAAGGAATATGATATTATAATTAATATCATTAATAAATGGAGTTGATAAGAATATGATAAGTGAAATGATAAGAGAGTGGGCTAAAAAATAAAACTGTTATTAAATGATGTAAATGAAGTATATTATAGAAAATTTTAGCTAATTATGGCTAAAACTTTTTGGTTACCCAACTTTTTCCTTATATAAATTTCAGGCTCAATAATCATAAAAAACCTCTAACTCACATCAAACTGTAACTTTTTTTTACAGCAGTCTCCCAATTTACAAATGCCCACTCATTTTTTTCTGACGCGCTATTACATCATCGCTAACTCTTCTTTTCTGTTGCGCCGTCATCTTCACCGTCAGAGATGCACGTCAACATCGCCTTGTGTCGTTCCCGTCGTGCAGCCATTGTTGCTGTGCCGGACCTTAGCACCGCCACCCTTCATCTAGTCCATATCACCATTTTCCTGAGCTACTGCCCTTCCCATCTGCAGCGCCACCAACTGCATCCCTACCATCGATGGTGCCACCATCGTCGGCCCTTGGAAGGAACCCATCTAGCGTTGTCGCACCGTGAGCCCTAAGCCGTCCCCGACACTTCTGATAATGGTAAGCAAATCATCTGCATGAAAAATAAACATCCGAAACGGTCCTGGGGTCGTGAACCACAACGAAGGCAGGAATACAAGATCGTGAAACAACTACGGTTATGGCTGCACAGAGTGCGGAAGACAACGACACTCTTGGAAGGAGAGGCACCTCGCTACAAAGCTGCCTCCAATGATGACATCGAATTATGGATGTGGACCGGAGAGATTCTGTGTAAGTTGCGCAGCGAACGTCAGAAATTCTGTTACAGTAAAATTGGGAGTAACCGTACATATATATACTGCGAATGTGAATGTATTTATGAATGTTAATCTTAAATTTTTAAACTATAAAATCTGATAAAAATTAATTAATTTTGAATTTGTTAAAATTTAAAATTAATTTAATTTTTTTAATTCGTTGTTTATGTTATTTATTATATATATTGTTCACCTATATTTTTTATTTACATATAAATTTATAAATTTATTTCGGTACTTAGTCTAAACGAGAGACCAATTCAACTACTTAACAGATCTTGAATATCATGCAAAAGAGATTTTGAAGAGAGTAAATCAAAGCAATTATGATGCAAAATTCAAGTGGTACTTCTCTTATTAGATTCTGACTTGTTTTATAAAGTTAATTAATTCCAATAAAAACATAAAGTCGTTAACTTGAAAATTAATTTTATAAAATAAATCAAAATCTAATAAAAAAGGTACATAACTTTTTATGCTCAATACATTTTCAAAAATTATTTACTCATTTAGACATGGAAGCATATTTGCAAGCATCAATTTCAATTTGTGTGAAAAAGATCACGAGGTCCCGAAAAATTCATCCTAGTTAATTCTAGAAATTTTTGTATAACTACATGAATTCATTTAATAAAAGTTTTGTGAAAGTTTATTAAACTTAAAAAAAAAATTGTTTCATTAAGATGATAGATCAATTTGTTTGCAACTTTGCATAATATACAACTATATTTTGGGAATTTTGAAGGCAAAATAAAAATAATTAAGTGAATAATTCTCGCATAGATATTATTTATAAATATTAGAATAATAATTGTTTGAGTGAACACCTAATCCGATTTCTGTCCTTTATTTCAAAGGATATTGTGACAATTGTAAAACAAAAATGACAAATTAGCTCCTGTCCCATATTTTCGTGAGACTGATGCGTGAGCATCTTTTTTATCTTTTCCTAGTGAATTTGTATTTAATTTGTTGAGTTTAATCAAGAATTAATTATCTTTTAGACACTATGGATGTTACTTTGAGTCGTGTGAAATTCTGTTTACTGTAGGTAACATTTGGCTGGATTTAATGGAGTTTCCGCAAAAAAAGAGAAGAAGGCGAATGATTCTGTCAACCCTGACCTATCTGCACTCAAACCTAAATATCTTGAGCTACAGAGGTCCAATGAACATGATTTCAATGGCGTTGGAAAGCTAACTTCCAGAGCTTTCCAACGATGTATAATAGTTTATACTTCTTTTCCACCAGCGCAGCCAAGATTGCGCCTAACTTGAGATTTCTCAAGTTAGGGACAAGGATGAAAGAAGAACACCCAAGAAGCTCTGCCTAGGCTGCGCCTAACTTGAGATTTCTCAAGTTAGGCGCAATGCTCAACAACAACATGCAAGAGAAGTTACTCCTTTCAAGTTAGGCGCATGATATATCCAAGTAAGGCGCAGCTCCGTGCCAAGTTAGGCGTGCCTTCCTACGAAGCAAGTGGTCCCCATTCATCAATTGAAGACGCGCGGATTGCTTTATTTAATTCTGATTTAAACTTTATTTTTTTATTTTAAAATAGAAAAAGATATTATTTAGTTTTAAAAATTATAATTTAAAATTAATTAGGATCAGATATAAAAGGGAAAAGAAACTTATCTTCTGGAGATTATTCCACCTCATTCTATAAATTACAGTTTACCTGAATCCTAGTTTTTCTCTCTGAACCATGAGCAACTAAACCTCCACTGTTAAGGTTAGGAGCTCTGTCTATTGTATGGATTGATTCTATTGTTTTTTCTATCTTAATTCATGCACTGATTTATATTTCAAGAATTATTTTCGTTCTTTATCTTATGAATTTGGGTGGAACGGAAGTATGACGCTCTTTCTAATTGAGTTCTTGTATAACTTGGAAAAGCTCTTTACTTGAATAACAGCTTGAAAACATATTCTCCTAAATTTCTAATTATCTGGATTTAACGGAATACGTGACATATAATCCTCTTATATTTGGGTAATTAGGATTTCTGTGGCATATAATTAGAATTAAACTTCACCCTCTAATTGAAATTAATTGACCAAAGAATTGGCGGTTGATGAGAGTTAGAGGAGACTAAAAAGGTCTAAGGAATTAGGGTTTAGTCACATGTAGTTTGCCATGAATTAAGTCTTGCATGATTAAAATAGTTAGTAAGAAAAGTCAATCCGGAAAATAGATAACTCTGAAGCCTTAACTGTTTCTCCATATATTATTCACAACTTGTTTACTGCTTACTTTATTAATTTTCTGAATTTACTGTTTAATGCAATTGAGACCCAAACACTCTTTTCTGTTTGTCTAACAAAGTAATTTAATCAACCATCGTTGCTTAGTCCATCAATTCTCGTGGGATCGACCCTCATTCACTTGAGGTACTACTTGGTACGACCCGGTGCATTTGCCGGTTAGTTTGTGAGTATAAATTCCACACCAAATTTTTGGCGCCGTTGCTAGAGATTGACTATAATTGATAACTATTTGTTGTTTATTAGATAATTTTTCTTTTTTTAATTTACCTAATAATTTCAAAATTTTAGTCTTAATTTTTAATAATAATGTTCGAATTTTAGCATTTATTTTATTCAATATTTTTATCTCTTTACATAGGTTACTTCACTTGGAATTCTCTGCACTCTGACATAGAGAGTTCCATCTTTTCTTGTCTCCTGTCTGTTTATGCGCAGGAACAGAGACAAGGAACCTCTCGTAGACTTTGATCCTAAACCTGAAAGAACTTCAGGTGGCGTTTGCAACAAGCAAGACTTTACAAGACTGCAGAATCCACTATGGATCCTAATAATGCTGCTAATGCCAATATGGCAAATCCGAATGGGAATGAACAACCTAGGAGAGTGCTTGGCTCTTACACTGCTCCTACTACATATCTTTATGGAAAAAGCATTGTGGTGCCTCCTATAGCTGCAAACAACTTTGAGTTGAAGCCACAATTGGTCACCCTGGTGCAACAAAACTGCCAGTATCATGGTCTTCCCCAAGAAGACCCAAATCAATTTATTTCTAATTTTCTGCAGATATGTGATACTGTGAAGACAAATGGAGTGAACCCTGAGGTGTAAAAACTCATGCTCTTCCTGTTTGCTTTGAGGGATAGAGCAAAACTATGGCTAGATTCCCAACCCAAGGAGAGTTTGGATACTTGGGAAAAGATTGTCACTGGATTCCTTACTACATTTTTCCCACCAAAGAAGCTGACTAAGCTTAGGGTGGAGGTTCAGACCTTCAGACAGAAGGATGGTGAGACCCTCTATAAAGCTTGGGAGAGGTACAAGTTGCTGATTAGGCAATGCTCTCCGGACACATGTTCTCTAAATGGACCCAACTAGATATCTTTTATGAAGGCTTGGGTGAAATGTCCAAGATGTGCTTAGATATTTCTGCAGGTGGTTCATTGCACATGAAGAAGACACCGGAGGAAACTACTGAGCTTATTGAATTGGTTGCTAGCAACCAATATTTATATTCATCTAACAGGAATCCTGTGAACTTTGAGACCCCTCAAAAGAAAGGCGTTATGGAAGTAGAAGCTCTTGATGCTATCCTTGCTCAGAATAAAATTTTGAGTCAGCAGATGAGTTTAATTTCTCAACAATTGAGTAGGATGCAGGTTTTAGCTGTCAACACTCAGAATGCACCTCAAGAGGTCCCTTATGACATGACAGATAATTTTATGCAAAATGAGAATTATAATTATACTCAATTTTCTTCTGAACAGGTCAATTATATGGGGAATGCTCCTAGAAACCCCAATAATGGTCCATACTCTAAGACCTATAATCAGGGGTGGAGAAACCACCCAAAATTTGGGTGGAGAGAGCAACCTCAGGGATCACAAAATTCTAACAATAATTCTCAGGGCGGTTTTCAGCAGAATAATCATAATAACTGCCAGTTTCAGTTTCATCATCAAGAACCACCTCCACACCCAAATTTTGGGTGGAGAGAGCAACCTCAGGGATCACAGAATTTTAACAATAATTCTCAGGGCGGTGTTCAGCAGAATAATCATAATAACCACCAGTTTCAGTCTCATCATCAACCACTACCTCAGCAGGCAAATTCTCAGCCCCAGAAGAACACTGATATGGAAGCAGTAATGAATCATTTTATGCAGAAAACTAGAGCTTTTCTCAGAAACTTGGAGGTACAGGTAGGCCAGTTGAGCAAGCAAATACCTGAGATGCCTCGCTTTGCGTTTCCTGGTGATATAGTGGTGAATCCAAGAGAGGAATGCAAGGCTATCACCTTGATAAGTGAACATGTGGCAAGTATAGAAGCACAAGTTCATGAGGAGCCAGTTGAAAAATAAGCTCCAGAGGAGAAAAAGGAAGAAGTAGAGCACGTCCCTCCAAAGCGTGCAGACAACCCATTCCCAGATTCTCTTGACACTTATCCTACATTGTCAAAGGCTCATGAGTACAAGCCTAAAATGCCATTTCCTAAGAGACTTCAAAAGGAGACCAAGGACAAGCAGTTTTCGAAGTTCTTGAAAGTCTTCAGAAAGTTGCAAATCAATATTCTTTTTGCTGAGGTTTTGGAGCAAATGCCTTTCTATGTCAAATTCATGAAGGAGTTGTTGTCAAAGAAGAAGCCTTTAAAGGGAGATGAGACAGTGGTCCTGACTAAGGAATGTAGTGCCATAATTCAGAATAACTTGCCAAAGAAGATGTCAGATCCAAGGAGCTTTCAAATTTTATGTACCATTGGGAGCACTACTTTTGAGAAAGCCCTATGTGATCTGGGGGCAAGCATAAATTTAATTCCCTTGTCTGTGATGAAGTAGTTGCAAATCCAAGAGGCATAATCCACAAGGATAGCATTACAGATGGCAGACAAATCTATAAAGCCTGCATACGGATTAGTGGATAATATCTTGGTCAAAGTGTGTAAGTTCTTCCTCCCAGCAGATTTTGTGATTCTTGACACAGGAGAGGATGAGAATGCCTCTATAATTCTAGGAAGACCCTTCCTAGCCACTGGGAGAGCTCTAATTGATGTAGAAGTGGGTGAATTAGTGCTTAGAGTGCATGATGAGCAACTAGTCTTTCACGTCTTCAAAGATATACATTCAGTAGGTGAAGAAGAGAGGTGCATGCAAATTGAGCTTATTAATCCAAACCTTCAAGAACCTCTTGATGTTGCACAGCAGAATCTGCAGCTCAAACCTCCTTTGGTGACAATCAATAAAATTCTTCCTAACATCAAACCTAAGTTTGGTGTCAGGAATGCATCATCCACCAAGGAGGAGGGTCCTAAAAAGAAAGTACCCAGAGGATGGAGAAACAAAAAGATCCCCACTGAAGGTTTCTCCCCAAGAATGAAGGTGGTGTTGACTAGCAATCCAGTGTTGACTTATACAGTAAATCGAATCCTCTCTTTGGAGCATATTGAGCTACTTTATGGAGACACAGAAAAGAAGTTCAAAGTGAGGGGTGAAGAGCTGAGCCCCTATGATCCTCCTCCCTAGAGGAGCTGACCGTCAAGCTAGTCACGATAAAGAAGCGCTTGTCGGGAGGCAACCCGATGTTTTTGTATCCTTTAGTTTGATTTCTGTTGGTTTGATTTTGTTATTTATTTAGTTTTAGTTGAGTTTTTACTATTTTTCCTTTGTTTTATGTGTATTTGGATCATGTAGAGTCATTGAAATAGAAACAGGTTCCTGAATACAGAGTTTCAGACACCCGGGAGGATATTGATTCAGATTTGGGTGACGCCTAACTTGAAAATCTCAAGTTAGGTGCCACATGACGCGTACAATGGAGATTATTCTCTGCCTGGTCCGCGCCTAACTTGAGAATTCTCAAGTTAGGCACAAGGGTGAAGGCCAAGGATTCCTGGAGGCTCGGGAGACTCCAAGTAAGGCGCAGTGCAAGCCCAAGTTAGGCACAGGACAGCCCCCTCCTTTCAAGGAGGCGAATTATCTTCACGGAGGAGCACAACCTGAAGAATGAGACGGCCACTAGGATAACTGAGGTGGTTGAGTTCCTTTCGTTCTATATTTTTTCCAGTTCTTATTATGTTATATTCCTGTTTTCTGCTATTTTACTTGGTTTCTGCATGATCCTTTATTATTTAAGTTCCTAGGTTTTAGTTTAAGTCTGTTATTTTTAAAAATTTCTGTTATTTGCTTTAATTCTGGAAAGTGTCTCATGTATTACTCACTGAGCTTGAAATAAAAAAGAATGAAGAAAAAGAGAATGTAATGTGTGAGAAATTGAGTTTATTCTTAATAGTAGTCTCATTTATCCAAATGTGGTGGTATTTTCTGTGACTCTAAATACATGACATGAACAGTGCATATTTGAATTTGAATCAAAAGATGTTGATGTATAAGGAACAGGAATTTAGAAAACTATTATGAATTCTCTGCAATAAGTGAAAGTTTAATCCTTGAAGCAGAAGAAACAGCAAAAGAAAAATAAAAGCAAGGTCCAAGACTCTAAGCATCAATGACTAGGGAGGTTAGACATGATTAAAAGCTCAAAGATTTGTTTTCCTGGTCATATGCTTGTGGTGTGATTGTGTCAAGTAATGCTTGAGACAGAACACTAAGAGTCGAGATCAAATGCATTTGACAAGAGTATGTGACAAACCCCATTTGTAGGGTTTATCTTATGCTTGATTTAGGGGATTTTATAACCTTTTACCCACATTTATTCAATGAAATAGCATGGTTTTGTATATTCTCCTTTAATTGTGCTTAAGAGTGAAAACATGCTTTTTAGGTCTTAAAATAGCTAAATCTAATTCACCTTGATTCCATTAGATGCCTTGATATGTTTGTTAAGTGATTTAAGGTTTAGGAGGCAAAGATTGGATCAAGGGAATGAAGAAAGGAAGCATGAAAAGTTGGAGAACTCATGAAGAAATGAAAGAATCGAAAAGCTGTCAAGCCGACCTCTTTGCACTTAAACGACCATAACTTGAGCTACAGAGGTCCAAATGATGCGGTTCCAGTTGGGTTGGAAAGCTAACATCCGGGGCTTCGAAACGATATAAGATTTGCCATAGTTGCATCGCGCATAGGGGCGCGCACGCGCACGGTACGCGGACGCGCCGATGGTGGCACATGACCCACTTAATGCAACACGTGGCCAGCGATTTTAGAAGCCTTGTGGGCCCAATCCAACTCATTTCTGATGCTATTTAAGCCAAGAATTGAAGAGGAATCAATATACTTTTAATCATTAGTCATAGTTTAGTTTTAGAAGTAGTTAGAGTTAGAGAGAGAAGCTCTCTCTTCTCTCTAGAATTAGGATTAGGATTAGGTTTAGTTCTTAGATCTAGGTTTTAATCTTTGCTTTTCTCCACTTCTATCTCTCAATTCTTTGTTGCTACATTCAATCTCCTTCTATTCCCTTGTTGTAATTTTCTTTATGTTGTTCTTATATTTTGTTGTAGATCTAGTATTGTTCCTTCTACTTTTCTTCCAATTCAATAAGAGGTAATTCATAATAATTGTTCTTCTTTGCTTTTCTATTGTTGATCTCTTGTTTTTGTAGTTGTAGATTCCTTTAATTCTTGCATTTAATAATGTTTACTCCTCTTGCACTTTATGTGTTTGTTGAAATGTCTCTTTTAGTTTTAGTGTAGATTTTGTTCCTCTTGGCCTAGGTAGAGTAATTAGTGACGCTTGAGTTATCTAATTCCTTTGTTGATTGATAATTGAAGAGATTGCTAATTAGTTTGGAGTGCACTAAATCTAGTCTTTCCTTGGGAGTTGGTTAGGACTTGTGGCTCAAGTTAATTCATCCACTTGACTTTCCTTTAATTAGTAAGGGTTAACTAAGTGGTAGCAATGAACAATTCTCATCACAATTGAAAAGGATAACTAGGATAGGACTTCTAGTTCTCACACCTTTCCAAGAGCCTTTTATAGTTTTTAGTTTATTTTCATTGCCATTTACTTTTCATGCTCCTTATCCAAAACCCCAAAATAACTCATAACCAATAACAAGACATTTCATTGTAAGTCCTAGGGAGAACGACCCGAGGTCCAATACTTCGGTTTATAAATTTTAGGGGTTTGTACTAGTGACAAACAACTTTTTGTATGAAAGGATTATTGCTTGGTTTAGAAACTATACTTTACAACGAAGATTCATTTGTGAAATTCTAAACCGTCAACAATCCAATCGTCAGTATGCCAAAGGCTTTGAGCACCACTGTCTGGGAGTAACTGAAAGAAAAATCAGAACTTAAAGAGAGTTCCTCAGTTAAGTGCTTGTGGTGTTTTTGTGTCAAGTGAAGCTTGAGACAAAACATTTAAAGTCACGGCTAGGCTCAAGGTGCAAAGCACCAAAGAAAAGAAAATCAAAGGAAATTTACTGTGTTCAAGGATTAAATTGAAGTACAAAAGATTAGAGAATTCAAAATATTATCTGGATTCTAATTCCGAATGACAGTGACATTCTTCTGATTCAAAGGAGGGTGAGATGCCAAAACTATTCAGGATTGCAGTTGTAAACCCCACTATAAGAAGAGACATGAGCTTAATCAAACTCTCATTCTCATGCAAATTCACATCCTAAGCCTATATTAGTTTGGTTGCTTGAGGATAAGCAACAATTCAAGTTTGGTGTTGTGATGCGTGAGCATCTTTCCTATCTTTTCCTAGTGAATTTGCATTTAATTTATTGAGTTTAATCAAGAATTAATTATCTTTTAGCCACTATGGATGTTACTTTGAGTCGTGTGAAATTCTGTTTACTTTAGATAGCATTTGGCTGGATTTGATGGAGTTTCCGCAGAAAAAGAGAAGGCGAATGATGCTGTCAACCCTGACCTCTCTGCACTCAAACCTAAATATCTCGAGCTACAGAGGTCCAATGAACATGATTTTAGTGGTGTTGGAAAGCTAACTTTCAGAGCTTTCCAACAATGTATAATATTTCATACTTCTTCTCCACCAGCGCAGCCAAGGTTGCGCCTAACTTGAGAAATCTTGAGATTTCTCAAGTTAGGCGCAAGGATGAAAGAAGAACGCCTAAGAAGCTCTTCCTAGGCTGCGCCTAACTTGAGATTTCTCAAGTTAGGCGCAATGCTCAACAACAACATGCAAGAGAAGTTACTCCTTTCAAGTTAGACGCATGATATATCCAAGTAAGGCGCAGCTCCATGCCAAGTTAGGCGTGCCTTCCTACGAAGCAAGTGGTCCACATTCATCAATTGAAGACGCACGAATTGCTTTAATTAATTCTGATTTAAACATTATTTTTTATTTTAAAATAGGAAAAGATATTATTTAGTTTTAAAAATAAAAATAATTAAGTGAATAATTCTCGCATAGATATTATTTATAAATATTAGAATAATAATTTTTTGAGTGAACACCTAATCCGATTTCTGTCCTTTATTTCAAAGGACATTGTGACAATTGTAAAACAAAAATGACAAATTAGCTCCTGTCCCATATTTCCGTGAGACTGATGCGTGAGCATCTTTCTTATCTTTTCCTAGTGAATTTGCATTTAATTTGTTGAGTTTAATCAAGAATTAATTATCTTTTAGACACTATAGATGTTACTTTGAGTCGTGTGAAATTCTGTTTACTTTAGGTAGCATTTGGCTGGATTTGATGGAGTTTCCGCAGAAAAAGAGAAGAAGGTGAATGATTCTGTCAACCCTGACCTCTCTGCACTCAAACCTAAATATCTTGAGCTAAAGAAGTCCAATGAACGTGATTCCAATAGCGTTGGAAAGCTAACTTCCAGAGCTTTCCAATGATGTATAATAGTTTATACTTCTTTTCCACCAGCGCAGCCAAGGTTGCGCCTAACTTGAGATTTCTCAAGTTAGGGGCAAGGATGAAAGAAGAATGCCCAAGAAGCTCTGCCTAGGCTGCGCCTAACTTGAGATTTCTCAAGTTAGGCGCAATGCTCAACAACAACACGCAAGAGAAGTTACTCCTTTCAAGTTAGGCGCATGATATATCCAAGTAAGGCGCAGCTCCGTGCCAAGTTAGGCGTGCCTTCCTACGAAGCAAGTGGTCCCCATTCATTAATTGAAGACGCGCGGATTGCTTTAATTAATTCTGATTTAAACTTTATTTTTTTATTTTAAAATAGAAAAGATATTATTTAGTTTTAAAAATTATAATTTAAAATTAATTAGGATTAGATATAAAAGGGAAAAGAAACTTCTCTTCTGGGGATTATTCCACCTCATTCTGTAAATTACAGTTTACCTGAATCCTAGTTTTTCTCTCTGAACCATGAGCAACTAAACCTCCACTATTAAGGTTAGGAGCTCTGTCTATTGTATAGATTGATTCTATTATTTTTTCTATTTTAATTCATGCACTGATTTATATTTCAAGAATTATTTTCGTTCTTTATCTTATGAATTTGAGTGGAACGGAAGTATGACCCTCTTTCTAATTGATTTCTTGTATAACTTAGAAAAGCTCTTTACTTGAATAACATCTTGAAAACATATTCTCCTAAATTTCTAATTATCTGGATTTAACGGGATACGTGACATATAGTCCTCTTATATTTGGGTAATTAGGATTTCTGTGGCATATAACTAGAATTAAACTTCACCCTCTAATTGGAATTAATTGACCAAGGAATTGGCGGTTGATGCGAGTTAGAGGAGACTAAAAAGGTCTAAGAAATTAGGGTTTAGTCACATGTAGTTTGCCATGAATTAAGTCTTGCATGATTAAAATAGTTAGTAAGAAAAGTCAATCCGTAAAATAGATAACTCTGAAGTCTTAACTGTTTCTCCATATATTATTCACAACTTGTATATTGCTTACTTTATTAATTTTCTGAATTTACTGTTTAATGCAATTGAGACCCAAACGCTCTTTTCTGTTTGTCTAACTAAGTAATTTAATCAACCATTGTTGCTTAGTCCATCAATCCTCGTGGGATCGACCCTCATTCACTTGAGGTACTACTTGGTACGACCTGGTGCACTTCCGGTTAGTTTGTGGTTATAAATTCCGCACCAAAGACGTCGTGGTCTTTCCATCATCTCCTCTAACCAAAACAAACAAAAATAACTTATGTGTCAGTTAACATTGATAATGTGGAGGTTAAGACTTTATTAAGTTCCATGTTGGCCACTAAAAAATGGATAAGAGCCAATCTATCCCACTTTAGAAAGCAAAAACGGCGTCATTTAAAATAATGAGATGTTGCATTTCGATTGAATAAGAGAACGTCACATTGAGATTTCCATATAAGCTCCTATGTTGCTCACATAATTACAAGAAAATTCTAGTAGAGCAAAAGTCATCCTTTTGTAGTGCTCGTTGACCTCTCAAAGTTGGAGCGATGTGCTGACAATATTGCTAACAAAGTTGCTGACTGACCTCCACATATTATTGTTAAGGTGGTTGGATAGTACGGTTGACGAAACTTGGTTGAAGCTTGGATGGAGATTGCACCGCGTTTGCAACGTGCCAAGTTAGTGTGGTTTTCCCCTTTCTTTTTCAAAAGTGTGTTGTCATTTTCAATAATTCTAACATGCTTTGCTATGTACATTGTGTGTATGGTCTAAGAAGAAGAGAAATAATAAACAATGTGATTTTGGGATAATAAATATCTAAAAATCTAGGTATTGTTGTATTTTTTGATACTGTAAATAGTTATTTAATATTGGAATGCACATATTGTGAGAAGAAAGACAGATTCCACAATTTTTTACGAATAAAAAAAACTTGGATTTCTAATTTAGAATTGATATTGAAATAGAGTCAAATTAAATTGGTATGCTAGTTGTTAATTTAATGTATGTATTATATTATATTGCAGATGTTTGAATATCTTATTGTTCCCATATTTCATCACGGAAAAAAGTTTGTGAGAGACAGTGAGAAACATATGAGTTATGAACATGGTAAAGTGAAGAAGTCCTCACCAATAGATGTGAATTATGTGATTTTTTTTATTTAGTTATTTTATTTAAAGAGTTGGGATATGTCTGAATATCTTGTTGTTCCCGTGTTTCATCATGAGAAAAAGTTTGTGAAAGACAGTGAAGGATATATGAGTTATGTATATGGTAAAGTGAAGAGGTTTCCACCAATAGATATGGATTATATGAATTTTTTTTAATTTGGTTGTTTTATTTAAGGAGTTGGAATATGTTGAGTATAAGAAAATGTATTGGTATGATATATTGACCCCTGATATAGAGTCTGGGCTTCATTCCATTAAGAATTTGGTTTGGCATACTTTTTTGGGTACGCAGTCCCATTAACTCCAAGATGATGGAAACCTTAATTGTTCTTATTCCTAAGGTAGAAGTGCCATCTTCGATAAATGATTTTAGGTCTATTAGTCTTTATAATATGGTGTATAAATTATCATAAAAGTTTTTGTTAATGGACTTTGTCCTTTTCTTGTTGATATTGTTGGCCCGTTTCAAGGTGATTTTATTCCAGGGAGAGGATCTCCAGATAATATCATTATTGCACAAGTCCTTCATTTCATGAAGCATACTAAGTGAAAGAAATGCACTCTAACTTTTAAAATAGATCTTGAAAAGGCTTATGATAAGGTGGATTAGAAATTCTTTGAACAAACTCTTTAGTGTTTTTGGTTCCCTAACTCTATTATTAGACTGATTATGAATTGTGTATCATCTTTTTTTTTTGTCTATTTTTTGGAATGACAGCAAATTGGATAGTTTCTCTCCAAGGCGCGGTCTCAGACAAAGTGACCCAATGTCACCTTATCTTTTTGTTTTGTATATGGAGCGACTAGCATGTTATATCAATCACCAAGTGGATAAGAATAGTTGGGAGCTGATTGCTGTGCCCAAAGGAGATGTTAAAATTTCTCACTTAATGTTTGCTGATGAGTTGTTATTTTTTTTTTTTTTTTTTAAGTTTGGACTAAGTTTTGCAAGGTCTCATGTATGAAAATTAATGTTGATAAATCTAAAGCGCTTTGCTAAAAAAAATTTCTGTTAGATGGAAATATATCTTTACGGGAGTTTCTTCCATTATGTTTGTTCATGACTTAGACAAGTATTCGGGAGTTAATCTTAGTCATTCACAGGTGACTCAAGCATTTTTTCATCACGTCTTTGACAAAATTCGTGAAAGAATAGCCAATTGGAAGGGTAGGATGCTTAACAGGGCAGGAAGACTCTGTCTTATTAATTCGGTGTTTGCGTCTATACTCTCATACCGCATGCAGATCTCTCTTTTTTTCAAAACAATAACTGATAAAATTTCTTCCATGATGAAGAATTTTCTCTAGAAAAGTCAAGCAGATAGCAAGGACTTAAATCTTACTAGCCGGAAGGTTTTGGCTACTCCCAAAAAATATGGAGGACTGGACACAAGAGGCACATCTTGTGCTAACATCTCCTTGACGGAAAAACTATTGTGGCAATTTATTAAATAACCTGATAAAGTCTGGGTCATAATGTTGACAATGAAGTACATCTCTTCTCACAGAAATCAGTGTAGTTTTAATTATGTTAAAGGCTCCCATATTTGGAAGGATTTATGCAAAGTCTTTGACTATTTGAAATAGGTTTTGATTAGTACATCTCTTACTCGAACCTTTGCATTTCAGATTTATGGTTTAATGAAAATTGAAATTTTGATGGTATTTATTCTCTATTAAATCAGAATTTGAAAGCTAGCATCCTCTCTTATAATCCAACGACTCAATCTGGCTTAGAAGCAGGTTGGTTTTAGTTTAGGGCAGAATCTAAGATGTACAGTGCTAGTAGTGGTTATTTGTGGTTGATTAAAAGGAGGTTTGATCGGCAAGATTAGGAAAATTGGTTGTGACTTTGACGTTAGTAGGTTCCTGAAAAGCATAAGTTATTGACTTGGCTCTGTTTCAGGAATGTTCTTCCTACGACTGCGTATAGGTACAAGAGAAGTATGGCGAATTCTAATCTTTATCCACGGGTGCCTTGCCTTCCCAAAAAATGTCTTACATTGTGTTAGAGATCGTGTGAAAGTTCAAATTGTTTGGCAAAATCTACAAATTGATCTTCAGCCTCAACATATGTATTCTAGGTTCTTGGAAAATAGTAAGAAGCAAGCTTTCAAATTTTTTGCGGGTCTTTGGTGAATTTGGCGAGTAAGGAATAATGATATTTTCAATCTAGATATACGATGGTCACCAAATAAAATCATAGGTCTAGCTCTAACTTCATCACAGGAACTTAGGTCTTTTTTTTAGATGAATCGTATTTCTTTATCCCCTTCTATTATAGTTTGATATTACATTCTCATTGTACATATAAGACTAATTGTGATGCTAGTTTTTGTAGTGGTGTAGACAAAATTGGCTTTGCTTGTGTGAGTAGGGATTAGAGTGGTAATTAACAACGAGACTGCATGAGAGTTTTAACTAGTAATAATGTTCTTTATAGAGAATTATTTGTCATTTGAAAAGGTTTTGTTCTCGCTTAGAATGATGGTCATAGAGATATCATATGTAAAACTGATTGTGTGAAAGCTTACACTCTTAATAAAAAAAAAAGTGTGGAGTTCTGAACACTTCTTGATTCAAAAAATTTACGATATCATACATTAGAGTTGAAAGACAAATTTGAGACTAATTCAAAAAGAGACAAATAAGATGACAGACATCATAGCAAAACACCTTGAGAAAAATTCAAAGAGTACATGATTAGAAACCTTTCTACTACTAACTATTCTTAGGCTTTAATTCTTTCTTTCTTTTTTTTGTTCTTCTCAAGACACCAAAAAAAATCTCAACATCAATAAATTTAAATCTTTTTTCTCAACATAACCGCATCTTAAGAATATAGCGTCGCAGCAGAGGTCTAATACGGATGGCATACTTATATGTCTCTTGTAATGTTTAGAATTGGGGGTTGTCCAATCCACTTGACAAAAAAAAAGAATATAGCTTCAAACTCAATCTTTTTTCCACGTGAATAGTCTGTAAAGAGAGAATTTGATAACTGAATAAGATATAGAAAAGAAAGATGTTTACGTATGTTATTGTACTTGCTTAGAATATGATATTTCAACTTTTATAATCATCTAGATTTATATTAAATAATACATGTGATCAAGATTTATTGAATAAAAATACGGTGTACATTAATCATAGAAAGTCCACAAAAAATCTGCAACGGATTCTTCTCTTTTTCAGTTTGAAATGGATGAAAATGTCTAATTTACCCAACTTAAATTGTTGCATCGTATACAATGACATCTGTCAACTATCAAGCCATGTTTTCTCTCACAACAAATAAAAGCTTTTTTTTTCCGGTCCTCAGCTGAACTTAGTTCATAGTGGGATGATTTTGCTTTTAATTGAGTGAAGGGATAATTAATTTCTAAATATTTTAATTTTACGTTAATTATTTTTTTAAAAATATTAATTTAGTTTTTTAGGATCATAAATAATAGACACATTGTATTCTTCTATTAATTCATTAATTAAAATTTAATGATAATATTTATATATACTGTTAATTATTTTTATATGTTTATCTATGAAAGATATAGTCAATGTTGATAATAATTTTGGAGCGAAATTTTATTTATTTTAATAAAATTTATGATAAATAGACATGAGTTGATAAAAAAAATATAAAAACTCAAAAAATAATAAATATTTCACTGTTCAAAATTACATCGTTTTTATGTTCATGTCATAGTAACGAGACATACACTGTAAATGACGAAATACATAGAGAATTCTATTTTATTTTGTATTATTCATTGACAAAATGACATATATATCCACCATTTGTTATCTTAGGGGACCTAATTAGTATTTTTTTTTCTTTAAAAACTAATTAGTTCAAGGTTAACATTTTGGAGAATCTAATTGTCACTATATTCTTTTTAATTTTTAATTATTTTTAAATTAACCTTTTAAATGCATGTGTTATAATGGATTTTATGAGATTGAAAGCTTATTAAAAAAATACAAAATAATGTTAAAATTCTTAATTTTGGTTTATTTTTTATTTTATCTAAATTTATTTAATTTGTGTAAAATTTTAAAATTTATTATTTTATATATAATGTTCATATTTCATTGACAAAATAACGAAATATATATATATATATATTTAAAATTTGAGTCATATTTTGCAACTTTATGTATGAAAAAGGTAAATAATTTACTTAAATATTTCATTTCTATATACCTGAAATATCACAAACTGAATCAAACTAAATAAAATCGAAAGAAAGAAAAAATCATTTCGGTTCTCATTACAAAAAATTGCATTCATGTGTTAAATGTGTTTTTTTATTTTTTATTTTCAACTGAGTCATTTCTTAAACATTACATCAAATAGCTTAAATTGATTATTTTATCTTTTAAGATTAAATTAATTGAGTCATCCATTTTATCTTACAAATCTCGGCCCTTTCTTATAACTTTTATTTATTATTAAAACCTTTTCATAAGCTTATTAAAACTATTTCCAATATATCATGTGTTTAATACATGTTTTTTATTTTCATTTTTAGGATATCTATTTTTCTTTTTACGAATAACAGATCTATCTTAATTAAAGTGTGTATTTAAGATTAATAATTAAGAAATATTCTTTCTATATAGAATTTGTTGATTTATTAATTTCTTTTATGTATTATAATTTATATATATGTGTATACACGCGTGTGTGTAAATAAAGATTATAGAAAATAAAGTTGTTAAACTCTCAAGTTAATTCTTAAATACTTACTTACAAATTTATGAATTTATATAAATAAAACAAGTAAACTTAATTTGAATAAACTCGAGTCAGTTCGAGTAATTTTAGTTTTTAACATTACATATTTGTGATTTATTCAAAGATTTCAGATAGAAAAAATATTTAATAAAGTAAGATGAGATTTTATTATTAT
>NC_029792.2:13877589-13880642 GCF_000816755.2 Arachis ipaensis
ATAATAAAATAATTTATAATGATTTTTTTTATATATTTAATTTTATTCAAATAAAATAGATTAGATATAATACTTGAGAGACTTTTTTTTGGGTCATAATACTTGAGAGACTGTAATTATTAGAACTAAAAACATGTTGTCTTCCTATTATACAAAAATACTATCATAGCGAGGCCCAAATTTGCTATTAATATCCTGATCGATGAATTTTTTAGTTAAACGAATTTTAAGACAGAATTCGAATCACCGATACTTATTTAAGTAGATGATTGAGTTAATCACTCAATCAATTTAAGTTAGTTATTATGATTCTAAGACTAAAATTTATTGTTGATAGTTAATTAATTTTTTATTGACTAACAAAAATTTAAATTGGGTTAATACTCAAATTCATTCCTGAAAGAGCACGCAATTTTCATTTTTGTTCCCGAATGATTTTTTTAATCAAATTAGTCCCTGAAAGAATTATTTTAAATCAAGTTCGTCCTTCCGTTAACCAGGTGACGTCGCCGTTAAAAATCTGCTAACGTGGAATGTGAGCTGGCAATATGAGTAACACCTGGCATGGTGTGTGTTGCTGACGAGATATGTTTAGGGTATTGCATCAATTTGGTCCCTAAGTGTCAACTTTCTAAACTGCTTGATGCATTGCTTCAAGCTCGTCGTGACTGACAGAAAGGTTCCTACACCCTTCTCACTTATGATCTTACCGCCGGTGGCAGTGTACCTAAGAGTCGGATAAACAACTCTCCTACACAACACATGGTCAAGAAACATTATACCTTTAGTTATATGTTCTATGGGAAGGCTCTCATTGTCGAGCTTGAGCATGTACTTCTGATCACAAAACTCAATCAACTGCTTCCTCAGCGAGGCTGCATCAGCCCTAGGCCCTCTAACACCAACCAAGATATGACCACCATATCTTATATAATCCATCTTCCTTGTCTTATCCGGTCCACTCGTAGGCACAAACTCCGGCCAAGACATGTTACCCTGCTCCGCCTCCCCTTCGGGGCTATTCCATATAACATCACTCTTAGAAGGAACATAAAACTCCTTAATCTTCCTTTCCATCCACTTATCCAATTCATCCAAACAAACGTTAACCAGAAGCGGGCTAAGAATCCCACAATGCCCCCCAATTAGGAACCTTCTCAGCCTCCTCGGGCGCAAACCCGAAGAATGTATCCAACCAATAAGGATCAGGCTTAGGCTCATCCTCAGCCAACACCCTCTTCTCTGGTACTTCCTCTTCTTCTTCTTCTGGGGCTTCTCAACCTCGATCTTCACCACCGGAGTAACTAATGCGTCCTTTATCAAATTAACCACAAGCTTATCCCTCACATCCCTCATCACAGCACCGACCACCATTCCAACCTTCATTCTATCCAAAAGGGTACTCAAATCACCTTTCATATACCATAAATACGCTGCAAAACTCCTCCTAATAACCCTCAACACAGTGTGAGGAGTCCTACCGGGGGAAAGGCAAAACTCTTGCTCGAAAATCGAGCCTCAAAAATTGGCTCCAAGATCATCAGCAACACCTCCTGAACAATCTTATCCTGAAAAGGGGTCGGTTGTGTGGTGGTTAATATGGCTTTGATTTTTCTCTTCAGTAGGGATTCATAATCGGTGGTGTCTTTGGGGGACTTGATGAAGAACTTGAGGCACTGGCCCCATCGGAATTGGCAGTCAAGGACGGCGTTACGGAGGGAGAAGAGGTCGTTGAGGGCGGAGGAGGGGACGGAGGAGCAGGGAAGGTAGGAGACGGTGTCGTCGGCGACGACCTTCTGGTAGGCGAGGAGCCAGAGGTCGAGGCGGCGGAAGGAAGGGGAGAGGTTGGTGACGGTGGCGTTGGGATGGCGGAAGTTGTCGACCCAAGAGTTGGAGAGGAATGCGATTGGGTCGTCCTTGAAGAGGGAGGGGTGGGATTAGGTGGATGCCGGTGCAGCGGAGAAAATGAAAGGGCGCGGTGGTGTTGGTGCAGGTGCAGGTGCAGGGAAGGGGTTATAGTGGGCAGTGTCCGCAGGGGAGTATTGGTGCAAAAGAGGTTGAAGAAGTGGGTGATGCGTCGGTGATGATGCATATAGTTGTATACATGCTATATCATTTATACAAGATAAGAATGATAATGCAGCAGTTGGGTCTGTGACAACGCTCAAGCAAGGGAATCGTGTTCTTCGGAGGTTGGGATTAGGGTTTATTTATTTGACACTTAGGGACCAAATTGATGCAATATCCTAAACATATCTCGTCAGCAACACACACACCATGCCAGGTGTTACTCGTATTGCCAGCTCACATTCCATGTCAGCAGATTTCTAACGGCGACGTCACCTGGTTAACGGAAAGACGAATGTGATTTAAAATAATTCTTTCAGGGACTAATTTGATTAAAAAAATCATTCGGGGACGAAAATGAAGATCGCGTGATCTTTCAGGGACGAATTTGAGTATTAACCCAATTTAAATTATACTCAATATCTATTTTACTAAACCCCAAGGACTTAGGTGCTCAAAAATCAATAGTAAATATTTAGGTTAAGTATTGTTTTCGTCCCTAACGTCTTGGGTCAAAATCAAAATCGTCCCTGACCTTTTTTCATTATTTAAATCATCCTCAACGTTCAAAAACACTTTAAAATCATCTTTTCTCGAATTTTTGGACCAAAATACCCTTATCATCATCATTCTCCTCTTCACCTTTCTCACCCCACCACCTCCACTGCCACCAACATTACCACCACAACCACCACCAGCACCAGCACCACCAACACCAACACCAATACCAACACAAACACTACCACCAACACCAACAAACACCAACACCAAGAACACCAAACAATAGCAACAACACCAAATAACACCAACCAAAAAGCAGAAACAGAAAACAAGAAAGCAGAAGCAAAAAAGCAGAAGCAAGATGCAGAAGTAGAAAGCGATGCAGATGAGGCGGCGAGGCGGGGGCGGCGAGGCGGCGGCAGTGGCAGTGGCTCGCGTCTCCTCTCTCCCTCGCGATCCCCAACGGCGACGGCGGCTCCAAGCTT
>NC_029792.2:13880668-13885010 GCF_000816755.2 Arachis ipaensis
TTGAGCGAAAGACATGCAGTTAAATTAAGAAAGATATATTTATGTCTAAATAAATAAATGTAAAAAGAATTGATTCGTAAATAGATGATAAAAACCCATCAAGTAAAAAAAAATTATGATGACAATAAGATATTTTAAAATTTCATCTTACAATTAGGGAGAAATTGTCCAACATACTTAAAAACGACAACGTTTCTTAGTCACATTATATTATTATTGTAATGACTTTCAAGTTCTAATTCAACTACCCAAATTTAACTTTTCAATGCTACTTTAGAAGTGATTTTAGTAATTTTAAGCCTCACTTTAAGACAAATTGCAACTCACACCTTATCCATACTAAGTAACATCATATTCTATTATGGTACACAGTATACGGGATAATTTTCCTATAGAAAATTTAAGAGTCAGAGTTACATATAACAAACCAAAACTGTTAAGAGTAGTCTTAAATAGAACTATTCCTCGTTTAAGCAGTTTTTTTATTTTATTTGTTTTGTTTTTTTTTGTTTAGTTTATTTCAGTCAAAATAAAAAAACCAAAACCGTTAGTAAAACCCAACCATTAAAATTCTCCACAAAAACACTCACAAGAGTGCTGAGATAGAGAACCATACCCCATAAAATTGGTGGAGAATGGACAATAGATAAGACCCTTTTTTTTCTTTATCTTTCAAACTAAACTTATATATTTTTGGACACCTTCCCATCTTTTGCATGCTTTTTTTACGGAAAAAATATTTTATTGATAGAAAAAGTCATACGGCACTACTTACAGATAATAGAAATAGATTATATCTAAATCTAGAGAGAAAATGATTAGATATATTCTATTAAACTAAAAATCACATGAGATATTAAAAAAATAAAAATAATCAAATTAAATTGGTCTAGTAATTAACTTACTAATTCATTTAAGTAAATATCAAAAAATTTGAATTAGACTTTATACATGTAATAATTTATTAGTTAATAGAGTTCCGAAAATTAGAGAGAGGAGAACCAACAAGAAAGACAAGAAAAAGAGAGAGAAAGTTGAAAATCTAATGCTTGGTAGTGAAGCAACTATTAATTCAATTCAACTAGGTATTTTTTAAAAGTTGTATAATATTCAGTCTTTTATTATAATAATTTAAAAAAAATTAAAACAAATACATCTAAAAATTATAAATAGATTTAGTGTCTTGTTAAAATTAAATACACATTCAAAATACATTTAAATTTCTGTTTCAGATTTAATATATTTAATTATTAATATATTACAATTTAAATATATATCCAAATCAAAATTTTGAATTTAAAATTCTAAAATAAATCTTAAACCATCTTAAATCACTAGTAAAATCTTCGCTCCGTAAATATTCAGAGCTGCAGCTCCCCCCCCTCCTCATCTGTGGCCCTTTCGTCTTCTCCCGCGTTGCGCACTCCTCTGCGACAATCTCCTCCTTCGGCGACGCTCTCCTCCTCGCGACGCGCACGCACTTCCCCTGCGCACACCCCATCTTCTCCATCGATGGGCTCCTCCCCATCCCTGGTCTCCTTCCTCGCGCCACGCACAACCGCCCCCTTCTCCCGCGCCTCCCCCGGTCTCCTCCCACGTCGCACTTCTTCTGTCTCTGGTAGTTCTGCTTGTAAAATTCTAAAAAATTTTGGTTGAGTTCATTCATGAAAATATGTTATTCCTTTTTTTTCTGCTTAATAAAAAGTTCTATTTTTTTAAATTTATGTATAATAATATTGGAAGTGTCTGTATTTTTTTTTCTTTTTTTTTAAAAATGTATTTGTGATTATAATTTTTTTTGCACTCATATATTTGATTTGGGAGTTATAATATTAACCTAATTTAGATGTGTCAATACTTAATTTTGGATGTGTTTATGTTGTTTATTATGTTCTTATGTACATATATAAGTTTTTTTACATAAATTTTGGATGTGTTGATAAAATATTTAGAATGCATTCTTATAATTTTAGATGTGTATTTGAGTTTAATTTTTTCTGTGTTCAATATGTAATTTAGAACTACAATAATAATAATTTAGATGTGTTAATACATAATTTTAAATGTGTTTATGTTGTTTATTTAATTTTAGATGTGTTTTTGACATGAGTTTTGAATGTTTTGAATAAAAAAAATAATTAAAGTGAGTTTAATTGATTTTAAAAATTTCACTGATTTTTTAAAAATTAGTGCACAAAAACTTGTTACGAGTTCTATAATTTGATTTGCAAAAAATTAATGTATTATAAGTGGTTATAAATTTTACAGTGATAAGTATTTAAAATAAAAATAATTTCTTAAAAATAGAAAATATAATTAATTAAAAAATTAAAATAATAAAATATTAAATTTAAAGGCTGAATAAAGGTTTAATTTTGTTATACAAGTAACATTTTTCATTAGTTTTTACCATCTCATGCTTGCATGTTATGGTCGGCTACGAACTCCAATTTCACATGGATATCTGGATCCATTTCCACATGTGCTATACTTAATGTTTTGAAAATTAGACTCATTTTCATGAACCAAAAAAATATTGGATTTATTATTTACGNAGATTTATTTGACAATTTATACAGTTTCCTCAATTACAAAATGTACACGCACATGACACATATTTACATGTATATATATACAATCTTGATTTCATAAAACAATACACCTTTCCTAACAATGAATTGATTCAAGATTTTATCAGCTCTGCTAAACCATTACAGCCAGGAATATCACGCCACTCAATTTCACACTCTATTTCGCCACACTCAACATTTTTCAATCTTAGCATCATACGTTGGACTATACTCCCATTGCGCCAAAAGCATGTGCTCTCTTCAGCAAGACAGTTAGTTCTATTTGGTTGAATTCTCTTCACCACACATCCATCTGGCATACTCTCCATTCCAATCAAATGACACTCAATATACGGCCTTAAATCTATAACTGCATCACCCATTTCATCGTCTTTAGTGAATGTGTCTTTGTCAAAAACTTGCTGCATGCCCAAACATATATAAACAAGGATCATTCATCATTATAATATTCTTCTTCATCATATATATATACCACAAAAATAAAAGCGTCTACACTAATTTTATGGAATGTAACACATACCAGATATATTGGAGTTGCAACATCCTTAACGTATAGAGTCAATTCTTCATTCCACACCGGATTAATATTTTTACGTATGAACGCAGTTTTCAGCTTCTGAGTGTATCAAATATTTTCAATTAATGTATATCCAATGCGAAGAAAATAAACAATTGCAATTATAATTGACGAAATCCTATAATGTCTAACCTGTTCACCCATTTTGACAACAACATAAGGGTCGCTTGAATAAGCATCGCGTTTTGCAAGATTAATGCCTCTGTTAATCCTAAGTTTGATAAAACCAAGTATAGTTTCCATTAAAATATTCCTTCTTGTTGTTGACACTGATAAAATCAACAGAGGGACAATGATTAAGATCTTGATGATGATGTTGATGTTGCTCTTGTTGTCTAGCAAGAGATAATTTGAATTTGACGTATGTCTATCTCTAATATATATTAAAATTAAACTGAAGATAAATGTGATAATTAGATAAGATAACCAAAAACTACTCAACAAAAATATGTTGTACAGTTATAACTTCCTATCTATATAAAACAGAAATGACAATTCAGCAAAAGAATATCAAAATACAAAATAACAACTGGACCGAACTAAAAGAATATGTAATTATTGTCAAGTATATACAATGTTGTTACTTGTCCCACTTTTTTTACCGATGTAAAATTGATGTATATCCTTTGTCATTGAACTTAAAAGTTTCGTTCCAGAGATGAGCTAAGATGGGTCCATCGTTCTCCACAAATGGTTATTCTGGTCACCGTGACGCTTCACACACAATGGAATACTGTTCATAGTTAGCTTTTTTTTTTTCTTTTTTTTTCCAACAATGTGCATTGCAGTTTGGTATTTGTACTATATAGTATTGTTGAATATTCTTTTTTGGTAATGAGTGAGTCAAGAATTTTCTTAACATATATTTTAATACTTCACGTGAAATTGATAGCCGAGAGCCGTTAGATGTAAATTTAGTCAAATCAGTCAAATCATATGACGATTCTCAATTATCAATTTCACGTGAATCCGACTGTACTTGAGTTTCCACCTTTAATAAATTAGTATCCTTGAAATATATTCTACTAAAATCATTTGTTACTCTCTATTTTAATATATCCTACTGAAATATATCCTTTTATTTTTAACCTATTCTTCTTCATTTATCAAAATGAATAATTTACCTCTTGTCTATGAACAAATTTAGAATAACCTTTTAACAGCTCAGTATTTG
>NC_029792.2:13885039-13908729 GCF_000816755.2 Arachis ipaensis
ATTCACATATTTATTTTCCTTTAAATAAATATGCTTCGCTTGATTTTTTTTTTCAGTTGTTATGTTTTTCTCCACATTTAAATGCGGATTAACATGATTCAAAAAACATAAAAGCCTTTTTGGAAATTACCATGAAACTCAAACAAAGAACAGACTTTCAAGTTTCAACACTAAAACAAACACTACGCAGCAAAAAGCTTCCCCGGAGATCCAATAATGAAGTCCAGAGAAAATAAGGGGCTCTGGCCTAAATTTCATGTAGGACAAAAACAGAGGGAACAAGCGTCCTCCACAAGCAGCGCCACCTAATGTCATAACGTGTTGACATTTTTTAGTGTAAGCACCGTATACAAATCACATATAAATGAGAGAGGGAAGGAGAAATAACATATTTCATAACCAGAAAGCACAGCACAACTAATATCACAAAACTCTGCCATGGATGCTTCTTCTCCTTTGCACATAGCAATGTTTCCATGGTTTGCAATGGGACACCTAATCCCATATCTTCACCTCTCCAACAAGCTTGCAAAGAGAGGCCATAGAATCTCCTTCTTCACCCCCAAAAGAACACAATCAAAGCTTCAACACCAAAATCTTCTCCCACATCTCATCACCTTCATCCCCATCACTGTTCCTCACGTGGACACCCTTCCCCTCCATGCAGAGACCACTTCAGACGTTCCCTTCTCTTCCTACAAACACATCGCCACCGCCATGGACCTTACTGAGAAAGACATAGAGCTTCTCCTCCAGAATCTAAAGCCGCAAATTGTTCTCTTCGATTTCCAACATTGGCTTCCAAACTTGGCGCGAAGCCTCGGCATTAAGAGTGTCCAATACATAATCGGTAACCCAGCCACTTTTGCATACCTTTCAGGCCACACAAGAGGAATTCATTTTACTGCAGAAAACCTTATGAAACCGCCCCAGGGGTTTCCAGATTCATCTATCAGGCTTCGTGCACATGAAGCTCAACGCGTTGTAACCGCCAGCAAGTTTGAATTTGGTAGTGGTATCACTCTCTATGATCGTTTCAACACTGGTACAAAATTCGCGGACGCAATGGCCTACAAAGGTTGCAGAGAAATCGACGGTGATCATATAAACTACATGAAATCCCAGCTCGAGAGGAAACCAATTATGCTCTCGGGTCCTCTTTTACCAGAACCAACCAACTCAACCTTGGACGAAAAATGGGATTCATGGCTCTCAGGCTTCACTACTAAACATGTAATTTACTGCGCATTGGGAAGTGAATGTTCTTTAAACAAATCTCAATTAGAAGAATTAGTGCTCGGTCTTGAACTAACCGGTTTTCCGTTTCTTGCGGCGCTTAAGCCACCGGTTGAGTTTGATTCGATTGAACAGGTGTTACCGGAAGGGTTTAAAGAAAGAGTTGAAGGAAGCGGAGTTGTGTATGATGGATGGGTTCAGCAACAATTGATTTTGGAGCACCCTTCTGTTGGGTGCTTCATAACACATTGTGGAGCAGCTTCCATAACCGAAGCGCTCGTGACTTCGTGTCAGCTCGTGTTGCTGCCTGGGCCTTATAGTGATCATGCAATTGCTGCGAGGAATTTGGGGAGTAGGATGAAGGTTGGGATTGAAGTTGAAAAAGGTGAAGAGAATGGGTTGTTTAGCAAAGAGAATGTGTGCATAGCTGTTAAGACTGTGATGGATGATGAGAATCAAGTTGGAAAAGAAATAAGAGAAAATCATAGCAAAATTAGGAATCTTTTGTTAAGCAATGATTTTGAGTCTTCTTGTATTGATGGTTTTGTTTGTGAGCTTCAGTCTTTGCTTTGAATTTGTAATAGTTGTTTATGAATAATATATCATGTTTAATTTCTTGATCTCCTGAACGGATAGTGTATTAATTATACAAGTCTGTTAAACTTTGGCCAACTCTTTTTCATTCTATATAGTTTATATCCTGTATGAAAATCAAATAAATTAAAACATCTTGATTATGGTATACTATTTAACTGAACACTACTAGCTTTTATTCGTGAGATACTTTTATTTCAACTCATTCAATGAATTATTTTATCTAGCTATCTAGAGAGGGGAACGAAGCCATGGAAGAAGATCGAGGGTTTGAAAGTTTTCAAATTTAATTGAAATTTTACCAAAATATTAAGTGGATGCAACTTTATATATCAAATTTCAGTAGACACGTATACATAGGAGATGCCACTGTCAACTGAGTCTCAATATATAATAAAACAAAACAAAAATCCATGCATGTAATTTCATTGGAATCGTTCAGAACAAGCATACACCACGTTGTTTCCTCTTGCTAACTGCATGTAATTTCGTTGGAGCTTGGTCAGACGAATTTACACGTCATATTATTTCCGAGCATGCTAAGTTTACGCCAAAAATTTAGCTACTAAAATTATATCGATATAAAATATATATTAAAATATAAAATACATACACATTTGATGGATCTAGTTGAACTTGAGAAGGGGTTGAATCAAGTTAGTTTAAAACTTAGAGTTTCAAACTCTGTTGTTTTTACTGTAGCTCGAGTTGCAGGAGATTATTTGAAATTATCTCATACGCAGAACATTTAAAAGTGCAGAGAAGAGGAGAAATAGGCCAGCATGTATCTTGGTTCGGATTCTCAGTGCCATGAATCCTACTTCCAGTCTCCACCACAAACCATGGTGAAATTTTCGCTATAATTCTCAGGTTACATACACCAATACTATTGAATTACTCCCTAATTCAACTAGTATCTACCCCTAAGCTTTCTTCACCAAAGCTTAGCAACCCCAAAGTGCTATCCCAACTTGGAAGGGGAATCTACACAGATTCAATTCTCACCAAATGCTAACCCAACTTGGCAAGGGGAACTAATCCTAATTCATAAACTCAAATTACATCAGAAAAACAGTGGCTATTTTGCATCACTCTTGCCTTTTCTCTCTTGGCTTTTAATCCTCACATAATTGCCTTTTTCAAAACAGAAAATAACGCAAGACAGCCATAACAAAAAATCAGAATTAAGCTTGAGTAGAAGAAAGAGATTTCAACTCTGTGTTAGAGAAGGTGCTCTAAAAGTGTGTGCTCTCTTCCTTGACTTGAAATGATGGATTGAGACTTCTTATATATCTTCAGCTTGCCTAGAATTTCTGCCTCTTCCATTTCCTTGTGCTAGCTGCTCGTTGGAGCTATCCTTGCTAGCATGCAGTCCTTTCTTCATCTTGCTCCACCACCTCTGTGGTTCTTTTTCTTGCTTTCTTCCTTGGCATGTTCTTCTTTTTCATTTTGCTCCATTTCCTTGTTGTTGCTGCTCTATGCAAGTTTGTGTTTTGCATAACCACGATCCTAGTATTGCTCAGCTGATGTCCTTGGGTTAGTGGTTGTGCCCTTGTGTCCTATCTTGCTTTTGCATAGCCACACCTGTCCTTGCTGTGTTGTTGCTTCCTTTGTTTTCCAGCTGTCTTGTTTTGCTTGTGATGTAGACAGCTGCCCTTTTTCTTTTGTCAAATGCATAGCCTTTCATTTTTTGCTGAACGGTGTAACAAGGATGAAGTATTGGGCTTGTGCATTTGCTTGGAACACCAAAAGAATAAACAAGTAGCACTGTTTGTCTGTAAGAACTAATGGGCCTGCCACAATAAAACACACATTAAACAATATTGGGCTTTCAACCCAAAAACAATGTTTGTCATCATAACTTAACCCAAAATCAAACTAGGCTCAACAATCTTCCCCTTGATGACAAACATGATAAAATAGAGAAATTAAAAAAAATAATTGAATGAGTTAAGAATACTTCCCTTTGATGATCTTTGGATTGTGAGTTGCTCCCCCTCAATGCTAGCATTATTCCCCCTTGATCATGGCTCACAATTTAACCTGGGCAAAACTTAAAAACACCCAAGACCAATATTTCCAAGCAGTATATCACAGTAATGAAAGCACAGAGCAATTAACACTAATCACAACACAAGGCAAATTATAGCACCACAAAGCATCATAGTTCTTAATTATCACTAATATCCCCTAAGCCAAAGCTAACATTCTCTTTCTTTTCTCCCCCTTTTGTCATCAAGGGAGGAATGGAGAAACCTGCACAAAATTTGTTAAAGGATGAGGCATATAGTTTAAGTAGCAGAGTAGTTAAGGTATTTACAGTCATCTAAAATATTTAACAAGTTCAAAAGGAAACTAAGTCATAGTCGCAGATGAGATAACAAGAGCTAGGCATCAGAGTCGGATTCATCAAAGGTTCCATCGTCCTCTCCCTCATTGTCAGATGTGGTGAGGCCAACCTCAACATCCTCCACAAAGTCCCCCAGAATGCGAATCCTTCCTTTGGTCTTCTTGAGAGCGTTTTCCTCCAAAACTTGGTTCCTTTTGCGCTCAGCACCATGATGGAGAAGAAGGTCTGTCAGATTGATAAATTCTTCAAGCACATTCTTCAAAATGTGGGTCATGACTTTGATCGTAGTGGAGGTGGAAGGGGAAATCAGAGGATCCTCATCAACAGAGGGAATATCAGTGCTGTCATCAGTTTGGCGACGCTTGGGAGCTGTTTTCTTTACTGCACCACCCCCTTTGATATATGAGTTACAATCTTTTGCAATTTCAGCCCCAAAATCAACATTGTAATATTGAAAAATTTTTGTAAGAAGCATGCCATATGGTAACGCATTTTTGGTACTGACACAAGCATACATATGCCTTACAAGTAAGTAAGCAAAAGAGATGGGAATTTTTGAAAGCAGTGCATACAAAACCAGTGTATCACAAAAGAGACGCGTTGAAAAGAGCCGCTCTGAGGCAAGATGACGTGATTTACAATTCTGTGCAGTTGGGCACGGACTGGACCAAGAGACTTATGAGTAGGAGTGTTACCTTCTAAGAGAGGAATATTGATGCAGACAGTGCTTAGGGCATCAAAGTATGAAACATTGAGCGTTTCGTCCCACTTACCAGAGGTGTAGACATCAGGGCCTCGGTCCTGGTAATCTAGGGCTTTGCCTAGGTGATATTTGTCAAGAATAATCACTTTTCCTTTAACAGAAGAGGTGATTCTCCCTTCTTTGTAGGACATGTTGCTATAGAACTGTTTTACCAAATCAGGTAAATTTTCTCTTTGATGGACAGTATGGATGTCCAACCTTGATATGCAAACAATGGAGTAAAGTTCAGACCTTTCCTACGGAGTTTGTCTAGATTGACAAGCTTAGAGGGACAGAGAGTACGCTTGTAAATATCTTTGCAGAAAAACAGGTAGTTCATGAGAGATTGAAAACGGCGACGATCAAACGACTCATCAGAAAAATCAGCATAAAAGGACTTGTAAGCAATAGGATTGGAGAGTCTAGGTTCAGCAACGGGACGAAGATGAAAGTCAATGACTGTACCGCGAGTATGGCGAGTCTGAGTGGGGCGAGTCTCTTCGTCTTCGTGAAGAGGCCTTTTTCCTCTGGAGGAACTGGGTTTGGAAGAACTAGGCTGAGAGGTGTTTGGAGGAGGAGGAGGAGAAGGGCGAGGCACAACGCCAGGACGGCGAGCAGTGGTCTTAGTGCGGGCCATGTCAGGAGAAGGGTTTGGTGGTGATGGAGGTGAAGAATGAGTAGGTGATAGAGAGGGAGAAGAGTGTGTATGATCAGAACGGTGGTGGCCACTATGTGAACCTCTGCGAACTGCTCTTTTCTATCGTGCCATTTTATAAAGCACTGGTGGGAAGAAGATGAAAGAGTGGAGAGTGTGGTGTGAATGGATGCATGCAGTGGGAAGTTATTATAAGCTTAGAGAAGTGTAAAGGTTGCACCTTGAAAAGATAAAAATCCCAACTTTAAAAACGTTTTAAAAGTAACAGCTGTAACCTTCGTACGTTTGAAATAAGGACAAAAAGCAAACAAAGGTGGAAATTAATAAAAGGATGCAAATGAAGTGAAGCCCAATTAAAACACAGAGCAAATGACAAAAAATTGAAACTGATGAAAAATAATGAAGTGAGTCCAGTAGTCTCAAAAAATTAGAAATTGAATTTAAGCCCAAAAATTTTGAAATCCTACTTTTCATAAAGACTTAAAAAAAATTTCAAATCCCAAAAAATTGAAAAAGCCCCAACGTTTTCAATAAAGAAAAGCCCATAGTTCCAGAGACTGCTTCAGCACTCGATGCCCATCATTCATTATGGTCAGAATTGAATCCATTAGCTTCAGGGTGACTTAATGAGGTTTACTCATCATCTGCCAAAAAAATCTCACCACGATTTATGAGATAAAACATAAAAAATCTCATGATCAGAATCATTAAGAAAACAAAGATGAAGTAAGAATGCCCAGTTCAGTTCGTAACTTGCAGAACCTATCCTCTATCAATGGTTTGGTGAAAATATCAGCCAACTGACCCTCAGAATTAACAAACTGAATATCTAAATTTCCATTTTGCACATGTTCTCTTATAGAGTGAAAATGAACTTCAATGTGCTTTGTTCTTGAGTGCAAAACAGGGTTTTTGGAAATATTAATAGCACTCATGTTGTCACAAAATAATGGAATATTAGAGACATTCAGTTTATAGTCAGCTAGTTAAGTTTTCAGCCATAATAATTGAGAACAACAAGAGGAGGCTGCAATATACTCAGCTTCGGCTGTTGAAAGAGCCACTGTGGCTTGTTTTTTGCTAGACCAAACAATGAGGGATTTCCCAAGAAAACAGCACATGCCACTTGTGCTTCTTCTATCGATCCTATCCCCAGCAAAATCTGCATCACAGAAATCCACTAATTGAAATGAATCAGTCTTAAGAAACCATAAGCCATAATCAGTGGTACCAAGCACATATCGGATGATCCTCTTAACAGTTGAGAGGTGGGACTCCTTAGGCTTTGATTGAAACCTTGAGCAAACTCCAACACTTTGGATGATATTAGGCCTTGAGAAGGTTAGATACATCAAAGATCCAATCATCCCTCGATAGTGTGTTTCATCAACATCTCTACCATGTTCATCCTTATCAAGCTTGATGTTAGGATGCATGGGAGTTCCCATTGGCTTGGCACATTCAAGCCCAAACTTCTTGACAAGTTCCTTTGCATATTTCTCTTGATGGATGAATATGCCTTCAGCAGTTTATTTTATTTGCAAGCCTAGAAAGAAGTTGAGCTCTCCCATCATGCTCATATCAAATTCATTGGTCATAAGCTTAGCAAAATCTGCACACAAATCCTCATTAGCCGAACCAAATATAATATCATCAACATAAACTTACACAAGAAAAAAATGATCATGATAGTTCCTAATAAATAAAGTGGTGTCAGTGGCTCCTCTTTGAAAATCGTTTTTCAACAAAAATGAGCTAAGCCTCTCATACCAAGCTCTAGGAGCTTGTCTCAAACCATATAAGGCCTTAGCTAGTTTGAAAACATGGTTAGAAAAGGATTTGTTTTCAAACCCAGGTGGTTGAGCCACATAAACCTCTCTATCTATTATGCCATTGAGAAAAGCACACTTTACATCCATTTGGAATAGCTTGAAGCCAAATGAGCTGCATAAGCAAGTAGCAATCTGATGGCTTCCATTCTAGCTACAGGCGCAAAGGATTCATCGAAGTCAATCCCTTCCTCTTGATCATATCCTTGAGCAACCAATCTAGCTTTGTTTCGGACTATGGATCCATCTTCACTCAGTTTGTTTCTAAAAATCCATTTAGTGCCAGTAACTTTCTTTCCATTTGGGTAAGGCACCAATGACCAGACCTGATTTTTCTCAAACTGCTGCAATTCCTCCTTCATAGCTAACACCCAAGATGAATCAGCAAGAGCTTCTTGGATGTTTTGAGGTTCAATCTTTGATAAAAGAGCTAAGTTGTTAGATTCAACTCTTTTCAAAGATGACCTAGTAGAAATACTTTTGGAGGGATCACCAATTATGAATTTCTCAGGATAATTTTTCAGAAACTTCCATTCCCTGGGCCTTCTGATTTGTGTTGAAGATCCAGGTTCCTCTTGATCAATAATAGCTTCTGCATCAGTGTTTTCTGCTATGACAGGAAATAATTCCAAATTGTCTCCTGCAGAATTGGAATTTTCGCAGCTAACAGGTGTAACTTCATGAGAACTTGGATTTTGTGGACCTGGTTCAGTGTTCTTTGGTAATTCGTCTTCAAAACCTGGACTATCATCAATGCAAACACTGGGAACATTGTTAGATTCACAGAATGTGACATGCATGGTTTCCTCAACAGTTTTGGAGTTCTTGTTATAAACTCTATAGGCCTTGCTATTTGTGGAATAACCAAGAAAGATCCCTTCATGTGTTTTAGGATCAAATTTTCCTAAATTTTCTTTGATATTCAGAATGAAACACTTGCAGCCAAACACATGAAAATAACTAAGATTAGGAGGATGCCCTTTCCAAAGTTCATATGGGGTTTTCTTCAAAAACTTCCTAATGATGGTTCTATTTAAAACATACCAAGCTGTATTCACAGCTTCAGCCCATAAGAACTTGGGGATTTCATATTCACACAACATAGCTCTAGTCATTTCTTGTAAACTTCTATTTCTTCTTTCAACAACACCATTTTGTTGAGGTGTTCTTGGACAAGAGAAGTTATGTGATATGCCTTGTTCATCACAAAAAGATTCAAAGTATTGATTTTCAAATTCTTTGCCATGATCACTTCTAATTGAAACAATTTTCAAACCTTTTTCATTTTGAATCTTTTTGCTGAATTTCTCAAACACAGAAAAAGCCTCATGTTTATGAGCAAGAAAGAACACCCAGCCAAATCTAGTATAGTCATCCACAATTACCATGCCATAATTCTTTCCTCCAAGACTTTGAGTCCTAGTTGGTCCAAACAGATCAAGATGCAACAACTCCAATGGTTTCTTAGTAGAGACATCTTTTTTGGGTTTGAAAGAGGTTTTAATTTGTTTACCCATTTGACAAGCATCACAAATGATGTCCTTACCAAATTTTATATTAGGAAGGCCTCTAACTAAGCCTCTCTTTATAAGCTTAGAGAGTTGGAACATGCTAGCATGTCCTAATCTCTTATGCCACATCCATTTTTCAGATTCTATTGAAGAGAAACAAGTTACATTTTGAACTTTTAGATCATCTAGAGTGATACCATAAACATTGTCACTTCTCTTGGCAACAAATAAAACAGCCCCTGTTTTCTCATTTATGACTCTACAATCAGATTTTCTAAAGGTTACAGCATATCCAAGATCACACAATTGACTTATGCTCAATAGATTATGCTTTAACCCATCAACTAAAAAGACACTATCAACGCAAGTTGAAAAATCTTTGCCAACCTTACCAATGGCAATTATTTTACCTTTACTATTATCTCCAAAAGTGACAAATCCTCCATTATACTTGTTGAGTTTAATGAAGAAAGTATCTCTTCCGGTCATATGCCTTGAACATCCACTATCAAGATACCACATGTCCATTTTCTTCTTGGATGCAAGGCAAACCTGCATGTTCTTCAACTAACCTTAGGTATCCAAATCCATTTGGATCCTTTGATGTGAAATCTTCTTGGTTGCCCAAGAGCATTATAATCATAAACAACTTTATATAATTTACTATCATTACCAAAAGACTTAAGAAAGATGAAACATTGAGGAGGATCATGACCATTTCTATTGCACTTATAGCAATGATTCTTGCTTACTGATTTTTTAGGTTTGCTGAATCCTTTTGGTTTGAAAAGCTTGGAAGAGGAGGCTTCAGATTTTTTAAAGTTTTGTTTGAAAATAGCCTTGTTTTCCTCTATGAATCCAAGTTCAGATTTTTCATATCCAAACCTTTGACTAGCAAGTAGTTTGTTCAGATTTTGAGAACCTTGAACAAACTTTGCTAAGTCTTTATTCAAATTTTTTATTTGTTCATTCAACTTTTTGTTTTTAGAAATTAAATCAGTGGAAGCAGTAACTTCATGCTTGAGTTTGAATTTTTCTAATTCAGCTCGCAAGGCAATGTTTTCTTCTTTTAAAAACTTTTCATTGCTTGTTTCATTTTCCTTAACCTTTTTCAATAGAAGATCATTTTCTGTCCTCAAAGCCTCATTTTCTTTCTTACATTTAGCATACTTATCCAAGAGTTTCTTAGAGTTCACAAAAATGTCTTTGATAATGTAGTGCAGTTCATCAATAGATAAGTCAGAGAGATCTATCTCATCTTCATCATTATGATCTGCCATCAGACATAGTTGAGCTTCTTGATCTGAGCTCTCTGAGCTGGTGTCGTTCTCCAAGTCCTCCCATGTTGCCATCATCACCTTCTTTTTGTCTTTCTTGGATTTTTCGCCTTTCTTAAGTTGAGGGCAATCTGACTTGAAGTGACCAGGCTCCTTGCAGTGATGGCATGTGAACTTGACTTGATCTTTCTTGACATCTTTGGATGAAGAGCTTTCTTTGCCTTTGTTTTTGTATCTCAGTAGTCTTCTCATTTTTCTTGCAAAGAGCACCATTTCTTCATCTGAGAAACTGTCATCAGATTCTTCTCCTTAGGCTGTCATTCTTGATTTTAGTGCTATACTTTTCTTTTTGTCATCTTTGTCTTGAGACATGTGAGTGGTTTCATAAGCCAGCAGCTTGCCTCTCAGCTCATCATAGGTGATTTTGATCAAATTATTTCTTTCAGAGATGGCTGTGCTTTTCACTTCCCATTTCTTAGTAAGACTTCTCAGAATCTTCCTTACTAAGGTTTCTTCAGAGTAGTTTCTTCCCATGGCGTCCAGATTGTTGATGATTATTGAGAACCTTTCGAACATTTGATCGATGCTCTCATCCTCCTTCATACTGAACATTTTATACTCCTTCATCAGCATATCAATTCTGGTCTCCCTCACTTGCTTAGTGCCTTCATGAGTGAGTCTGAGCTTATCCCAGATTTCTTTAGCCGTTTTGCACCTTGACACTTTTCTGAACTCTTCAAAACTGATTACACAGTGCATCAGGTTGATTGCTTTGGCATTGAGTTCAACCTTCTTCTTTTCTTCATCTGTCCATTCACTATCTTTCTTTGCCACTACTTCTCCATCAGCATTCTGTTTGGTAGGAATGTCTGGTCCGTTAAGAATGATCTTCCAGATGTTGTAGTTGATTGACTACACGAAGATTCTCATTCTTTCTTTCCAGTAAGAGTAGTTGCTGCCATTGAAGTAGGAAGGGCTATTATTAGATTGCCCTTCAGTGAGAGTGAAAGCCACGATGTTGGGATTCAAGTTGTTGGTCATGAATCTTTACTCCAAGCTGTGAAGCTTGCCTTCTTGAGACCTTGCTCTGGATACCAATTGATGGATCTAGTTGAACTTGAGAAGGGGGGTTGAATCAAGTTAGTTTAAAACTTAGAGTTTCAAACTCTGTTTTTGCTGTAGCTCGAGTTGCAGGAGATTATTTGAAATTATCTCATACGCAGAACATTTAAAAGTGCAGAGAAGAGGAGAAATAGGCCAGCATGTATCCTGGTTCGGATTCTCAGTGCCATGAATCCTACGTCCAGTCTCCACCACAACCCATGGTGGAATTTTCACTATAATTCTTAGGTTACATACACCAATACTATTGAATTACTCCCTAATTCAACTAGTATCTACCCCTAAGCTTTCTTCACCAAAGTTTAGCAACCCCAAAGTGCTATCCCAACTTAGAAGGGGAATCTACACAGATTCAATTCTCACCAAGTGCTAACCCAACTTGGCAAGGGGAACTAGTCCTAGTTCATAAACCCAAATTACATCAGAAAAACAGTGGCTATTTTGCATCACTCTTACCTTTTCTCTCTTGGCTTTTGATCCTCACATAATTGCCTTTTTCAAAACAGAAAATAACGCAAGACAGCCATAACAAAAAATCAGAATTAAGCTTGAGTAGAAGAAAGAGATTTCAGCTCTGTGTTAGAGAAGGTGCTCTAAAAGTGTGTGCTCTCTTCCTTGACTTGAAATGATGGATTGAGACTTCTTATATATCTTCAGCTTGCCTAGAATTTCTGCCTCTTCCATTTCCTTGTGCCAGCTGCTCGTTGGAGCTGTCCTTGCTAGCATGCAGTCCTTTCTTCATCTTGCTCCACCACCTCTGCTGCTGGAGTAGCTCGTCCACCACCTCTGTGGTCCTTTTTCTTGCTTTCTTCCTTGGCATGTTCTTCTTTTTTATTCTGCTCCATTTCCTTGCTGCTGCTGCTCTATGCAAGTTTATGTTTTGCATAACCACGATCCTAGTATTGCTCAGCTGATGTCCTTGGGTTAGTGGTTGTGCCCTTGTGTCCTATCTTGCTTTTGCATAGCCACATCTGTCCTTGCTGTGTTGTTGTTTCCTTTATTTTCCAGCTATCTTGTTTTGCTTGTGATGTAGACAGCTGCCCTTTTTCTTTTGCCAAATGCATAGTCTTTCATTTTTTGCTGAACGGTGTAATAAGGATGAAGTATTGGGCTTGTGCATTTGCTTGGAACACCAAAAGAATAAACAAGTAGCACTGTTTGTCTGTGAGAACTAATGGGCCTGCCACAATAAAACACACATTAAATAATATTGGACTTTCAACCCAAAAATAATGTTTGTCATCATAACTTAATCCAAAATCAAACTAGGCTCAAGAAAATGTCCAATCTAAAAAAAACACGTGACACTTTTAAAAAGAGTAGACTAAAGAAGTTGATTGAGTCAAGCACGGTGAAATTGTTAATGGATAAAGATAAATAGTTTGAATCTCTAATCAAAATTGATTAAACTTTTAACTTGAGAGTTTGTTATCACCTGATTTAATTTTCCTGCCTCCAAAAAGTGAGCTTATCACACTACAAAATGAGCTTATCACCTAACCTAGAAAGATCGTTATCAGCTTATTATTATTAAATGCTATATCAATTTCGTAATTTTAATTTAACCATAAATTATTGCAGAATTTGTACTTTCTAAAATTAAAAAAAAAATAGGTTATAAAATAAGATTTTAACATCATTGTTATATTTTAATTATAAAAAAAATGCTACTAAAAGGGTTTGATTTTCACATTTTGTTTATAAATTAATTTAAAGCTTATTGTTTGTGAAATACAATGGAAAACAGGTAACATTTGGGATTTTTTTTCCCTTATGAATCAATATCTTCTAAAGAAAAAAAAAGTTGATAATAAAATAATAAAATAAAAAATTAATTATACAATTAAAAAAAAGTAAACAAAACTTATAAAAACAAGGAGCATGATTCAATAATGAATTAATGATTCACATGCATAAATCGTTTTTAAGCATGTACTTTAATACTTTATGCTTTATGCTTCTTTTGCAATGAACCAATGATCAAAGTGCCAGCCGCCAGATGTCGACAAAATACTTGTTGGTCAATAAAAAGCCATCTTTAGTCATCACAGTTTACGTCACCAGAAATCTCTTCTATATATAATAGTTGATTGGTAGTTAATTTTTTAGGTATATATAATATTTTTTGTTGTGATAAGAATGGCTTATCACATCTTATGTGGATACCCATTTTTTATAAGATAGAGTTTCCCAAGGATGAATGAATTTAATGTAGTTTGTAAAAAGGAAGCCTTGCACATGTATAAATAGGAGCATATGCTGAGGCCTTTGAACACACACAAAAAGCAATAAACAATTCTCTTTCTCTTATGTTGCAATACTTCTTTCCCTCTCTTTATATTTTATATTTGTTACCTCTTCCTTATTTATTTCGTTAGAGCTTCGTGCTGATAACGTGTTATAAAATAACTAAATAAATAAATAAGGAAGAGGTAACAAATATAAAATATAAAGAGAGGGAAAGAAGTATTGCAACGTAAGAGAAAGAGAAAGAGAATTGTTTATTGCTTTTTGTGTGTGTTCAAAGGAAAAAGAGTACAATATCCTTTGTGATGGGGACTGCCTCATTAAAAACCTTGTCAAGAAAAACCCAATGAAAAAAAAAACCTGACCAAGGAAAAAAGAGTACAGTCTCCCCCTCTTGCCGACATTATTTTATATCTCGAAATCGGCGCATCCCAATCTGATGTACCAATCTTTCAAAAGAAGATTTTGGGAGTGACTTTGTGAATAAATCTGCCAGATTATCACTTGAGCGGATCTGTTGGACATCAATTGTCCCTTGATTTTGAAGATCATGAGTAAAGAAGAATTTGGGAGAAATATGCTTTGTTCTGTCACCTTTGATGTATCCGCCTTTAAGTTGAGCAATACATGCTGTATTATCTTCAAACATGACAGTTGGAGCTATCTTCTGATCAATTAGTCCACATGATGACAGAATATATTGGATCACACTCCTCAGCCAAAAACACTCGCGACTAGCTTCATGTATCGCTAGTATTTCAGCATGATTAGAGGATGTTGCTGCAGTCGTCTGTTTCGTGGACCTCCATGATATAGCTGTACCACCATATGTGAATAGGTATCCTGTTTGAGATCTCCCTTTATGTGGATCAGACAAGTATCCAGCATCTGCATAGCCAACTAGTTGTGACTTGGATCCATAAGGATAGAACAATCCCATATCAACCGTTCCATGAAGATATCGAAAGATCTGTTTGATTCCACTCCAATGTCTTCTGGTTGGAGAGGAACTATATCTTGCTAGTAAATTCACCGCGAATGATATGTCAGGTCACGTATTATTGGCAAGATACATTAGCGCTCCAATGGCACTAAGATATGGTACTTCAGGACCAAGGATATCTTCATTCTCTTCTTTAGGACGGAATTGATCCTTTTCCATATCCAAAGATCTTACGACCATTGGGGTACTCAAAGGATGTGACTTATCCATATAAAATCTTTTCAAGATCTTCTCTGTGTATGTCGCTTGATGAATAAAGATCCCATTTTTTGTATGCTCGATCTGCAGGCCGAGACAAAATTTAGTCCTTCCAAGATCTTTCATCTCAAACTCTTCCTTTAGAGTTTTTATAATTGTTGGAATCTCTTCAGGAGTTCCAATGATATTTAAATCATCAACGTACACAGCAATTATAATGAATCCAGATGCGGATTTCTTTATGAAAACACATGGACAAATGTCATCATTTTTTAATCCATTTTTGGCCAGATACTCAGTAAGACGATTATACCACATTCGTCCAGATTGCTTTAGACCGTATAAAGATCTTTGCAATTTAACTGAGTATAACCCCTGTGAATATTCATTGGATGGTTTAGATATCTTTAGTCCTTCAGGGATTTTCATATAGATATCACGATCTAATGAGCTGTATAAATAGGCTGTTACCACATCCATCAAATGCATATGCAGTTTATGATATGCAAATAAACTGACCAAATAACGCAATGTTATCGCATCCACTACAGGGGAATACGTTTCTTCATAATCTATACCGGGCCTTTGTGAAAAACCTTGTGCCACAAGTCGGACTTTATAGCACACAACTTCATTTTTCTCATTTCGTTTTCTCACAAATACCCACTTATATCCAACAGGTTTTACATCTTCAGGTGTACGGACTACAGGTCCAAAGACTTCACGTTTTGCAAGTGAGTCTAATTCAGCCTTCATGGCTTCTTTCCATTTTGGCCAATCATTCCTTTGTCGACATTCTTCGACTGATCTTGGCTCAAGATCCTTACTTTCATGCATGATATTTAATGCCACATTATATGCAAATATTTCATTGACAATTGTCTTATTTCGGTCCCATTTCTCTCCTGTAAAGACATAATTTATCGAGATCTCGTCATTTTCACAATTTTCAGGTACCTGAACGTCTTCTGGCGTTATATTAGAATTTTGGACAACTGCAGGTGTCTTTACTATGTCTTTTTCAACAGGAATATTTACCTCTTTTCTCTTTCGAGGATTTTTATCTTTGGAACTGACAGGCCTGCCACGCTTCTGGCATGTATTTGCTTCAGTGACTATTTGTCCTACTGGGACATTAATTCGAATTGGGGCATTTTCCACCCTGCCACGCTTCTGGCGTGAATTTGCTTCAGTGGCTACTTGTCCTACTGGGACATCAATTCGAATTGGGACATTTTCCGCTAGTATATAGCAGCACAACAAAATTCACTAGTTTTAAGAATCTTCTGGTTCTTTAGTGAATGTCCATGGGAGTTTTCAATAATTCTCTACATCATTATTATTTTAGGATGCCCCCAATCAATCATACGAAATTATGAATTCATTTGGGTTAGTAAACTTCTGGTTTACAATGGCATGTGATTCAATTGCACTAATCTTGGTATAATACAATCCAGATGAAAGTGAGGGTAACTTTTCTAATATAGCTTTCTTATTTGAATCATGAGTTGTGATACATAAATACTCATGATTTCCCTCATTCATTGTCTCAACATGATATCCATTTCGGCGAATATCTTTGAAACTCAACAAGTTCCTCAGAGACTTGGTAGATAATAGTGCATTATTTATTATAAATTTTGTTCCTCCAGGAAACAAAATTATAGCCCTTCCGGAGCCTTCAATCACATTGCCTGAGCCAATAATAGTATTAACATACTCTTCTTTTGGCACAAGATGGGTAAAATATATATCACTTTTAAGAATAGTGTGCGAACTTGCACTATCCGCAAGGCAAATATCTTCAGAATATGTCCTTGCCATTTTTCTTCAAAAACAAATAATAATAATAATAATAAAATGAGTAAAAGTAAAATTATTCATATGAATACTTAACAAACACATACATATACCAAATTATTCCATCATTGATCAAATAGCCAGTATCTCCTTCAGAATCCTTAAAGAAATTAGATACATCATAATGAGTGGTGGAATTTTCATTATTTGAAACAAAATTTGTTTCTTTTTCTTTGTCATCCTTTTTCAAGGATGCTTAATAAAGATCAATAATGTGTCTTGGGGTACGACAGGTACGTGACCAATGGCCCTTTCCACCACAACAGAAGCATTTATCCTCAATTGATTTACTTTGCCCATTGTTTCTTTCTTTATCCCACTTCTGGTGAGATCCTTTCTTATGAACATAATTTCTTTTCCTTCCATAATTTTTTCTTGTTATCAAAATCTTGCTATTTACCTCTTCTGGGGTTATATTTTGCCGCATTTACTTCAGGAAATGGGGCGGCGCTAACTGGACGCGCTTCATGATTTCTCAAAAGTAACTCATTGTTGCATTCAGCAACAAGAAAGTAAAAAATTAATTCAAAATACTTTTTAATTTCTTTTTCTCGATACTGCTGCTGCAGGAGCACATTCGAGACATGGAAAGTTGAGAAAATTTTCTCTAACATATCGGGCGTGAGGAAGTATCACCGTTTTTTTTATGATTGTACCTTTCTTCAAGGTCTTTCCACAGATCTACAGGATCTTTTAATGCGGGATATTCATTTTTCAATCATACTTCAAGATGATGACAAAGGAAAATCATAGTTTTGGCTTTATCCTTCTGGGATGTATTATTTTCAACCTTAATGGTATCTTCAAGATCCATTGAATCAAGATGGATTTTAACATCTAGTACCCATGATAAATAATTATTTCCAGATATATCAAAAACATTATATTCAAGATGAAAGAGATTCGACATAATAAAAATTTGTTACCTGGAGTCTTCCTAAAATACTACATTAAATTCATTCATCCTTGGGAAACTCTATCTTATGGAAAATGGGCATCCACATAAGATGTGATAAGCCATTCTTATCACAACATTTTTGTACAAAAACACTATTTATACATAATTTTAGTCACTAATTCTAGTCGCTATATATAAATACGGTAAAATAGTGTATACGAATACGGTAATATATGAAACGCCAAAATAAAATTCACCCAGTTTTTTTGTCACACCACTATTCTCCTCTTTTTCGATCACACGATTTATTCTCTTCTCGGCGCAACACTTCACTGTTTCTCACTCCTCATTTTCTTCTTTTCACTCTCATCTTCTTCGATTGTGCCACTACTCCTCACTCTTCACTTTTTTCTCTTCTTCGTGCAACACTTCACTCTTCTCTTTTTAGTATTATGCCGTTTACTTTTCTCTTTTTATCAGTGAGTTATTTTAAATGCATTACGTTGATTTATTTTGGTTCTTCTTATCTTAAGGTTTTGATTCTAATTTTGTTGGCCAGATTAAAAAAATTGCTATTTGTTAAAATAAAATCTGAATTCAAATTCAGAATTCAATAGAATCTACAAGTTCAAATGACAAAGTTTGATTCCTAATTTAATTTTAAGTGTTTTTGATTTGTTATTTATGAAGTTTTTTTTTCCTTCCTGAAACTACTGTCAATAATCAAACACCTTTTAACTTGTTTTTAACAGTAGTGAGGAATCTAGTTTGGTTGAGGGTGATGATGTTATTTTGACCTCATTCTCTAGCCTCAACAGGCTGGTATTGGAAGTTGTTGCCTTTGGATTTTTTCTTTAGGAAATAGGCTCTAGGAGATAGAAGATTATATATCGATAATAATAATGAATATAAGCTCATGGATGATTAAGTAGGGTAATGTAAAAGTTGCAAATAAATTCCTCATTTGTTAGGCGAATTCTACTTGTGTATATATAGTGAGATTTTTGTTGTTAATTTTTTAGTGTTTTGGTTTATATTTATGTTTATATATTGTATAGAGATAATACGTATTTATTCTACATATTGTGTAATTTTTAATGCTTTAACTTCAGAAGTTTATGTAAGTTGATAGAGATTTTAAATAAAGATAAAATTGTTCACTATATATGCATTTATTGTTAAATATTTTTCAAGCTCGTTATATGATGCCTATGATAATATCTTTACAGAAAGAATTTTTTTGATAGACTTTATAGAAAAGAGTATTGGGTTGTTTGCACATAACAGGAATTTAGCTGAAAGAGTCAACAAATAATAATAGGAGGGTTATAACTGGAATAGATTTATTTTGGAAGAACAAGAGTTTTATTTCTTTTGCAATAGATTTGTTATATATTGTAATGTAATTTTTGCAATTTTTTTAAGGGTAAAAAACTCAAATAAGTCAAAGGGAGCAAAATTTTACACAAATTCGCCAAACCAAAATCTGCTTCATGAATCCACCAATGCACATTTATATGTAGTTCGAACCAGTCTGATTCGAACTTCATTTCTACATAATTTGAACCAGCTTGGTTCGAATTATACACTTATTAAAAAAATTAATAATTTAAAAATTAAATAAATATATATTTTATTTTATACATTAAAAAAAGCTAACAAAATATTTAATTACGAGACCTTTTTTAAAATATTAATGAGCTATCGATTCGAATTCCATACAATACTCTTTTGTCCATTTTTAATAACTCATGAATATTTTGTGTATAATTCGAACCAAGCTTATTCGAATTATGTAGAAATAGAGTTCGAATCAGGCTGGTTCGAACTACATATAAATGTACATTGGTGGATTCACGAAGCAGATTTTGGTTTGGCGAATTTGTGTAAAATTTTGTTTCCCTTGGTTTATTATTGTGATTTGCCCTTTTTTTTTTAATTTTAATTTTATATGTGGCTAGTACTTTTATATTCGACATTTTTTCTATTTGAAATTATTATTTTTATTATTTGAGATTTTGAGTTATTATTGGTTATTCATTCATGAAAATATCAAGTTCTTCATTTATGATATAATACTCAGACTATAAATAAATATACTGCAAAATCATGTTTTAAAACCTGAATATAATTAAACTCACTCAACATAATAATTAAACTCAGTATAGCATGATAATTTTTAAGATTAATAATTTTAATATGTAAAAGTTTAACAACAAAAGTGATCACTAATATAAGAATCAGATTCAATATATAGTTATGCCCTCATTGCAATTAAGTGATATTACAACCTAAAAATTTTACAAAATTTAATTATCTAATTTTTTCTTTTTAGTTTGATGCTATAATTAGAATATAATTGGATTTTGTAACATGATTTTAGAATGTGTTTGATTATAATATAATTATATCACGAGATTGAACTTTGATTTAGAATTTGATTACTACTTTGAGCGCGTGGTTTGATTTTAACTAGATTATGTAATATGATTTTGGAACATATTTGATTATCACATGATTATAACATGAAAATAACTTTGTTTTCGATTTTTGAGTTTGACTATATAATAATTTTTATTTTGTGTACATTGCTGATATATATATACTCTATTTAGTTGTAAGAAATTAAAAATCTCCCATCATTGCCAATTCATATATGTAAAAGAAAAGAAAAATTTTACTACAAAAATGAACAATTTTAAAAAGTATTATAAAATCGTGATATTTAAAATTTGTAACTTTGCCAAATACAAAACACACATAGGACATGCACTTTTCTCATTTTTTAAATTTAATCAAAGAAATCAACACATTGGATGTAGTGTATGTTTAATTTATCATAAATACAAAGAACACTATCTAAGATGTAGTGTTTTATTTAAAAAAGATTAATTAAATGCTAACTTTGTTAAATTAAGTTGTAATTCATCGTTTTTTTAATAGTTTTAATTTTAATTGATATACTGATGATGATGTATGTTACCGTCTGATTTACACAGTAACCAACGCTAAGAAATATGGGCTTAATGGGTTAATAGTCAACTCTGCTTTCGGGTCCTCTTTTACCAGAACCAACCAACTCTACTTTGGAGAAAAAATGGAAATCATGGCTCTCAGGCTTCAATACTAAACATGTAATTTACTGTGCATTGGGAAGTGAATGTCCTTTAAACAAATCTCAATTGCAAGAATTAGTTCTCGGTCTTGAAGTAAAAGGTTTTCCGTTTCTTGCGGCGCTTAAGCCACCGGCTGAGTTTGATTCGATTGAGCAAGCGTTACCGGAAGGATTTAAAGAAAGGGTTGAAGGAAGAGGAGTTGTGTATGGTGGTTGGGTGCAGCAACAATTGCTTTTGGGGCACCCTTCTATTGGGTGCTTCATAACACATTCTGGAGCAGCTTCTGTAACCGAAGCGCTAGTGAGTTTGTGCCAGCTCGTGTTATTGCTTGGGCCTTATAGTGATCATGCAATTTCTGCGAGGAATTTGGAGAGTAGGTTGAAGGTTGGAATTGAAGTTGTGAAGGGTGAAGAGGATGGTTTGTTTAGCAAAGAGAGTCTGTGCAAAGCTGTTGAGATTGTAATGAATGATCAGAATCAAGTTGGAAGACAGGTGAGAGAAAATCATAGCAAAATAAGGAATCTCTTTTTAAGCAATGATTTTGAGTCTTCTTGTGTTGATGGTTTTGTTCGTGAGCTTCATTGTTTGCTTTGAATTTGAAGTAGTTGTTTATGAATAGTGTATTAAGTCTATTAAATTTCCCCAAAACATTGAGTAAACGCAACGGTATATATCAAATTTTAATATGTAGCATTAAGTGACACACTTGCATGCATAAGATGCCACTGTCAACTGAGTCCCAATAAATAATACAACAAAAAGAAAAGTCCACTGCCAGCTTTATCTTTTGTAGCTCGTTCAGAACAAGCATTGCATGTAATTTCATTGGAGCTTGATCAGACAAATATACACGTCATATATTTTATTCCATCTAATTGAATATTGATCATATTATTTTTTTTTTGCATATATGAAATGACATTAATACATACATATCCATATAAAAGAGTCTTATCCATTTAAAAAATGTAATGTACACAATTTAATTTGATAATTATATCACTAATTATTGTTAGTGTTTGAACTCGTAATTTTAAAGTTATACAAAAGAAAAAACAAGTCGATTATTGTTTCAAGACTTCCTTTGCATTCATACATATCAATATTCATCTTAAAAATGAAAATATATGCCTAAAAAAACACAACAATTCCATTAAATATTAAACTAAATAGTACAATACAAACAATGATCCCAACAGTTATTTAATGCAAACACAGTCTACCTGAATTATCAGTTATACTGCCAATTGTTAGTGTAATTATTATACAACACAGCATCTTTTATATTGGTGACAGTCTCTGAAATAATCTTTTTCATGACAATAACTGATTCAAGAGAAAAAAATTGTTTAATGTTGTGACTCTCAATTGTATGAAACGCAATAGTTAAAATGCTTCCACCTTCACCCTTCTCATCAATATAATCACTAGGGAACCCACAAGGAAGGATAGAAAATCCTGATGGAAGGACCATTACATTGTTAGGGTTTGCTCCATTTGCAAGAGATGACAAAGCAAATTCGTCTAGTGGAGCATAAACAATATAGGATCCTGTTGTGTCTGTGTAGCTCTCTTGAATGTAAAAGATCTCAATCTTGTCTTCAGATTTCTGATTCATAATAACAAGTGCAGTTAAAATTAATAATAACAACTAAACTCACATTTACTTTACTACAAGTGGCAACACTTGATTAGATGTTAATGTAAAATTAATTTAAACAACAAAAAGAAAAAAGAATTGGTTATTACCATTGCTCGCATTAAGGAAACACGATTCCCTGGATTTGTGCCTTTGTTCATATATGCAAATTCCCGAATTGTAAGATTACGTGAAAGTAAATCCCACTAATAATTGTTCAACAAAAGCAGGGAATGTGAAAGATGTTAGAAATTATATATTACTATATCAAGATTTATATAAATTTTTTGGCTTCTGAAATGATTGCAATTAGAATTTTGGTTAATTGGTTAATGTATATATATAGTTGAGGATCTATACCTTGTTTCTTGAATCCTCGTGACGCAAGAAATTGAACAACCGTGATGGTGAGACGTTAAGCCAAAGACAAGTGCTAAACACCACAGTTGTAGCAATAGGTTTCCCAGGATCCTCAATGTTATTCCTGATCATCACCCTCACATCTGAAGAATCAGATTCTGAAGATATTAATGGCATCCATTGATTCGTCATTGAAGCATTGATATCACCACAAAAGCTTCTCACAAGTCTGTCTGCCAGGTTAAGGAAACTTGTCCTTCCAGCTTGTGGTATTATAACTGTGTATATGTTTATTTCATCAAAAAAACAAAAAGAGAAACATACATAGCTAAAGTAAAACAGTATCTAAAGTTTAAACTATTAATTAAAATCATATATATATACTATCAATACAGTTATTTTCATGTAAAGTTGATAACTAAAAATTATTAAATATAAATTTAGTTAAATATATTAAATTATTTATCGATTCTCAATTATCAAATTTAAATATTTTACTGTGATTATATTTCGAACATATGCCTATATATACTTGTATCTTAATTAAGAATGATTTCGAAGAAAAAAAGAAAAAGAAAGTAAGTGCAGTAGATGTTTACCTCCATAATCCACATAAATTGGAGCTGATTTAGCCTCCATAATTTTAGATGATTCAGTGTGCCTAACTATAGAATTAATCCAACGAGTTGCACCAAAACCCAAACCCGTTGTTACTAGTGGCCGGAAATGGTTGCTCAGTTGGCTATGGTCTGCTTCCACATGCTCCACCCATATAACCTAACATCATCAAATTATAGTTTAAAACAAATCAAAACTGCACAAACCTTTTGCTTTACCATAATCAACTATGAAGAAGAAAAATTAATTTCATGAGTCATGACTAAGGCCATGTTTCCAAACCTTGTAAAGTTCAAAGCCAATAGAATAGTTTTTTTTTTCTGATAAATTTGACTATCAGTCTAATTTTTTTAGTCTATTAATCTAATAACATATTTTTAATCTATATTTTTAAATATTATTGACTAATTATTGATCAAAAATAATAAATTCTGC
>NC_029792.2:13908833-13910455 GCF_000816755.2 Arachis ipaensis
ATAATAAATTCTGCTAACTTTCTAAAATTTTTTTTACCAAAAAAAGTCTTTCACTTGAAAATTAATAATCAAGTTTCCGTTAAAACTAGAACTCGATTTATAATCAAAACTAATAATTATAAGCTAAAAATGAGTTTATAAGAAAAGGCCATATTTTGAAGCTTATAATTTTAAACAAAAGTTTATTCTTTTAGAATTATATTGATTTTATCAAATTGATCTTAAATATTAAAAAATCTAAAAAAGGATTTTATATCTATTTTTGTAATTGTACCCTTAAAAAGAAGCTTTCTTTATATATTTCAAGCTCAATAAATTATATTAAAATGACATTTTAGCTAAAATATCCAAATATAAATCAATTGCACATAATTGATTATTTTAGAAAACAATTATACAAAAAAAATCATTGAAATAAATTTATTTTCAACATTTCTAACACATCATGAATTTTCATATTAAATGAAAGACGTATAATATCTTCATTTTACTTTATATACTGAATTAATTAATTAAGCTAACGCACTATTATGAATAGAGATAAATAATTATATTATAGAATAAGATGTTAAATATAATGAAATTAGTATATTTTAGAATAAATGAAGTGTTTTATGAATAGTAATGAAGTGTTTTATGAATAGTCTATGTCCATAATAACTTTTTAAGTACCTATACAATGCAACCATTTATGGTAATAAATAAAGTAATAAATGATCAGAATGCATACACTACTAAGCTTGTCATTGGATAGAATAAGAAATTTTTAATATATGAAATAAAAGTGAGGACAAGAAATAAAATAAAATGAAAACCTTAGAGAATCCGTCTGGCATTGGCCTAATCAAGCAGCCTGATGGTCTTCTTCGGAAATTGGTTGCTAGAGATGGAAAATGCTTCTCAAGGGATACATCAACAACACCCCACATTTCATAAGGTAATTGCTTGCAGTACCTTGCAAAATAGCACTCCCTTGCTGGCACAAATGGTGTAGGCAAATGATATTCTGCGAACATCTACCACAACAAAACATGGGACACAAAGAATTAGAATATAACAACGTTTACTACATTATTGATTTTAGAAATTCCCTGGATTAGCTCCATAATTCACAATAATTGTCATTTTAATTTAATGGAGAATAGATAATTGCTCTTTTAACATTAATGGTATCATGTAGTATAATGCAATTCATATATTAATTAAGGATTCGTTGAAGGGGGGTTTATATAGTTTACTTCAACAAATGAAGAAATCTTTTGCAAATTCAAATAGATTTGAAAATAGTGAATCTCGTTATATAAATGTTTAACCTTTTCATGCAAACTTTATGGCATGCAAAATTCACATAGTAACTAACTCAAAGGTTCATGGGGTAATGAATTAATAAACTAACAAGATATTACATACTTAGAGAACTAACAATTAAGAATAGACTAACACGCTTAACTTACCACTTGCACTTTCCCATCATAACTTTCTTCCGCTCCATTTGATAAGTTTCCTAGCACCGCTGCCCTAGTGACAATATTGTCGAATGCTTTGGACCATTGATTCTGATGAAATAAAATTAGATAACAGGAGTGAGTGTATGTGTGTCAATTCATTGTTTTTTGTAGGGA
>NC_029792.2:13910789-13912047 GCF_000816755.2 Arachis ipaensis
AGTGAAGAAGTTTGGTGGAACTGATCTCAAGGTACCCCATATCACGTGAAGCTTCAGTTTGAAGAGCTTCTTTGGGAACTCCACTGAGAGATAACGGAACAAGCTCCCTTCGAAACGAGTCAACCGTTGGCAACAAGTACTGGGAAGAAGAAGACTCTTCTTGTCCAACCTCAACAAGCTTCATAATCTCCTTCATCGATTCAATTTCTTGAACCTCACCGAACTGCCTCAAGTACTCGATATCGTTAAGCGTTTCGAACTTCTTGTCCTTCTGCGGGACCCACAAAGGCTGCCCTTCCAGGGCTATTTTCGACAATTCATCCATCGCGGACTTAGCAAGAGCTATGATTTCCGACTTTGTTGGCTCTGCGTACATTGACACCACCAAGAGAAGGTCACTTGCTCGGTTGAATCCGCCGCCGCCACACATGTTGCTGTTCATCATGCCTCCGGTTGGGAAAATTAGATCTGATTCTTGTCGCGGCAGAGGAGCATTTGCTGAAAAAGAATGAAGGTCATAACTTGCTCCATGGAATCCATCCATGTTGTTCATGCCTCTGTTTGGGAAACTTGGATCTGATTCGTGAACGGAAAGAGGATTTATTGAAGAACAATGAAGGTCTCCATTAAATCTGCCGCAGCCGCCGGAGGAAATTTTGCTATTATCCATGCCTCTGTTTGAAAATATTGGATGTGATGATTCTTGATCACAAGGAGGAGCATTTGCTGAAGAGTGATTCCACGGTGTTATTGTTGGAAGTTCAGTTACATTGATGTTCTCTGAACAATCATTCTCACAATCCATGATGACAAAAAAAATGGCAAAGTGCATAAAGCCTTGAAATCTTGAATCTCGCTGTAACTTATTTTGAAATTTGAAAATTTAAAATGGAATTTTTTATTTTAGAAAAACTTAACTAACACAGCAAAAATACATCTTATTATTAACTAGAGAAATAAAAATAAAAATAAAAAGTAACAAAATAAAAATGCAAATTAAACTACTCAAACACGTACTCTACTTATTACTTATTAATACCTACTCTATACTCTGTACTCATGTATTGTTTTAACTTTTAACTCTGCCAATTATTCTCATTCACCAAAAATTTTTACAAAATTAATTTTTTGTATAGACATAATATAATTACATAGTATTTAGTATTTATATTTTATGATAATTTTATTTAAATATTTATAATAAATATTTTATTAAAAAATTACATCAAATTTAAGATAAAAAAAATCAAGAGAGATA
>NC_029792.2:13912068-13913246 GCF_000816755.2 Arachis ipaensis
TATTATAATTCTAAAATTTAAATTAATTACTTGCTACTATCAAACCCTTTATTGAAAGCTTAATTTATAGATAAATGAACTTAGTTTATCTAATTATAATTCAAATTATATATAATTGTAAAGTTGGATTAACCACATTTAAAATATTTATTTGAGGTAAAATATGATTCTTCAAATTAAAGTTTAGACGGTAGAAGGTGTACTCTACCATTCCCAAAAGTATTAATGTATTAATAATGCAGACAAATTTCAAACTATCATTAAAAAAGAAAAATCATATTTCAAATTAAAATTCTTTAACTAACAAACTTGATTTTAGGATTCTGTTACAACAACACAATATAAATCTATATCAAAAAATAGCCCATTGGACAAGTTTGTTGTGTGAATAATTCAAAAATTACAAAAAAAAATATAATTACCATTCAACTATCTAACACAATTCTTATGGATAATAAATTTCTATTCAATTACCACATTATTTCGTCATCATTCATGGTCATTTGTGGATATAGGTGATTGCAAACGATGACTCTATTTTCACGTTAAATTCTAATAAGTTGTGTTCTATAATAATTTAATTTAAATGAAATATTCTTTCATGTCCTCTTATTATCATCATAATATTATAAATACAATTTTTTCCATTGTTATTATATAGTTAGCATCATTTATGTTAATCAACAAATTATATATGTCAACCTGCCTAGTATCTAATAATTCATAAACATTGCTTCACAGCACTTCTAGGTCCTAGCAAGGTAAAATCATACCAAGCACCAATAAAATAAAAATATCATATACAATAAGAATTAGGCTGAATTATGATAAAAGAGAATGAGTGAATGAACAATTTTATGCTCATTTTTTTTTTAAATATTAATCAAAAAAAAGAACGAAGGAAGGAAGTGAGACAAATGTCGGCGAAAAAAAAAGTTTATTTAATAATTAAATAAAAATTGAGTATTTTAGTGCAACAATCTGAGTGAACTAGTACAGTGTCACTATGTATCAGCCTGTAATTGTACATTTTGATCTTATTCGTATGAACTTTGTATAACGTTTTTTTAATTTGAATGATACTTTATCCAAAAAAAATTCATGTTACTACTACAATTTGTTAAAGAAATCTTAATTTGCATTTCATTTCTTATATATATATATATATATATATATAT
>NC_029792.2:13913707-13929816 GCF_000816755.2 Arachis ipaensis
TAGCCATTGCCACACAACATTTCTATGTCCTATAAAGGCAAAACTATATATACAAGCACAAAAAATTAAACAAATAAAAATATAGCAAATATAGTAAGAATTAATCTGAAATAGGATGATACCTATTCATCTCAAAACCTAAGCTTCTTAAAAACCAAGCTAGAGTATATAATTACATATGGATGGTGATGATGGAAAATCAAGTAGAACGACTGAGCAATTTTATGCTAATTTTTTTTTTTAAAAAGAGAAATCTCAAAAATGGAGTAAGTGAAAGGAGTCTGTGAAGGAAAAAAGAGGGAATGTTTAATAATGAGTAAATAGCCAAAATTGTCTCTGAAAGATACTCCAATCTTCATTTTAGTCATCGAAAGATAAAGTTAATTAAAATCCCCAAAAGATATACGATTGGTCACGTTAGTCCTTCCGTCAGTTGGATGATGACGTGTCACGTTAAGTGCCATGTGGTATATGATGACGTGGATGGCTAATGCCACGTGTCAGTGTCAGGTCAGTGACACCTGGCATGCCACGTGTGGTACTTGACATGTAAAAAAGTTATTTATAATCAAAATAGTCCGTGAAAGTTCAGACGTAAGTCATTTTCATCCCTAGAATTTTAAAAATTAATCAAATTAGTCGTTATATATTTTTTTTTATTTTTTCTTGATAATATTAAATTTAAAATATTTTTTGATACTACTAATTTTAATAAAAATATAATTGACAATCAAAAAATTAGTAATTGTATCTTTTCTTCTTAAAAATTTTTTCAATAAAATTATCTCTTTCCTATAATTCTTGTCAAAATCTCTCTTATTCTTTTCTATTCTAAAACTTTTTTCTTACATTATTACATTTTGCTGGAATATATATATATACTCAAAATTGAAATATATGTTTTTGTTAACCTAAACAAAGTTATATGCTCAAAATAAAAATTTATGTATGTTAACCTAAACAAAGTTAATAAAAATTTATACATCTTTTTTTTTTCATTACGGTATTATTTTCATTTAGGTTAACATACACAAATTTTGATTTTAAGCATATAACTTTGTTTAGGTTAACAAATACCTACATTTCAATTTTGAGTATATATATATATATATATTCCATCAAAATGTAATAATGTAAGAAAAATGTTTTAGAATAGAAAAGAATAAGAGAGATTTTGACAAGAATTAAAGGAGAGAGATCTTTTTATTGAAAAAATTTTTAAGAAGAAAAGATACAATTACTAATTTTTTTATTGTCAATTACATTTCTATTAAAATTAGTAGTATCAAAAAATATTTTAAATTTAATATTATCAAGAAAAAATAAAAAAAAATTATATAAGGACTAATTTGATTAATTTTTAAAATTTTAGGGATGAAAATGACTTACGTCTGAACTTTCAAGGACTATTTTGATTACAAATAACTTTTTTACATCTCAAGTGCCACGTGGCATGCCACGTGTCACTGATCTAACACGTGGCATGCCAAATGTCACTGATCTGACACATCAACCAATCATCTTGTGACACGTGGCATTAGTCCTCCACGTCATCATATGCCACGTGGCACTTAATGTGACACGTCATCATCCAACTGACGTAACCAATTGTGTATCTTCCAGGGACGATTTTGATTAACTTTATCTTTCAAGAACCAAAATAGAGATCGGAGTATCTTTTAGGGATGATTTTAGCTATTTACTCGTTTAATAATTAAATTAACAGTTAGAGTTTCTTAGGGCAAGTGGGCAACAATAATTCAAGCGACTGTTATACATTGATGCGACTAATAATAATGCTAAGTTGACGTTGGCTTGTCATTAGCCATAGCTAGATGGAATACATGATTTTAAAAGAAAACATCTGTGTCAAAATAATGAAATATATACATTAACACTTTAACTATCACATAAGAATATTAAATTTATGGGTTTTATAATATAAGATAATGTTCCGGCCCGGTACAGCTGGTCTAATATTTCGGTCCGACCAGTTGATCTAACGGGTATGTAAAATTTAAATGGGAAGAAAACTCAAGACACCTCTTTTCCTCCAGCGAGGTATATGACAGCAGAGGAAGAAAGTTTTTTAAAAAAAAAATTTGCTCCCGTGAGACCTGTCCTAGGTGCAGATTATATAAGAAGATAGTGGTACATCTTGAAAAAAAAATTTTAGGGGGACTTTAAAATGGATTAAAGATGGGGTTTTTTAAAAGTTAGAAGGGAGAGAAATGTACATTTATAAAATAGAGGGGAGGGGAGTGTCATTTTAGTATCTCGCATGGGAGGGGAGTAGAATTTTCTCTTATTATAAACATAAAAAATAAAAATGAAAAAATGAAAATTTGTTGACCTTAAAAGTAAAAAGAAAAGAATATATATATATATATATATATATACACACAAATACAAAAAGGAGAATATGTTTGTAGTAAATTTTGAACCCAACACCAAGAGCTTGTAGAAAACTTACAACAAAAATAATAACCAATTAAACAACTTGTATCAAACAAAATAAATGGTCAAAGTTTTAGTTCTATAAAATATTTGGGGGGCCATAGTCCCCATTGTCTTAGTGAAGCTCCGCCACTGTAAGGGGAGGGCCCTACTCTTCTCCCAAGGTACGTCACCTAACTCCACTTTTTTTTTGCCGCCTTGTATGGATTTTGACTTGAGCGTCAGAGTCCCTTTTGCAGGTGGCTCACCCCTCACTACCTCGTCAACCCGAAAAATCGTGAAACTCCAGTCCTCTCCCTTCCACGTTCCCCAGGAGGCCCTATCATGCATAAGCGACTCGGATCCAGGTCCCCTGTCCCTAGCATACGCAGCACCTCCGACCCATTGAGGAACCGACACACCGAACATTGGTGCCGTCTGTGGGGACCTTGCCTGAATAGATTTTCTATTGGGCCCAGTAAAATGGCAAGAGAGAGGCGAACCGCGCGTAGAGGAGAATGCTCACCGAACCAGTAGGGTAGTCTCCTTGACTTCCTCCCACCCCCGAAAAAGACGTCTTTTCGGAGGAACGGAAAGCGACAGCGCGAGAATAATGCAAGAGTTGCTCCATAAGGTACAAAACCTGGAGAGGGAGCTGGCTACTAGGAAACATTACCAGCCCGGCCTGAGTCAACCTTTTGCCCAGTCTCCTCAAAGGAGAAGGAAAACTCAAGGAAGAAGCCCCCGGAGGAACCGCTCCAGGCGTACAGCGGGCTCCCGATCCCTCCAACACACACGGAGTCGGGAGGCCAAGGGGAAAGCAGGGAAGTACCGAGGAGACAACAAGACCCCATAATCTACACCCGGCCCTTAGCGAGACACGCGGAGGAGGAAGATCGAGAAGAGAGCAGGGAGAGGCTAAGAAGGCGACGACACCCCGTAATCATGGGAGCAACCCCCTTTCATCACTCCATTCTTAAGGTCCAACTACCGAAACATTTCGACAAACCAACGGACATGAGATACAACGGAACCCAGGACCCCCAGGAGCACCTAACGGCCTTTGAGGCCAGGATGAACCTGGAGGGTGTGGGCGACGAGGTGAGATGTCGCACTTTTCCTGTGACCCTGGCAGGACCGGCAATCCGATGGTTCAACGCTCTCCCTCAAGGGTCCGTGACGACTTTCGCAGACATAACTCGTGCCTTTCTAGCACAATTTACCACGCGCATTGTCAAAGCCAAGCACCCGATCAACCTTCTAGGGGTGACCCAAAGAAGCGACAAACCGACCAGGAAGTATCTTGACAAGTTCAACGACGAATGCCTGGAGATTGACGGCCTGACCGACTCGGTGGCCAGCCTGTGTCTGACAAACGGGATGTTGAATGAAGACTTCAAAAAACACCTCACTACCAAGCCCATGTAGACCATGCAGGAAATTCAGAATGTGGCGAGAGAGTACATCAACGACGAGAAGGTCAGCCAAGTGGTGGCGGCCAACAAATGGCAGCCCGCCCATCTTCCTAGTCGCCAGCCCGGGAACGGGGAAAGGCCCAAAGAGCATGCCAGGGACAGAGGGCCGACTAAACCCTTCAAACCATTTCTCCGAGTAGGAAAGTTCACAAACTATACCCCTCAGACGGCCCCGATCGTTGAGGTGTACCAACAGATAGCCGACAAAGGCATCTTGTCGAAGCCTTGCCAGCTCAAGGACAAAATTGGCGGAAACAAGAATCTCTATTGTGACTACCACAAAGGTTTCGGCAATAAAACCCAAGATTGCTTTGACTTGAAAGACGCTTTGGAACAGGCAATTCGTGAAGGCAAACTGGCGGAGTTCTCACAGTTCATAAGAGAACCCAGAAGGCGAGAGCGCGACCGGTCTGACGACGACAGAAGCTGTGTCATGAAGCAAAGGCAAGAGCCCGAAGAAGAAAACCGTGGCCTCACTGTCGTGAATGTCGTAGTCGGAAGGGATGTAGTGTTGAGATCGAAGTCGGCAGCAAAGAAAGACGCTAAGGTTCTGGCCGTATCATCAACTAGCCACGGACCCTCCCCCAGGAGAACCCCAACGATATCATTCGGACCGGAGGACCGATGGTTCCATGACATACCGGAGAACCCTCCCATGGTAATCACAGCAAGAGTAGGAACAGGGTTGGTCAAGCAAATTCTCGTTGACACTGGCGCCGACTCCAACATTATGTTCCGAAATGTGTTTGGCGCTCTGAGCCTCTGAGAAACCGACTTAAAAACCCATCATCAGCACGGGGTGGTCGGCCTGGGAGATAACTTTATAAAACCTGACGGGATAGTCTCCTTCCCGGTCTCCATAGGAAGAGGTCAAGGAAAGAGGCCGCTAATGGCAGAGTTTGTCGTTCTGAGGGACTCCACGGCAGACAATCTTATATTGGGAGGAAAATAATCAACGAATTCTGTGCGGTAATATGTACCAAGCTACTAATCATGAAGTTTGCAGCCGACGATGGATCGGTGGGGACCATCATGGGAGACCTAAAAATAGTGGTCGCGTGAGACAATGCCAGCCTCTCCCTAAGGAAGAAGTCGAAGGAGGCGTCTGGGGTCTTCCTAGCCGATCTGGACGCCAGGATTGACGACAAACCGAGACCAGAGCCTGAAGGAGATCTGGAAATTTCAGGGTCGGGGACTCAGAGGATAAGTTCACTTTTGTTAATAGAAACCTCCCCTACAACCTGAAAGAGCCTCTGATAGAGATGATTCGATCAAATGGCAACTTGTTTGCATGGACACCAGCCGACATGCTGGGGATTGACCCCTAGTTCATGTCACATCACCTAGCCGTGAAGGGAGATGCCAAGCCCGTAGCCCAAAGACGAAAGAAGATGTCCCTGGAAAGAGCCAACGAGGTGGCCAAGCAGACGGCCAGCTTGTTGGAAGTAGGGTTCATCCATGAACTAGACTACTCGGCTTGGCTGTCGAACGTAGTCCTGGTTAAAAAAGCCAACGGGAAATGGAGGATTGTGTAGAGTACTCGGAACTCAAAAGGCATACCCCAAGGACTCCTTCCCCCTCCCCAATATTGATGCTTTAGTGGACACAGTCGCGGGATATCATTTTTTGAGTTTCATGGACGCGTACTCTGGTTACAACCAGATACCGATGCACTGGCCTAACGAGGAGAAAACGGCATTTATAACGCCAGGTGGCACTTACTGCTACAGGGTAATGCCGTTCGGATTAAAGAATGCAGCAGTGACTTATCAAAGGCTGATGAGCAAAGTTTTCAGCGACTTTATCGGGAAGACGGTAGAGGTGTACATAGATGACATCCTGGTAAAGACCAGCCAATCGGAAGACCTAGTTGGTGACCTAAAGACTGTGTTCGCGTCCCTCCGACGACACAATATGAGGCTTAACCCCCTCAAGTGCGCTTTTGCTATGGAGGCAGGGAAGTTTCTGGGTTTCATGATAACCCAGAGGGGAGTTGAAGCCAACCCTGAGAAGTGCGAGGCAATATTGCAAATGGCGAGCCCGGGATGTATCAAGGATGTTCAGAGGTTGGCTGGAAGACTCACGGCCCTATCCCGTTTTCTCAGCACGTCGGCGGTCAGAGCCCACCCATTCTTTAGCTTGATGAAGAAAGGAATAGCTTTTGAGTGGACTCTAGCGTGCGAAAAGGCATTCAACCATTTCAAAAGCACACTCTCGGCACCCCCAGTTCTCGGCAAGCCTAAGGACGGTGAGACGCTGTTTCTGTACTTGGTATTAATGGATGAAGCCTTGGCGGCCGTTTTGGTACGAGAGGAGGGAAAAATCCAACAGCCGGTCTACTTTGTTAGCAAAGCACTGCAAGGGGCAGAGTTAAGATACAGTAAATTGGAAAAGCTAGCACATGCGCTCCTGACCTCGTCCCGAAGATTACGGTAATACTTTCAAGGACATTGGGTAATTGTCAGGACAGACCAAGCGATCCGCCAGGTCTTGCAGAAACCCAACCTGGCGGGACAGATAATGACTTGGGCAGTTGAGCTATCTCAATATGACCTGCAATATGAACCCAGACATGCAATTAATACCCAGGCTATGGCCGACTTTCTGGTAGAAGTAACGGGAGACCCTCACGAACCCCCGGGCATACTGTGGAAACTCCATGTTGACGGAGCTTCCAACCAACATTTAGGGGAGCAGGGATAATCCTCAAGAGCCCGACAGGAATGGTGTACGAGCAGTCCATCAAGTTCGAGTTCCCAGTCTCAAACAACCAGGCGGAATATGAGGCCCTTATTGGCGGTCTGCTATTGTCAAAAGAAGATGAGGCGACCAGAGTGGAGGTGAATAGTGACTCTCAAGTCATCACCTCCCAAATCAATGGAACTTATCAAGCCAAGGACCCTTTACTACAAAGATACCTGGAAAAGGTTAGGGGTCTAAGCAAGGATTCTGATGAGGTCGTGGTGCAGCATGTCCCAAGAGAAAGGAAAACACGAGCCGACCTCCTATCAAAACTGTCCAGTACAAAGCCAGGAACGGGAAACCGGTCTTTGATCTAAGGATTGGTGAAAGAGCCGACGGTCACCCTATGTGTGGCCCGAGCAGATGTCGTTCCCTCATAGATCGATCCGATTACTGACTTTCTGAAAAATAGCAAGCTCCCCAACAACCACAAGGCTGCGAAGGTGTTAAGAAGGGAGGCGGCCAAGTACGTAATAGTATAAGGCCAGCTATTTAAGAGAGGACTGAGCCAACCCCTGTTGAAGTGCCTACGCCCCGACCAGATGGACTACGTGTTAAGGAAAGTCCATGAGGGGTGCTATGGCCACCATATTGAGGGAAAGGCTTTGGCCTGGAAGCTCGTAAGGGCCGGTAACTTTTGGCCCTCGATGATGTTGGATTCCCAAGAATTCGTCAAGAGATGCAAGAAGTGCCAGAAGAATGCTAACTTCCATAAGACCCCGGCTGCCGAGTTAAGTTTGCTAATGGCCTCCCGACCTTTCAGCCAATGGGGGATTGACCTTTTGGGACCTTTCTCGGTAGGCCCTGGACAGGTTAAATACCTTATCATGGCCATTGATTACTACACAAAATGGGTCGAAGCGGAGCCGTTGTCCAGCATTTCATCATCAAATTGCCGTAAGTTCATATGGAGATAGTTAATTTTCAGATTCGAAATCCCAGAGTCTGTGATATCGGACAATAGGACGTAGTTCGTGGACAAGAAGTTTAGGGAGTTTCTTACGGGCCTAGGGATAAAACAGAGGTTCCCGTCAGTGGAGCGCCCACAGACCAATGGCCAAGTTGAAGCTGCAAATAAAGTCATCCTCCAGGGCCTCAAGAAATGACTCGACCAGAAGAAGGGAGCGTGGGCAGACGAACTCGCGTCAGTCCTATAGTCCTATAGAACAACACTTCAATTCTCCAGCGGAGAAACTCCTTTTCGACTTACCTACGGGGTTGATGCAGTGATCCCCGTAGAGGTCGGGGAGCCGAGTCGACGGCTACTCCTAGGTGGAGTTGAGAAAGCTGTAGAAATGGACCTGGTCGATGAAACCAGGGAAATGACGCACTTGTCGGAGACGGCACTGAAGCAAATAATAGCCCTTCGTTACAACGCCAGAGTGCTAAGGAGGAGTTTTGAGCCAAATGACCTGGTCCTACGATACAATGACGTAGGCCTCCCAACCACCGGGGAAGGGAAGCTGGCAAATTTGACAAGTTTCTACCCTTATAATCCAGAACGACCACTCGTTTTCCCGACTCAGTAACACCCATTTTACTTAGTGTTGAATTATTTTGTTAATTTTGTCATTGCTTAACACATTTCTATTTCATTTTATTCTATTTTTATCTTTATTTGTCTTGTCAACTAACCAGTTTAGCGCAATTACGGCCTCACGGGACTGATCACCCCGGGAGCCAATGACACCATGAACACTACACTAAGCAGCTACAAAGGTAAAATAAAACGGTAAATAGTTCGCTAATTACCAATGTCAAAACAAAACAGTAGACAATTCCTCAATTACCAATGTCGAACAAAATGGTAAAACATGTTTACACAAACTACTAAAGAGTTCAAAACAAAACATTACAAAGTAAATATACATCACTTCTTTGGGATGTCAACAATCTGTCCATCTCGAATATTTTTGAAAGCTCCAATTGCAGAGGTCTCGAAGTCGGGAGAAAGCAGCTTGACCTGAGCCTTGATCACTTCCTCGGTCCCGGAGATCACCTCGCGCGCATTCCTTACCGTCTCCTTGTTCTTCTTCTTCAAACCGGAAACCTCCCACTTTAGCCCCGCGACCTCATCATTGGCATCCTTCGCTGACTTCACAGCCTCCTCAAGATTGGCCTCCAAAGCCGCAATCTTACCCTGGGCTGCAGCGGTTTTGCCATGAGCAGAGTCGAGCTGACTCTCCAATGTCATCTCCTGGTCGGTAAGGCGTGCCACTGCTTCGTCAGAAGCTTTAACTTCCCCTCCGACTCAGCCAATTTCTCCTTCAAGATCCCGACCTTGGACCTCAAGCTCTCGACCTCTCACAAGGACTGACGGTACTTTCCATCCAGCGCTCCGGCTTGGGTCAGGATGGGCTCTGCCTTCCTTGCGATGGTCGCAGCCCTCAGCATACACCGGTAGATCCACCTAGCCTGGGCGCCAAGATCCCATCATGGAAGAACTCTTCAATGCCCGGCATAAGCTGCGAGTTGATAAAACCCCTAGCATCAAAATTTTTCTCCATAACAGTGAGTGACCCTTCAGGGCTGGAGGTCGGCTTCCGCTTGTGGGGGTTCTCAACTATCGCTACATCGGGACCTCCCTCGGTCGGCTCTACCTCAGGAGGAACCACACCGTTGCTACTTGGGGCGGATATTGCGTTACGGCCGGTAGGTCTCGGAGGGGGAAGTGGAGCTGATTGCACTTCAGCATTAGGGGAGGATAAGTTAAACAAAGGCTAAAAACCAGAAATCTAAATAGTAACCCCCTCTAAAGCCTAACTAACAGCAGAATGATTCAAACAACGCACATGCATAGCCTAAAAGCTACAAAAACGTAAGGGGATGACAATAGTAGCAGTAATAACAGCAATCATTCATTGAAAAAGGGGATGCTTACCAGGAAGATTGCTGTCAAGAAAAATTCGAAAAACTTGAGGGAATGCAGTTGCAGTTGAACTGAAGCGGATCAAGGCAGGGGAATCCAGAAAGCAGGAGAGGAAAAATGAGAAGGAATATTGCAGGAGGGATGCAGAAAGGAGAATATGGAACGTGATAGTAGGGGAAAGAAAACAAACACTGAGGAATAACTGCCACTACAGGGAAGCGCGAAAGTCAGGGGTAGAACAGACTTTTCCCCAAGTTTTCAAATCAGCCATAATGGCATTAAATGACAGGCGTGGAGAACGAGGCAACGAATGACATACCCTCGAAATGGTAAAACCCACTCGCGCATAGGGGGCATGACCTTATCACGAGCGGCCGACCCGGCGAGGATCCGACCGAAGAGAGTAGAACAGAACGCGCTAACAACGGCGCTCGCGACCATAACTGGCGCGTTGGGTGCACTGTTCCAACCCGGTCTAACTGGTCCAATGCCCCGGCCCGACCGGCCGACCCGATGGGTATGCAAAACCCGAACCGGGAGAAAACCCAAGACACCTCCTCCCCTCCAGTGAGGTACATGACAGCTGAGGAAGGAAGTTTTCTGAAAGGCGAGTTTGCTCCTGTGGGACCCACCCTAGGTGCAGACTATATAAGGGGAGGATCCTTCTCCTCCCCCAAGGTACGTCACCTAATCCCACTTTTTCTGCCACCTTGTACGGATTCTAACTTGAGCGTTGGAGTCCCTTTTGTAGGTGGTTCACCCCTCACTACCTCGTCAACCCAGGAGATCGTGAAGCTCCAGTCCTCTCCCTTCCACGTTCGCCCATGAGGTCCTACCACGCATAAGCAACCCGGATCCAGGTCTCCTGTCCCCCGCATACATAGCACCTCCGACCCGTCGAGGAACCGACACACCGAATAGATAAATAGTTTAAATATTAGTATTTTTGTAGAGGAGATTTTTGTGGAATAAGGAGAATATGAAAAATAAAATACTTTCAGTGAAATGAGAAATTATCAGATTCTGAAATTAAGAATGCAATGATACAAAATACAGTTCTCTTATTTAGATGGTGGTTTTCGAAAAAGAATTGACCGTTATGAAAAAAATGATGTGTTATGTAATATTTTTTAGTCTGTCTTATATCTATAAGAGAAGTTTGTGAAAAGATATCTGTCAATTAAAAATTAAAGAGACACATGTGAAGGAGAAGATGATAAGAGATTTGTCTATAAAAATAAGAGATGAAAGAAGTAATCGATTATCAGAGAATATCTGGTTGCAAAGTAATGTTCTAAAAGATACTTTTCAATTTTTTTATTCAAACTAAAAAGAATCCGTTATAAATAATTGTGGGATTTGAAATGAATTAGAGTAGATATGAAATTTTCAATGGATGAGAGAGTTGNNNNTCAAATTATATAAAAATTTAATTAAAAAATATTTATACTATTAATTCTTTTGTGCAAGTTTTGCAGACAGAAACACTTTCGGAGGATATAACAAACTATAGTTTAAGAATTCCGTTAGGGAGTCAATGGGGTATCTGTACAATATGTACAATGGACTGTTTATTTGGCCCAATAAGGATAAATAATAAAAACCACTATAAATTACTCTAAATTTAAAAACTCTCATTTAGTTATTTCACATCAAATTTTAAATTTCAAATCTTTTAATTTTAAATTTCAAATTTTCAAAAAATTTAATTAATTATTTCAAAAAATAACCATCTAAAAATTCTAATTTACCAAAATATTTCACTCCAATACCTTCTTTTTTTTCAACCGACGGCCACCCCACATTATCAATAATCATGCCACTTCATATTCGCTGTTTGACTTGCCACACGCCACTCACCCTTATAAAAAATAACCATTCACTTAAAAATAAAAATAATCATCCACATATCTAATGAATTGAACATCCAATTTATTTTAATTATATATAACTAAACACAATCCAGTCAAAATAATCATCTACATAAAAATTAAAATAACCATCCACATACCTACTAAAATAACTATCCTAAATTGACCATTAAAATAGAAGAAGAAGAAAATGAATGAATAGACAACCATTGTTAAAGTGATATGGTTGTTGGTCCATGAAAGAGGAGTCATCTTACCAAGTGCAGAAAGGAGAATCATGATCACTAGTCTTACGCACGCATAATGGAAGTCACTCTATTCTTGAACACTCTACACACAACCATCCTTCTTCATGAGGAGTAGCAGCCACAGTTTGATCAGTTTCAAGACGATATTCATCCATGATCCAATCAGATGCGGATGTGGGGTGGGGATACGGATGTGGCGGCGTTGGCTTCGGTTGCGGAATGGACAGCGACGCAAGGTGCGGATACGGCAGTGTGCACAGGCGGCAGTGTGCACAGGTGGCGAGGTTCCAACTGTATCTGAACGGCATTAGCGGAGAATGATGATGGTGTTGATGGGTATTCATAGTGCGCACGTCGGCATCAGTCGGAGCTATGGGCTACGACGGCGGGTGTCTGTGGCGGCGCGGCACCGATGAGAGAGGATGGAGAGGGAGAGGGAGACCGCTTGGAGGTGTTTGTAACTGTTTGTAATTCTTATTTGCTTTGTATTTGAAATTGAAAATAATTTTGTAATTAATTAATTTAATTATCATTTAATGTTCATTTCAAAAAAAAATTCCATTGTACATATTGTACACTAATTACATTGACTTCTCATAATTTTTCATAGTTTAATTAACTCTTTGGGAGAGGTTGATAAAAAAGATGTTGAAAATATTTTTTATTTATTTATTGGTTGTGAGTTTATTCAGCAGTGTAATATACTTGAGTGTTTGCCTCTAATAATTTATACACTGTCCCAGATATTTTTAAGCAACATTCCATAATTGGAAAAAAGTACATGAAAGGAAGGAAGAGCAAACAAGAAAGTTGATTGGTTTTTTTTCTGTCATTTAGAATTTTTTGATAGAAAAACAAATGAGAGATATTCAAGAACAAAGACTCAAGTGTATCAGTAGGTCCAATGACAGAACTTTAGCTAGACAATGAGGACCATAGCTCCTGGAGTGAAGCCTCACTTAAAAAGGGGGGATGGCTCCTAAAACTCAATTTTTTTTATAAATTATATAGAAATTTTAATTTAGTTCCTTTAAAATATTTAATTTAGTCTCTTTTATATTACAAAATTAATTTTTTGTTTTTTTTCTAATTCAATCCGATGGTTGGAGGACTATCCAAGAGCTGGGATTATACACCTAATTGATCAAGGTTCAGATCATAGACCTATTTTACTAAACTCTAATGTAATACAGAGGAAGGCAGGGAGACAGTTTAAATTTCAAAAAAGATGGTGTGAAAATAAAGAAGTAGTGCAAATTGTGAAGGAGTTATGGAAGGAAAAAGCAACGGGTTCTCCAATGTACCAATTGTTCACAAAGTTAAAGAGATGTCGACACCGAATAGTAAACTGGCAGCAACTAGGCGGGGCTAACTCTTTGAACCAGATCAAGGATTTGTAGAGGAGAATTGAGGATGAAAAGGGCAAACATGACCAGGCAGATAGAACATTGATCAGAATTTTAGAAGAGGAGTTGACTAAAGCGTACCTCAGCGAAGAAAGATATTGGAAAGAAAAATCAAGGATTCAGTGGCTAAAATGAGGGGGGATCAGAATACCAGATTTTTTCATTCAAAAACAAAAATCAGGAATAGGAACAACAAAATTCAAAAATTAGAAGATGAAAATGGAGTAGCAAGCTTTGAGGCAGAGGGTATCAATCAAATAGCCCAAAATTATTTTAAAAAGCTGTTTACAACAATTATCCCACCCAATCCAACGGAGATAATCTCAACGATGAGAAGAAAGGTTACAGCTAGAAATAACTGGTTCCTTATTAGACCAGTCTCAAAAAAGGAAATTAAAAGAGCCGTTTTCTCTATTAACCCGTTTTCAGCTCCGGGGATGATAGTTATACGGCAAAATTTTACTAATTTTTCTGCGACACTATCAAAGAGGATGTTCTAAGGGTAGTTCACAGCTTCTTTGGGGGAGGAAAAATACTCAAAGCTTTTAACCACACTCATATTTGCCTCATATCGAAGATTAATAATGCAACTACTATGGCTCAGATGAGACCTATAAGCTTGAGTACAGTTTTTTATAAGATTATTTCAAAAGTGCTTATTCATAGAATGCAATTCCTCGTGAATAAAATTGTTAGTGAAAATCAAAGTGCGTTTATCAAAGGAAGGTTAATGAGTGATAATGTACTTATAGCACATGAGTTTATGCATTTTCTGAAGAATAAGAGATTTGGGGATTGAGACATGGCTTTGAAATTAGACATGAGTAAGGCATATGACAGGGTAGAGTGGAGTTTTTTTATGGAGGATTATGCAACAGTTTGGATTTTGTGATCGATGGATTAATTGGCTCAAAGAGTGTGTGTCTACTGTTTCATATTTTGTTACAGTGGATGGTCAGCTTAGAGGTTTCTTTTGACCTACTAGAGGGATCAGACAAGGAGACCCTCTTTTTCCATACCTATTTATTCTTTGTGTGGAGGGGTTATCCCATCTGCTCCACAGAAGAGAACAGAATAATGGGCTAACTGACCTTAAATTAAACAGTAACTACCCTACCATTAGCTATTTATTCTTTGCTGATGACTCTATCATATTCAGTAAAGCTAATCCTTAGTCATGCTAGAGTATTATGAAGATATTGCAGTTATATGGACTTATTAGTGGTCAAGAAACTAACCTGAGCAAATCGGCTGTGTTCTTCAGCCGAAATACACCACAGCATAACAGAGACGAGCTTGTAAATATTCTTCAGGTCCCCAATGTTGGTGCTCAAGACAAATATCTGGGGCTACCGACCACTGTCCAGAAATTAAAAAAATCATCATTCAAATTTGTCAAGGAAAAGGTTAGCAAAAAGCCGCGGCAATAGAAGAGAACTTTGCTATCAGTTAGTGGTCAAAAAATTTTAATTAAATCAATTGGCTCGGCAATCCCAATTTATACATTTGGGTGTTTCAAGCTTCCTGAGACTTTTGTGGACGAGATTTAGAGTTTGTTAACACTCTTTTGGTGGGGACAAAAGCAGGAGAAAGAAAGATACAATAGATAAAGTGGGACACTTTATGTTGACTAAAAGGATACGGGGGAGATTGGGGTTCAAGGACCTCAAGACTTTTAACTTGGCTATGCTTGGCAAACAAGGATGGCGTTTAATCACCAGACCTCAATCAATGGTTACAAAGGTGTTTAAAAGTAAGTATTTTAGACACACTTCTTTCCTAAAAGCTAACACATGGCACAATCCATCATGGGTTTGGAGGAGTTTACTAGAAGGTCTAAAAATTCTAGAAAAAGGTGTTATATAGCAAGTTGAAAGACAGTCTATGATTAGAATTTGGGAGGATCATTGGGTTGAAAATCAAGGACTGCTATCACATATGCAAGACCAATAAATAAACCCTAATTTAATTTGGGTAACTCAACTCATCACAGAATCTGGGAATTGGAACACTGAATTAATTAATAACAATTTTCAGCCAGAAATTACGCATGCCATCATACAAACACAGATTCATTTAGAGAAAGACAAGATCAAATGGAATAAGGAGAAAAAAAGAACTTACACTGTAAAATCAGGATATGATGTGGGGTTCCATTTCTTCCATGCCCTAATTGAAATGATGCCAGCACATTTTTGGGATAAGCGAATCTGGTCAGTACTCTGGGATCTCAAGTGCCCAATGAAGATGAAGGTTATGCTATGAAAAGCTTTGCACGGAGGCCTCCCTGTTAGGAAAAAGTTAAATGCAAGGATTCCAGCCATAATCAGCACATGCCGTAACCAACACGAAGAAACAGTCAACCACTATTTACTTACCTGTATTCACTCAAGCCAGGTTTGAAACTTAGATCAAATTCCAGCAGCTGACCCAGAAGAAGAAGACAACAATAATCTGTTTCGCAAATAGTGGAAGATGATACTTGATAGAACAAACGGCGATAGTCACCGAAGAAAATGAAGAAGCTCGGTAGCGTGCTTGATCTAGAGCATATGGACTAGCCGCAACAAATAGATTTTTGAAGGCAAGATATTGACACCAGAAGAGATTTGGAAGGTAGCTGAATATTCAATTGATGAATTCTTGCAAAAAATTTCTAGACCCTAATTTCTCGCTTAGTTCTCACTCTTTTCTATTTGAGTTTCAATTGTAATTGGGAAGCCATCTTTCTTTTGCCTGTGACTGTCCAATTTTAGACATTTGTATTTCTTTCCTTTATTTATTTGAATGAAATGCATTTATTGCCTTAAAAAAATGGCATAATTCTTTTTCTTTCTCATTAGAGTTATTATGTTCAATATTCATTAACTTCTTTGATTTCTCAAACTCCTAACCTTTTATAAGCAAATAAAAATAAAACCAAATCTCCTAAATAGATTCGGATACTAAAAAAAGAACTTTTTTGACTTCTCAAAAAAATTACCTCTCAACTGAAAAATAAAAAAACGCTAGAATTAGATATTTTTATTTAGTTAGTTTGATATTATTTTATGTGTTATTGT
>NC_029792.2:13930032-13931654 GCF_000816755.2 Arachis ipaensis
TTTTTTATACTCCACCACTAGCTAGGTTGCTAAAAAACTACTAAAAATGGTATGGTGTCACTCTTATAGTTGTTGATAATAATGCCATAAATAACTACAGATTATGGTTATTAATATAGTTCTGTTTGTGTTTTTTAGTTTTTTTTATCGGTCTTTATGCTCCATCACTTTGTGTATAAGTTCCTTATTTCAAAAAATAAATAAATAAATAGTTCACATATTAGTATTTTATCCTTTAAAACCTAAAATGTAAATTTATTAAGTATCATTATTATTTAACTTGGGGATGAGTTTTATTTAGTTTATGTTAGAGGACACTATATACTATTTTGAGATATATATTGAGATTTATATATTTTTTTTTTAGAGTTACGTACGATTTTGGTCTTAAGGTATAGGCCAAAAAATTTTTTCGTTTTCAATCTTTTTTTGCATAAAAAATCGTCCCTAACATTCAAAATCGCAAGTTTTAAAATTGTCTTTTTTACTTAAATATTAAAATTTGGACCAAATTACCCATAACAAAAAAAATTATCAAATAAAAAAAAGAAAAAATTAAGAGAAATAAAGTGTTTCTGCTCCTATGAATGAGAAAGGGAAGAAGAAGAAGGGAAAAGGAAAAAAGAAGAAGCAGTTGTCTACGATCCACCTCTGCCTCCACTTCCGCTACCACCTCCGTACGATTTTAGTCCTAAGGTAGCGTTTGTTTTCGGAGACAGGACACAAAGATATAGACAATGAATGATTAAAACGTGTTTGGAGGCAGAGACATAGACACAAAACACATTGTCTCCAGAACACTATTTTATATTTTTGTGTCCACTCTTTTACAAAGGACAATGATTGACACGGAATTTGAAAAGGTGGACACGGACTTTTTTATCAAAATTTTTTCCCTTTCTATCCATAGATATTTTTTATTATTCTACTATTATCTCTTCTTATTTTCCCTAATTTTAGCTTCTTCTCTACATCGTAATTCTTCTTTCTCTGCGTTCTTTTTTCTCAGATACTCTCTTCTTTTGGTAGAATTTCTTACTTGACTGGATAATTAATTTATTTCTTTTTATCGTTCATTCTCTTCTCTATGACATGCTGTATTAATGGAGATTTAATTCACTTTTTTACTTTATGCTACTTTATTTATTCTTAATTTTGTTAATTTAATACCATTTTTATCTTATTGGTTTATAGACCAATTTTTCTTGTAATTTTCTGTACTCCTACATATTCTTATTTTTTATTAAATTAATTTGTACTTGATGTAAAAAATTTGGAATCACATGGCTATTTTAGTCATTTCGCATAATATCTTAGTTTTGTCCATATCTATCCAAAGATAATACAAACATTACATTAGTGTCTTGTCCATCGTATATCCAAACACAATACACAGAAAATAATTTTTAGTGTCTTTGTTCTATTGTTTCTGTTTTAGTGCCATGTCCTGTCTTGTCTTCAAAAACAAACGCAGCCTAAGGTAACTAAGTAAGGATGATTTTAAAACCAAATTAAATTTTAGGAACGATTTTATATGTAAAAAAGATTTAGAAAAAAAATATTTTTAGCATAAACCTTAAGGATCAAAATTATATTTAACCTTTTTTCTTAACATGTAATTA
>NC_029792.2:13931772-13935451 GCF_000816755.2 Arachis ipaensis
TATAAAAGATTGTTTTTTTTTAACAAATGATCAGGAATTGTAAAAATATTTACTATATAATTTAAGAGAAAGGCATAACCCATTGGTGTTAAAAAATACAACCCGATTTCAAAAAGTGTCCAAAGTTAATTACAAACAAAAATTAAGAAAAATGATTAGAAATATTTTTGCCTAATTTTTCTATACGATTTGCTTATTTTGGATTTAATCAAATTTTAAAAATAAAAATTTTAAAAATAAGTACTATTTTAATCTTTAAAATTTGAGGTCAAAATCAAAATCGTTCTTAACTTTTTTTTTCAGTTAAAATAATTCCAATATTACATTTAATATTAAAATCATTATTTTTAACACAATAATTTTTTAAATGATATAAATACCCTTTTATTACTATCACACCATTGTTTTCCTCTCCATAATCATTAGTCACCACTATTAAGTATTAACAATATCACACTTCAAATTCTTTAAATTTAACAATTCATAATTTTTTCTTCAAATTCAGCAACAACAATAAAAGACAAAGAGAGTTTAATTTCATAAATCATTTAATCCTAATTTAAAATGATTTAAGATCCTAATTTAAAATTTTTAAATTCTATTTTTAAAAAATTAGAAACTTAAATCTTAACTTTCTTTTGATGACAGTAAAAGTGGAACTGCATAGTAGTGGTGTGTGGAAGTAAATGTGGACGATAATGACAATGATAGTAAACATGGACAGTGACTGTAATGTATAAAAAAATTGCGACAGGAGGCATCATAAAGGTGGTAGCAAGAAAAACACAAAGACGCAAAGAAGAAAAAGAAAGTGCGGGAGATGATTCTGAAAACACGAAGAAAATCGCCAATGGTAATAGCAAAGGAGAAGATGGGAAGATGGTTATATAAATTTTGAAATTTAATTTTATTTATTAGATTTTAATAATTATAGGGGCGGAGCGAGTACCCGCGGATGCGGGTTAGGGTTCAACCATTTACTACCCGTAGGTAGGAGCGAGATGAATTTTATGCGGATTATTATACAGCGGAACGGGATCGGATAGAGCAAAAATCCCCTCTGTTGTTACCCCTAATTATTTGTTGCAACAAAACCTTGATTACCTAATTACCCAAAAAAAAAAAAACTTGACTACTTGCTCATGACCTGTGACCCACAAACAAAATTACATTGAAAATTTGAAATGCATATTGAGTAGAGATGTCAACGGGGTAGGCCAGGGTGGGGGATGCTTTCCTGCTTTCCATTCTCGCCCCCAGGTTTACTCTTCATTCCCATTTTCATTTTCCGTCCTGGCGAATATTGTTTCCTATCCCCATTTTTTATAGGACCCCATTCTCCATCTCTCTAATAGTTTTGACTAATTATTAATTTCTAAAGGAATAGAGGTAAAAGTATTCATCCTATACAAAACAGTAAGATTTTATACAAAAAATCCAAACGTCAAGATGGTAACTTTTAAAATAACGCAGTGGGAGACGTCATGGCGAGTCAGAACACAAAGTAGTCGACGAGATGGGGGACACGACATCAGAGAGGAGAATGGATACGACGACAGTATATATATAGAATTTTTATAATTTAATAAAATGTAACTTTCTATATATATATATCATTATTCACTTTTTAATGAAATAAGTACTTGTATATATAGTTGTGTTTGGTTATCTGATCCAGAAGCTAAATCTATCCTCAAGGTATTAATCATAGCTAAAGACTCTTCTAACAAGACATGAAATCCACTTCTTAATAGTGAATCCGATTATTTGTGTATGCAGTTGTGTTATTGCTTGATAATTATGAATAAAGTTTTTTCTTTAAGTAAAATACTTAAAATTGTTATAACTATTTTTTAAATTATGTGTTTTTTTTACTAACATTTTTGTTGCTGTTTTTTTTTCTTTTTTTTTTTTTAAATTATGCGTCACCACCACCATGGTTACCTTCTCCTCCTCCTCTTTCCTTTTTTTTTTTCATTTGATTTTTTTTATTCGTTTTCGTCTTTCTCCTTCTCCATTATTATCATCATCGTTATCATTATATCATCATCTTCATTATCGTCATTTTTTTATTGTTATTGTCGTTATTATTATCGTTATCGTTGAATTTTTATCATATTAATAACGTCTTATCCAAAATTAATTTAGATGTATTTTGGTTCATGATTAGTCTTGTTTGTGTACTTATTTTTTAACTGAATTGGTGTACGTGTCGCAATCATTAAATAACTTTGGTGTAAAAATTAAGAAATTGGAATATGAACCATAAAAGAAAATATCAATTAGACCGATCACAGGAATACCAGTTACAGTACCTATTATCCAAAGAGAAATTCTTCCAGTAGTATCGGCCATTTATCCCACTTTCCTCCACATTTGATCAGGTAGTCATGCTATAGGAAAGGAGCAGAATATAAAAAATTCATTATTATTCTCACTTCAAGTCTGATTGAAGAACAAAATCTGATAGTTATATAAGTGAAATCAGACAGTTTCTATAGAAATAGAAATTTGAGATTCTATTTAGATAATTTACAAATACTATATTAGATTAGATAGTAGATTACCAGCCTATTATATATATATTATGTGTATTTGTTAAGAAATTTTGGTATTCTGTATAATTCAAAACTCAGCACATGCGAAGAAGAAGAAGGAACGCGACGAAAAAGAAGGAGAAAGCGAAGAAGAAGAAGGAAGAATACGAAGAAGAAAAAGAAAAAGAAACAAGAAGATGAGAAATGATATGTTTGCGTTAGTGAAGCACGCCTATGCACACGCTGCGTGTAATAAAAATAATTTTTGTTGAGTTTGTCCAACTTGATTGGATTTGGTTGTCAAAAAAATTGAATATATAGTAGAACTGGATAATTATTTGACGTTAAAGATTTGTTTTAAAAAATTTGAATTAATTAATTAAGATAATTCAGTTAGGAAAAAAAATGATCATTTATCTATAAAACTATTCGATTAAAAACAAGTATTTTGTGAGGATATGAGTAATTATTGTTTAAATATAAATTTAAAAGCTTTTCCTAAGTTACATTTGAAAGTATATATATAGAATTTAATAAAATTGACAAAATTATATTTTAATTTTTTTGACATAAATGTATCTAAAATAAATAGAATGTACTAGAATTTGAAAAGTGCTACTAACTTTTCTACTAGTTAAAAATAGAGTTAATATTAATTATTCAAATACAAGATAACACCCAAAATAAAAATGTTAATCATCACTTAATATTTCTCTCAAATTTGTATTAATGTAAAAATTTTGCTTTTGAAAGGGATAGAATAACTAGCTAGTTTTACTTTTACCAATGAGGAACTAGATTCCCTTTGGGATTTTGAATCCTCCCAAAGAAGACCAACACAATCTAAAGCAGATATATGCAATCAGTGTCTCGCAATGTCAAGGCAAAATTGTAGTACTTACAACTGCCATCATTATTATCAATTTATCATTATTAATATTATTATGTTACTCATCATAGCTAGTGTCTAGTGAAGTAGTGATGAATAGGAGGCCTTTAATTTCATCACTTCCTCGTGCATGCATCATATTCATCTCTCATCACCTTTATCTCATTTAATACATAATATACAACATGTTCCAAAATTTTCAAGAATCAGATAAATATTGGTCTTTCGGTAATTTTAGTCCTTAAGTTTAATT
>NC_029792.2:13935521-13939474 GCF_000816755.2 Arachis ipaensis
TAACGTCACGCTAATAAAAATAATTTTAATAAAAATAATTTTTTTTATGTTGACCACATAAATGATTATCCAAAATAATAATATATATATGATACACTATGTGTACATCAAAATTAAATTTTGGAAAAGTTTAGGGGACCAGTAATTTTTGTGTTTTATGGTCAGCACTTAACCATCAAATGAAAAGTGAGTGATCTCTTACCATTGGATGTAATCTCACACCATTAAAAACATTATTGATGACCAATTAATGATTACAAAACACAAAAATTGATGGACCCTAATACTTCTCTTAAATTCTTTATATTAATGGAAAGTTTGGAAACTGGATTTAGCTGATGGGATGACAAATGCAAAGGCTTGCTTAAACTGCATTTTGCAAGTATTATTGTATATATGTTTGTTTCGTGGGAAAGTGAGTTCCTGGCAAGTAACTCATTTGCCATGATGACCCATATGCATGTGATCGATCGATGTATGTTCAGCAATTGAACTTATTATTAATTATGCTCTCAAGTATATATATGTACAAGTTAGTACAAAGAAATTCAATTACTACTACTCCGTTCCCTTCTCTAGTTGTATATTTTGCTACATTTTTCTACTCGATTTATTTAGATACCTGGATATATATATATACACCAATACCTACGCTCCTTTTAAAAATTTTAGTCTCTTAAAAATATTATCTATTCAAAAGATTAATGGTGCAACTATATATCCAATCTTAAATATTTTTCTGAGTGTAATGATAAGTATTTGCCTCATTAATTACTAGCAAGGTAGGGATTTTATTTATTTGTATACTAGCACTTGATTCTAAATCATTACTAGAATGAATATAGCTTTGTCTACTATTCAATCAACCTAATGTTGGTACTCATTCTTTTTATTCTGGCCATCTTTTTTTTCCTTAATTATCTTTTCCAAACTATGCAGAATTTATTCTTCTTTTTTTTATAAGCGCAGAATTTTATTCTTTTAATTCGTGTTACCACACTGCACGAACTCTGAAATACAATCCATTAGATAATAACAAAACACTTAAATGTCACGATAAAAAGAAAACAGCTAATTAGATATGTATAATTGAAATGATAACTTTTTTTTTGGGGTAAAATTTTATTTTAGTTCTTTTATCTATATCTTAATTTCTATCTATTACTTCAATATCTTCTATACCTATATTAAAAGGGATTTGACTACAAAATATTACTTTGAGGAATCAAATATATGTAAACTATCTCTCTTAAATATTAAAAATAAAGGCATATAATTGAGGTCGTATTATTTTAAACAATTATTTTTTTTAACAAAATGGAAGTATGGGATAGTATAGTACTCCACCTCTCTACTAATAACTAGATTAATAGGCATATTAATGTCCATTAATTCATAAGAATAATGATGATGACGCACTTTGCTTAAATTGATGATAATATACATCTTTCTATTAATATTTTTTAAATATAATTTAAAAAATTAATTAATTATATATGAAGAGTAATTTAATTAAGTAATATATAGAAGAGACAAAATTACCATTTTTACTCACAAAAGTTGAAAATGTTGACACATCTATTCATAAAAAAAAGAAATTACCATTTGTATCCATGAAACAAGAATTTTAACTAACAAAACTATTCAAATCCAAAAAGATTATTTGAAATTTTCAATTTACCCTCTAATATAACCCATCTCTAACTTCCCTTCTTACTCCGCACCACCACTTTTCCAATTCCAAACTCTTCCTCACCGCCACTCTCATCCCCAACTACCACCATCACTCAAAACGCCTCCCGTGCCTTCGACAAACGTTCTAGAAACAACGACGCTAACCCGGTGCCTCTAGTCTTCCCTCGTTCCATATCTCCCTACGTTTTTGTTGGAAATCCGATTATCCCACCGCGTGAAACTCCTCCAGTGATGCTCACGACTGACTCTTTTATAGCACGTCTCAGTTAAGTCCAACTTACACTGGGAATTCCAAGTTCGAAGGCGAACTGAGACCGTCCAAGAAGCGATTGAACAAGTTCTGAAAATTCTCGAATCTTTTCAAGACTAGATCGGTATCAATAGTTGACCCATTAGGAACCGAAAAAGCTTCACCGAATTGAATTTATAGAATAAAAATGGAAAATGAATAAATTAATACCAAGGCAGTATTTGTCCTTGTGTAGCCTATGCGGTTGCCTTGGTTATCCTCCTCAACGGTGCCTAGGGGCGCAAATTAGCGATAATCCTTCCATGTTCATGGTGTTTGTTGATGTTGCTCAAGACTAGAGTATTATTGGAATCAGAATAAATTGAAATTTTGCGAAAATTTTAGGTTGGTGGTTGCAGAGTGGGGAATTTGGGGATCTGAGTGCAATAGTAGAGTAGTGCGATAGGCTAAGAAACTAACGGCAATGTTGAAATCTAGAGTTTTGGATTTGGGAATGAAGAAGGAATTAGACCCACCAACGCTATGCTGTTCTTCACCCACTCAAGCTTCCTCTATTTCGCTCTACTGATCCAATTTTACATTTTTATTGATCTATTTACTTTAGTTTGCATTTTTGATTAAATTTCTAATTTCTATGATGCAACACAAATTCGTACTATAGTACACTTGTAGAACACTTGGAGTTCAAAATCACAAAGACTTGCCTCCGGAGATGGCAGCGGCGAAGCCGCACCTCTCCGTCGCAACATCGTTTTGTGCTAACCGGTCCAGAAAGTTTGCAGATTTTAGATGGCGGCAGTGATGGTAGTAGTTGGAAATGAGAGTGGTGGTGAAGAAGAGTTTGGGTAGTGGTGCGATTTGAGATCAGAAAAGCGGTGGTAAAGATAAGGATAATTTAGGATTTCTTTAGGTGATTTTTTAGTATTTGAATAATTTTATTGTGCAGAATTCATATTTTATAGATATAAATAATAATTTTTTTTTTCTATGAATAAATATATCAATATTTTTTATTTTTGTGAATAAAAATGATAATTTACTCTCTAAAAAAATCATAGGTTTAAATTCCATTGTCACGATATATTAAAGAAAAAATCGAAGCAACAACAATTATTTTAAAACCAATAGAGCATAAAGTGAAAGTAGTTAGTTGTTGATCATTTGGTTCAAGTGAACATGAATATTGAAACTTATTACAAGCTTCACATGTGCTTGCATCTAGAAAGCAAAGGATAGGGCACACGTGTATGAACCCATGTGCCATCTCATCCCAATGTTTATTTTATTTTTATTTTATTTTGACGTGCATATGTTTATGTCTATTAGTCTTGACAAGGTAGGATATATATAAATATAATAAATTAATAACAAGTGTTGAAAGAATCGTTCCTCTAACTATGACCATAATCCTTTGATTGGATTACATCTTTGAAAAGGAGAATACAAAGGTATTTGACCTAATTTTAGGAAATTTTCTTCAGAATCATGTTAGTTGGGTCCCCACTCTCCATCACTAAGTAGTGGCCTCAACACAATGCTCATGTCATTGGCATTAATTAGGATTAATCTAATATTTTTTTTTCTTTTCCTCATTTGAATTTACATCTAAACTTATAAAGGAAAATTATTGTCTCATATATGGATGACTTATACTGTCACCCACAATTTGGCTACCACATCTTAGGCTTGTAGCCTTGTCATCATCGACCATGATTCTACCAACATACATATAATGATCATATATTATATTTGATGATTTGAAAGATACCCAACAAATTATATATATGAGAAAGAAAAAGGTTTAGAACAATAATCTATTTATCTTTTTTTTCTTTTAATTTATTTATGTCACAAATTTTTTTTTAAAATTTAAGTTTATATATATAAAAAATAGATTTAATAATTTTATAACATGGTATTAGATTTTCTATAACTAAAAATTTTTAGAATTTTATCATTGTTATCTTCTAAATAAAAAATAATATAAAATAAATTAAAAAAATAACAT
>NC_029792.2:13939891-13947106 GCF_000816755.2 Arachis ipaensis
GGGCATAAATTAAATTATAAGGTCAGAGAAAAATTAAAGTTTGGTGGTGATATATATGTTTGCATAGAAGATGACAAATATCTGGTTTTGGTCACACTTAAGCGCATGCTCCATCTTTAGTTGTCTAGCTCAAAAAATACAGAAACGGACAAAAATTAGTATCAAGAGGTGTGTATACTTCTTTTCAATCCCAGTCCAAAATTGAATACTTAAAAAAAATAATTTAATTCGAAATATTGAGAATTAATTTGCAACATACATTTGCCCAAAATCAGGTTTAAAAAAAGGGAGGGAGGGGGGCTGTGTTTTCCCACTTTCAAAATAAAAATGGATTGGTAAACAAAATATTTTTATTGAAACACTGAAAAGACTAACTACATGCAAAGTGTTTTGATTAGTTCGGCAGAAGAACACTGACTGTGATTAATATATTGAAGCGTAAAAAAGTATACTCACCGGAATTTTGCTTTGTTTTGGAGAGCCACAACTAAAAAATTATTAGATATATTAGTGTACAAAAAAAGCACCAAATTTTTCAATTAAGAAACATTTTATTTTGTAAGATTCCTCCAGAAGTGGTTATACAAAACAATGAGTGCTAAAACACTACTACACGGACTAATCAGATTAGATTTGACCAAAATTAAAATTCCATCTACACTAAAAAGAATTAAATTGGATTGAATATATACACGTTTTTTAATTTTAGATTTAGATCGAATTGGACCATACATGTAGATGTGAGACATTTTAAAATTAAAAAATAAAAAACAAAAACTTTGATTCAAATTTTTTTATTAATTTTTGGTCAAATTTATGATCTATCGGATCGAATAGGCAGATTTGATATTAATATCCAATCGGGCCTGCTACACATACAAGTATGCAAGCATCCAAGTTGGCCCAGCCCAAATCGAAGACACGCGCATAAAGAAGCATAACATGGCGCGTCAAAATCACGCGCTCAACACAAACGGTTACGTATGGCAGACTCTTCCACTTCCTCCACTTCTTCCACTTCTCAAAACGCTTCGAAAACAAGGAAACGCTCCCATTTTCGAGCAAAAATCAAAGTTCAAAATATACAAATCGTTGTTCAAAACCTCCATCAAAACAACATCAAACTCTCCGTGAAGAATCTGAAGAGAAAACAAAGCAACAACACTCAACGTAAGTTCATTAAGATTACTGTATATTCTACTTTTCTTCTACGTCGTTCTTCTAGGGTTTACTGGGCTATTATTCTTGCTTCTTTGTTACACTGTTCTAAGTTCTACATCGTTCTTCTAAGTTCTACGTCGTTCTACGTTCTTCTTCTAAGTTCTCCTGCTACTGTTGTTGATTTTTGGGGGTTTATTCCGTAGATTGGGGGGTGTATACTGCTTGAACTTGTAATGTGGCTTGATATTGAAGCATGTTTGACTGATATCTGACTGATATATATGAATGTATCTGAATAATATCTATCTCACTGTTATCAATGGGTGTATCTGATTCTTACATATGGGTGTATCTCACTGTTATCAATGGGTGTATCTGACTCATATATGCGTGTATCTTACTGATATCTCAATTAATTTGATATTGAAGCATGTTTGAGTGATACCTGACTGATATATATGGATTTATCTGAATCATATCTATGGGTGTATCTCACTGTTATCAATGAGTGTATCTGAATCATATTTGTGGGTGTATCTTACTGTTATTAATGGGTGTATCTGACTCTTATATATGGGTGTATCTTACTGATATCTTTGGGTGTATTTTTTGTTTCAGATAAAATGGCAGCAAGAAACCAAACAAAAGACCTTAAGTGTGCCACACATCTCCTGAGTGATAAGTTCAGAAACATGACTGAGGAGAAGAAGGCAATTGTCAGGGATCTCGGATTTGGTGGGTTGATGCACGTCCCACCTCTAAGGGTGGATCACCAACTCTTAAGGGAACTGGCAAACAACTTCAAACTTGGGGAGAACAGACTGAAGACAGGATATGGTTCTTTCCAAATAACACTAAAGACAATAGGTGATGCGCTTGGCATCAATGCAACAGGTAACTATAGGTGTATATTAAGTTCATGATTGGGTGTATTTAAGGTTGATGCTTGGGTGTTTTTGAACCGATTTTGATACTTTGTTGTTTTCTTTTTTGTAGGAAATCTGTTTCCTGAGAAAGTTGAGTATAAGCAACTTTCTGATGATGACAAAATAATTTATAGAAGATTCCAGGGTAAGACCCTCAAAAGTCTTACCGATGAAATGATGGAAATAGGCGTTGGCAGCGAAGAGGAACACCTGATGTTCAAGAGGATATTCATCCTCTACATACAGATGGCGTTCCTTTTGCCAACGACGATAAACAAAATATCGCCCGTGCACCTCGCCCCAATTTTTAAGATGGACGGCATATCGGAGAGAAACTGGGGGGGGGCATGTTTTGACCTTCTTGATCAAGGGCATCACAGACTACCAGGAGAAGAAGAAGAAGACAATTGATGGCTGCCTCTTTGACGTCTATCGTCGTAATTATTTTTGTTAACATCTTCTTTTATGAATGTAGTGAGACATATGAAATATCAAGTGACAAACTGGATGAATGGCTAGGGCAAAACGTTGATAAATCTGCTGCAGAGGGGTATGTCTTGCTGGGCTGTCTATTTCATATTTTGTTGTGTTTTGTATGCTAATAATTGTTTCTTGTTTCGCAGGAAAAACACAAGTCCACAAATTCAGAGGGAGACTGGGGGAGAAAGTTCTGCAAAGTTTGAAACTCCTGGGGGAATGAATCAAATTCCGGATGATATGAAACAAAAGTGCTACATCTGGGAGACGAGACTGAAGGAAGATGCATATGACAATACTAACGAGTATGAGGAAATGTGCACTCTGATTGGCCAAGGAGAATACATTTTGATGAGAATGCACCTTGCCTCCCTACAGGCAAAAAGTGATATAGAATCTCAGGTAATATTAGAATAACATTAATCTTTTTACACCAAAGTCAATTACAATGCTTATTAATGTAAAATTGATTTTGGCATATATTTCAAGATTGTATCTGCCATCTGCCTCATCCTCAACAACAAAAATGAAAAGAGGTTTAAAGAACAAATATACTGTCTCCCCCCCGATATTGTGGTAAGTGTTACTTCTCCGAACTTTGGGTGTATTTTCTGTATTGATTTGGGTGTATTTTTTACGTTCCATTGGGTGTAAGTTTAGTATTTCATTTCTTGTTTCGCAATTCTTGCAGTGCATGGCACTTTCGGATCACCCAAACGGGGAATTCGTATCACCGAAAACGAAAAAGAAATTCAGGGTGGAAGCCTACCCGAGTTTCATTCCCTTCATAGATAGAAAAAAATTAACTTCGCACCCATATGTAAGTTTTCGTTTGCTAAATTTGTTAGTATGCTTATTTACTTATTTGAAAAATAAAATAACACACTGTTCACGTGTGGCAATCCTTCAGATTTTTGCCCCTGTCTGCTACTCGGGGCATTGGTGGTTATGGTTGATAAATGCAAGAAAGCGGAAATGTCAAATACTTGACCCGCTACACAAAAAAGCTCCCACCGATGAGAGAAAGGCCATTAATAAATTCACTGTAAGTTGCCTCTGTCTTCTTTACTTTAATAGATAGGTCTATTTCTTTACTTCTGATGGGTGTATATTGTCCATTCTGTTGGGTGTATCTTGTCCATTCATTCGGGTGTATTACTGATTTGTTTTCGTATTTAAGGGATACGTATTTTCAAGATTGATAACATATGCCGGCGGCGAACCTCTTCAGAAAGGGGAGAGGGAGAAGGAAATTAAATCACCATATGTTAAAATATCTGGCCAAAAAACAAGGTATAAATTTGTGACTCTAAACATTAAACTTTTGTAAATGAGAACTGTAATTTATTTTTTTCGTTTTCAGCTATGACTGCGCTGTGTACGTTATGAAGTGGATGGAGTTAATTGAGCCGGAAAACATCAAAAAGGGGAAGTATCAATGGGATAATTGGCCACAGGTAACTGTCTTTAGAACCATATAACTCTGTATTACTTTACTGAATTAATATTGCTGTTTAAACAGAATATACATTTTTATTGTAGGAGGAGGTGGACCACTATAGAGTGGAATACGCATCCCGTATACTATTCAGTGAGATGAATACACAGAGAGATCAGGCAATTAGAGAGAGTAGTGCTATAAGGCTGTCGAAGCCATCCTCTATATTATTAAGTCCGTTTTGTCAGATTAATTCTGCTGATATAGAAACTGGGTAATCCAACTGCTTGGTAGTTTGTAAATTGAACAAATGATGTAAATATTTGCCATTTATCAACAACTTCTATTCCATGTATATTTTTTCCCATAGTTAAACTATCTGTGCTGGTAAACTGTCTGTGATGTAATCAAAAGCTGTATTACAGGTGGTAAAATATGAAGGAAAAATGCAAGGCATATATAAACTGTTACACCCAACGCAAGTCTAATAATACACCCAAGATTGCATAAAATATACACCCAAACTGTCTGTGCTGTATTCAAAATGTATGAATTACATGTACTAAAATATGAAGAAAAACATCAAATCAAATATAAACCCATAACCTGAGAATTTTTACAGCTTTTGATCTATATGTATCTATATATGTGTCTATATGTAAATTGTGAATTAACGAAAATACACCCAAAATAACGGTGCTTTTACACCCATATTCTGTAAAACTATACACCCAACGAGTTATCCCCTGCTACTGGTACCCTGAACTGATAACTCATAACGTGTCCTTGATATTGGCTGCAATTTGAATGAGCCGCTGATGCAGCATCAAAAAGGTTTATCTGAAATATAACACACACACATTACCTAAACTATTAACAAGAAAAATAAACTCAATTGCCACAAATTTAAAGAACAGTACTTTTACCTCGCTTAAAACTTTCGTCTTCTTCTTCTTTGTGGCATTTGCGATCTGTTTCTCCAGCTTTGAACCTAGCCTGTTTTTTGGACGTCCTCTTGTTCGAATCCTTGGCGGGCTTTGAAGCTCGTTAACGGATTCCAAGTTGGCGTCTTCGTGCGATAAAGAAGATGTCCCCTTCCTTTTGGCTTTTAATGATTCCATCTCGGCCATGACGTTATCGTACGCACGGTGCAGACGGCTGCCACTGAGTCATAAGTAACCACGAACTTGTTGAATATTGAGCTGGAAACTTGTTCTCCGACGTCGTATACTGAATAGCCTAGAGCGGAATTCTTTAATCTGGTGATGCAATTCGCCTTTCCTCTGAATTGCGCTTGGACTTCTCTAAACTTTGCGTGAGTGTACGCATCTTGAAACTGAGCTTCAATGCAGGATTTGGTTGCACACGGTATGAGCGTATGAAAATCTGCAGCATCTGATTCTCTCTCTGCTTGCTCCCTGCTTCCGAGGCAATTATCGTATTGTTTGACGAACTGAATAAGCGAGCTGTTCCGGGTGATATACTTGTTAAAAAATGAATGCATGCTCTCGCTCCTTTATGTGCTTCTCATCCCTGCCCAGAAGTGCTGATCCAGATAGATAGGAACCCATATGTGACGATCTTCGTACAGATCTGCATAATACACCCAAACACAGGCTGTAAATACACCCAAGGGGACATACAATTTACACCTCTGCTGCATATTTTAAAAAGACATTACCTGAAAGCCACTTGTTGTCCGCAAGACCAAAATTCAGCAGAAAATCGTTCCAATTCCTATCGAATGAGTCTTTGCTGTGAGAGTTCCAAACAACTTGGCTCATTTCTTGTTCGATATCGGCATGTCCCTTGTACCCGTTTAATTTGCTTGGAATCTTCTTCATGATGTGTCAAATACACCAGCGGTGAACTGTTGTTGGCATACAGGCCTCTAAAGCCCTTTTCATGGATGAAAATACTCAAAGGCGGCTCTACTTCTTGCATCGGCCCAAAAAGCCAGCTTAATCGATTGATCCTCTTCGAGTTGGAGCTCAAAAAAGAAATTCGGATTCTTCTCTTTCATTCTTAACAAATATTTCCCGAATTCCTTTGCATCTTCTTGTTCGGAAACATTCCGCACTTCCCTGGTAATGTAATTCCTCACGTCCTTTTCGATAAAATTTAGCTCGCGGTGACCCCAGCAGCCGCAACAAATGATTGGTAGGTTTTGCTAGGTCTGATACCGGCTTCCTCGTTATTCTCTATCGTACGACGAATGGACATGCTTAGTTCCCTGTGTTGTTTGAGCATCTCTGCTTTACTTGGACAGCAGGGGTGTGAATGATCCAGCACAACCTTTGAAATGATCCAAGCACCGACATCCTTCAATGTGTGTATATAAATTCTTGCAGGACAGTTTAAACCGGCTGTTGGATTCGTCTTCTCGGTCGGAGATAATTTAGATTTCCATTTTCCCTCTCTGCTACATGTAATCAGTTGGTTCTTAATCTCGTTTCCCTTCCTATTTGTGCACCGAACTCTTGTAGAGAAACCTGCAGCCTTGGCGTAGTTCCTGTAAAATTTTCCAGCATCTTCAAGGGTGGTAAAGGTCTGAAGCTCGAGTTGCAGAGAGAGAAAAAGGTAACCTAAACGAAGAAGATGCTAGTGAGAAAAGAAGAGGAAAAGAACGATGGAGAAGAAGGAGGGAAGACGCGCGAGAAGAAGAACAACGAAATCTCAAAATAACGAAAACGAAAAGGAAAAGAAATATTTTAAATCTGGTAGTTAGATATACGCGCGATGTTATATAGTGCGTGTAATCAACGTACCTGAAGCAGCGCATATTTTAATTTTATTGTTTAATGAACTTGTAAAGCATACAAGCCATTAGGACTTGTATGCAGAGCTTTTCCGATATCCAATATTCAATCTTACGTACTTACGAATCAGGAGATTAAATAATATCTATCTAATAGCATGATAGATTGGATATTATCCACAAAATTCAAATCAAATATAATAAATTGTATCTGTGAGTTGGACACTTGGACGTATCAGATTTCTTTTGTACCTTTAATGGCATATTTTTTTTGAAAGAGAAAACTGATTAACACACTGGATGAAGCATACAACCGATAAGAACAAATAAAGGACAATATTATGAGACCATAAGCAATTCTTATGTCATTTTTTGCATAGCGATTACTAATATGAGTTAATTACCATACCATTTTTTAATACAATAAAATAATCTAATATATAATTTATTATATT
>NC_029792.2:13947486-13948873 GCF_000816755.2 Arachis ipaensis
AACATCTTAACTAGTGTTGATTCAAATACAACATAAATGCACAGGAGAAAAATATTAATCACTTAACATTTCTCGATAAATTAAACAACTCATCATGAAAAAACATACATCCGAAAACTAATCAATAGCTATATTTTGTTTAATTAGCTTCTTCAAAAAATAATCGAACTAAAATTTTAATTGTTTTATAAATTTAAATAAATCTATCAAAATTAATTTTTATTAATTTTCTTTTGCCAGAAAAAGAAACAAACTCACCCTAAACATTACAAAATCTTGATCACCCCCTCCAAGTAAGAGTCGATGAGTTTGGCCTTCAAAAATGAAAATGCTGCCTGACACATTGGCCTTTTGGCATTCTTTAGTCACATGATGTTTTATTATGGTGTTCATTGTCACACCTTTAAACTTACACCAAGTGGTGGGGCGATACAATTTTCCACTCAAAAAATCTTCAGATACGAAAAAGTGCAATGAAAGAGACTTTGCGGTATAGAACACATGTGTTTTGTCACCCAGATTTAATTTTTGGAAAAATTTTCCATGTGTTTCTATGGTCCATTATTTTTCTTTTTGGTCAAACCCCTTTTCTAGCTCCTCTCCTTTATGAAGTTAGTAGTGATAATCAAACGGATGACTTTAATATAATATTTTCTAATTTCCATGTGTTCTACTTTGTTTTGATTGTATCAATGGATGAGTGTGTTCTACAAGTGAAATTATTATAAATTCATGATGAAATATATTTGTTAGAGATATATTCATTTATGTATCTTTTCTTGTCAGTTTAAATTTTTAGAAGAAGTAATTTTATGGTATGATATTAGAATTTTTATAAACAAAAGGTATATAATTCAATTATTTTTAATTTTTAAAAAAATAATTAACATAAGACAAATTAAAAAAAAAAATATTGTAGTTTTTCGTAAGAACCAACTTACTAATTGTACTCCAACAAGAAGAATTTTTCTCATATACTATTTCGGTATGAATTGAATATATATATACTTTCATGTTGCCAACTTGCTCAGAGGCTAAAACACAAATGCCAAATTGCATTGTATGAGCTGTGAGTGTATATTAGTACTTAAAATCTTGTAATAATAAAGAAAAAAGATATGTTTTTCACATACAAAATTTCCAGTAAACGAAAATATTCCATGCATGCATAGGATATTATTATATCAGGCCATGGTGGGTATAAATTAAAATAATTATGTGAAATTATAATGTGAAGTTATCAGGAAAAATAATTATGTAAGTGTATTCTTAATTTGAAAAAATGAATATTATTCCTCTTTATTCTTTAACGTGTTTTCTTAAATTATGTAAAATACGAAAGGCAAATAAATAACAAAAATATTATTTATACACTATTAAAATTAAC
>NC_029792.2:13948891-13951392 GCF_000816755.2 Arachis ipaensis
TATTTTTAATGTGTATTTATATTTTAACATGTATTTAATACTAATAATTAAATTTGATGATAAATTTTAGTGTACACATAATATAATGAAATAAATAATAACTTAACTCCATAAAAACAACTGGTAAGTTATGCTAGACATAAAAGCTTAATTACTTTTATTTCGTCTTCTAAAATTGTTATTATTTGTTCTGGTTCTAAATTAGTTTTTTTTCTCTCATGTCCAGAACATTTTTAAAACATATATGTTTGAATCTAAAATAATATTTTTAATCTTATTGAATTCAAATTACTAATTTTTAGGAATTAAAATTTTTTAATATCTTTGTAGGAATTAAAGTAAAATAAGCAATTTCTAAATCGACTAAGACAAATATTTTTTTACACAAGTTAAAAAAGAAATTCACAACATAAAAATATAAAATATATTTAACCAAAAAAAAAAAGAAGAAAAATCTCACAAAAGATAAGACAGATGAGATTCTATAGTAAGACAAAAATGTTAAAGAATTGTGAAGAATATGCTAATAATCAATTATAAAGTAATATTTTCCAACAAAAGTATAATAAGTCATACTTCAAATAAAAGTATAATAAGATAAGGGTAAAAAACGTAAATAAGTTAAGGAAGCTGAGAAATACGCAAATCCGCTAAATTAAAAATTGCTTTACGAATGAGCCAAAGCACATTACTATATAATTCGAATTAGGTTGGTTCGAACTATAAAAATACATAATTCGAACCAAGGTAGCTCAAATATTGATGGAACAAGTGATGCATGTAATTCGAACCTAGTTGGTTCGAATTAGGATTGAGAGGAATTCGAACTAGGTGAGTTCGAATTACACGTTTGGACGCTTCAGCAAGTAATTCGAACCTAGTTGGTTCGAATTAGTCAAAGTTTGCCTCGAATAGTAATTTGAATTATGCTGTTAAAAAATTAATAATTTATTAAAAAAATTTATTAAAAAAATTAATAATTTAAAAATAAAAGAAAATATTTTATTCCATACAAAATAATTAAAAAATATATTTTATTCTATACAAAATAATTTTAAAAAATGGCTTAAAAGATGTTATGAGTACTATAAAAGTTTGTAATATTCTAGTGATTTAGGTAAATACATGATAAAAATATTTTTTCTTTAATTTCTAAATTATTAGTGACTATGTAGAGTATTTCTTTAATGTCCTAAGTCATTAGGACATTACATGTTTTTATAGTACTTCTAAAATTTTTTAAGCCATTTTTTAAATTATTTTGCATAGAATAAAATATTTTTTATGGTATAATTTAAATAAATTTATTAAAAAATATTCATTAGCTATCAAGAATGGACAGAAGAGTATTGTATAGAATTCGAATTGCTCACCATATAATTTGAATCAGAGTGATTCGAACTTTCACATGCGTAATTCGAATCATATAATATCTTACCATATAATTTATTTAAATTATACCACAAAAAAATATTTTATTCTATACAAAATAATTTAAAAAATGGCTTAAAAAATGTTAGAAGTACTATAAAATTTGTAATGTCCTAATGACTTATGACATTAAAGAAATACTCCACATAGTCACTAATAATAATTTAGAAATTAAAGAAAAAATATTTTTATCATGTATTTACCTAAATCAATAGAATATTACAAACTTTTATAATACTCATAACATCTTTTAAGCTATTTTTTAAAATTATTTTGTATAGAATAAAATATATTTTTAATTATTTTGTATGGAATAAAATATATATTTTTTAATTTTTAAATTATTAATTTTTTAATAAATTTTTTAATAAAATTTTTTTAATAAATTATTAATTTTTTAACAACATAATTCGAATTACTATTCGAAGCAAACTTTGACTAATTCGAACCAACTAGGTTCGAATTACTTGCTGAAGCGTACAAACGTGTAATTCGAACTCACCTAGTTCGAATTACTCTCAATCCTAGTTCGAACCAACTAGGTTCTAATTACATGCATCACTTGTTCCATCAATATTCGAGTTACCTTGGTTCGAATTATGTGTTTTTGTAGTTCGAACCAACCTAATTCGAATTATATAATAATGTACTTTAGCTCATTCGTGAAGCAATTTCCAGTTTAATGAATTTGCGTAGTTTCTCAACTCCCTTTACTTATTTACGTTTTTTACCCATAAGTTAATGATATAGATTGTATCTTGAAATGTCACTTTATTAATCAACAACAATAATATAATTTTACATTATTTAAAAGTTTATTTTTATTTAGACACTATTCTATCATATATCATTTGTTATGATACCACTCTTTTTAAAAAATTTAAGTTAATAATAAGAGATATATAAATGATTATATTTCTAACCAATCATTATTATACGTTCCATTTAATGAGGATGATGACGTTGTTTATGTATTTCAACGGCGAAAAATGACAGTCAAATAAATTATTAAGAATAAACTACTAAAAATATATTTAAAATTTATTATCAACAAAAATATATTTAAATAA
>NC_029792.2:13951467-13968820 GCF_000816755.2 Arachis ipaensis
AATTACACATGCAAAAAACTTTATCAAATTCAACTTTTAAATAAAGTATTTTTTGAAAATACATATTTAATGTTAGTATTTTTGTTGTGTTTTTAAATTATTTTAGAATATTTTTGTCAATAACAAAATTTAAATGTATTTTTGTTAAGACAAAATTATTCGAATGCATTTTTTATATACCAAAAATAATATCCATTATTAGAGATATGATATAATTATTATGTTATTTCATTCTATCAATTTAAATTTTTAAGAGGGATAATTTTATAATATAATATTAAAATTCTATATTTAAAAAGTTTAAAATTTAATTCTTAATAAATTTTAAAAAATATATAAAATAAATAAAAAATATAATTATTATTTAATAAAAAATATTTAAAATATAATTATTTATATTATTTTTTTATCAGTTTAAATTTAAAAAAAATAATATCATAACAGAAACTATAACAAAATTTAAGTATTACAAAAACATTAAAGAGCTTCAATTTTTTTTTTCAGAATAATAAATGACCATTTGTACCCATGAAAAATAAAAATGTTGACATTTGTACCCATAGTAGCTTGAAACTAAACTTGTACTCATGCTAGATGCCTTCTGTGCGGCAAAAATACCCTGCCTTAGATCTGCACTTAGTTCGTGGTAATTCGATCCTACGTGGCACTCCAACCCTCTAAAGCCCTATCTACGTGGATTTGAACGTTGTTGATCACTAAGGGTTTGGAAAAAAGAACGACACTTCGCGAGAGAATTCACTGTGCCCTAGCAGAGGTTCATCGTCATCGTTGCTCCATTCCCAAGTCAGAGAAGACGATCGGAGCACTCCCAATCGATCACCAGGAAGACGTAATAAAGAATCATCCATAGATTAGCGAGCAGAGCCTTATACCAGGCCTTTCCTCTTCGACAGCGAAGAGGTCACTCCCTTTGAAGAACAGAGGTATATCGTTGCCACTAATGATTAATTTCATATGTCGTTGTCACTAGTTAGAGCTTGTTACCTAATCAAAGCTTGTGATTAATTTTATTTCTTTGAAAATTGATAGAATAGTTGATTGAGGGTTTGTGTTAGTTGCCGTTACAGACAATATTTTTTTTATTGTTTTGTTTAATTTTACATCTAGGGATGGCCACCATCCACATAACTCTGTCCATTTATCATAGAGGATGGTTTGAGAGAGGGCCATGTAGGAAGGTTACTTACATTGGTGGAGAAGTAACAGAGATAGAGAGGGTTAACGTTGATACCCTCAATGGTTTTTTCATATCTGATTTGCTGAAGGACATTGGATATACGTCTATTGCTGAGTTTTACTGGCTACAACTTGGGAAGGAGCTTGATAATGGGTTGAGGTTGCTAAGGGTTGATATGGACATAGTTAAAATGTATGAGGTAGTCATGAAGAATGGTAACAAAATTAATGTCTATACAAAGCATCCGGTGGATCATCCTGTGCTAGTTAAGGAGAAGGAAATGACTCCATCAAAGATGAGAAGAAAGAGCTGTGCTAAAAGGGTACCAACTCCAAAGAAGAGTCCAAGAAGAAGATTGCTAGTAGTAGAAGATGATAACGATGTTGAGATAGCAGGTAATGTCCAACTTATGAAGCAGGCCCAAAAAAGGGGTGAGGCCCAGCCCAGGGAAGAGGCCAAGTAAGAAAACAACCCAGCTGATATTGATGCCCAAAATGAGGACAGTTTCACAGTGTCGCAACAGATACCTAATCCAGCACCTTCAGCATCCCATGAAGCAAGACAGATTTTCCAACCTCCTCTAACACCTGTCCTACCGGATGAACCACCATCAACTCAGTCCCAACTTTCCTAGCCACCTGTTGAGCATGACCAACAACCATCCTATACTGATGGAACAGACCCAGTCCCTCCCTCTGAAGCTTCCCAGCCACCTATTGAGCATGACCAGCAACCATCCCACACTTATGGTTCATACCAAGTCCCTCCCTCTGAAGTTAATGTCTCTGAACCTCTTGCACCTGAACAGCTCACCCAATACATCCCACAGCCTTATAGAAATCTACTTTCACAATCAATTCCTGAGTCAGTCCAACCTCTAACTCCAATAGGACTCCCCAAAATAATGAAACCAATCCCCAAAATAAGTTAGTTCATTACATTATTCAATTCATTAATTTCACTTGTTTAGTTACTCACACATTTGATTTGGTTGATCTTTGAAATCCAGCAACCACAACCAATGCCACCACCAGCAAACACACAACAACAACCTCCAACAAACAGTGAAACAACAAAAAAAACAGCCTAAAAGGAGAAGTGTCAAACGATCTCCCCCGACGGCACATATACAACAAGCATCTACACCATCTGCCAACCATCCATCTACAACCCCTTCCACACACAACTCTCAAATAACACCTCATCTATGGCAAGGTACTAGTGCAGGGACAACCACACGGTTCATGCAGTTCATGCCAACACCTGGTGTGGCTGCAAGTGCTAGAGGCTGAGACACAGCTGTTAGAGGCGGAGGTGAAGGTAGAGGTTGAGGCAGGATAGGTGCATCAGGCGGAGCAAAAAATGGTGTCTCAAGTGGGAGCAGTAACTCAACCCCAATTTCATATACTGTAATTTGATGTGTGGGTGGACGTCTACAAAAGAGAAATTTCATCCTATAAGAATGTAATATTTTCCTATTTTGATGTAATCAACAGTGCTCGTAAACTACTTATGGTTGCTTTTTGGTTGGTTTAGTATACTAAAGAATACATACAACACTCTTGTATTTTGTTATGCATTTTCATGGTCTGTCCAGTTGTAGAGTTAGTTATGCTGGTTTTGAGGTTATGCTTTGAGTTGCCAATACTTGTCTTCTTTGGCTTATATGACAATCAACGGAACTTGCAGCATCTATGTATAAGTGTTCTTAACTAATTTATGGTTAATTTTATCATTATTCTAACAGAACCTTCTTCTGATTTTATAAGACACTCATATATTGAAAATCACAACCATCAGGTTTCTATGTCACAGATTCAGCTTAATTATGGATCTTTAAGTAGAAAACAGATATTCATGTGCATTTCGATATATGAGTGTCTAGAGATAAACTTTATCAAAATGAACTTAGATGGTAGTAACAGGTTCAAAGTGTCTATGTTATTGTATTGAAAATTGTTCCGAAAGTTACCTGAAACTGTAGGTCGATCTCGGACGAGATCTCTCGTATTGGTCGGAGTTGTTGTGTCTGACTTGATGATGGTGATCGGAACCGTCGTGTCTGACTTGTTGGCTTAGTGGTAGTGCTGATCCTTCGTCACCAGAGGGTGGTGGTACCTGCAAGGGACTCCGATGCTTAAGTTAGTAAGGGTATTAAGCAGATTTTTAGTAGAATCAGAGTATGAGTTATACCTGGGTGCTCCAGTATATTTATAATGTTGTAGAGTGATCTTTTTGGGAGATAAGATAGTTATCTTATCTTATCTTTGAGTGGAGTTATCTTATCTTTAAGGGAACTGCCCTTATCTTTCTAAGCTTGGGCTGCCTTTGGACTTGGGTCGTGTTCCTCTGTTTGGGCCCTTTTTGGGCTTCTCCTGGTGATTTGACCAAACTCTTTAAGAAGAGGTCGGGTAATCCCGACCTGAAGAGATCGGTCGACTTGTCGTCAATCAGCCTAGGTCATACAGCTCGACCCAGGGTATGAACAGTACCCCTGCTTGAGTGCGGTCTTTCATTTTAAGGTCGAGTCCTTTAGACTTCGATCCTTTTCGGAGAAGCCAAACTCGAGCATTGTTGATCCCGTTTTGTAGAGCTTCCATTTGAATGCGGAGTATTTTTCTCACTCCTTTAACTGCATCGTGCATTTGCGTTTTTCCTAGGGAACGTGCCAGGGCCTTTAAGGACTCATTAATTCCCTTTTGCCGTTTCCTTCTTCCCTCTTTCTCATTTCATTTTTGAATTTTCACAAAGTGCCGTCCCTTTAGTTCTTTCTTTCATTCTCTGTGTTCCTTCTCTTGCTCCCAAGTTTTCATGTCTTCGTGCTCTCCTTGCTTTCGGAGGTGATTGTCAGCACGGTCTCGTCAAATCTTCACTACTTTCTTTACAGGTTGGTCCTTTTCTTCATTTTTTCTTTTTCTGCGCTATTTTTTCATGCTTGGATTTGAAAAAGTTTTTATCTTTGTTTGATTTCTTGTTGGGAAGTTTGAGTCTTTCTCTGGTTTTGTTGCATCTGGTCATTGCTGTGATGTGTGCTGAGAGCTTCTTCGATTTGTATGAACCTTTTCGTGTTTCCTGGTTACTGATGCTTCTAGGATTTTGAATGTTGTTTATTGTTTCTGATTGTGTCCTTCATTTTGAAGCTTTGAATTGTTTGATTCTGAAAAAGGTTGCGTCTTTGATGATTTTCATTTGGCATGTTTGATGTTTCTTTGCTGATAGATTGTAAAAGGGTGGCGATTTTTGATGACTTTTTGATCCGTGACTTTTTTTTCGGAGTGTCGCTTGTTGAAAGAGGGTTGTTTTCTTGTTGAGAGATGTTGAGGCGTAGACCTGTAGATTTCCTGAGTCCTTATTCTGTTACTGCCTCCAATGGATGCCCCTGGACCTTGGTGTGAGTCCTGGGGTCTCCTTTCGCTGTTGTATGCTATAGTCTGAGTTGTATCTTGATTTGCCCGAGCTGTTTTGGTTAGTAACCTATTTTTCTTTTTATTTCTGTAGGACTAGTTGACCCATGTCTTCTAACAAAAATATTATCGAGACATCCTCCAAAGTCCCTGAGGGCATGTCTGACTGGCTGGACTCCCTCGTCCTGATGTGCGTTTCAGTGGTTAACTCTGAATACTGCGTGGAGCTTAGAAAACATCACCAGATCTGTAGTAGTAGGGATCAGGAGAAGAATTACGAGTTGGTAGCGCCTGACCCTGACGAGAGGGTTTGCTTTCCTTCTCTGACCCAGGGGGAACGTCCCTTCTTTTTTGCTTATGACTACTTTTTTAGCCAAATGAACATTACCCTTCCTTTTACCTCTTTCGAGACCGATTTGTTGTGGTCATGTAATGTAGCTCCATCCCAGCTCCATCCGAACTCCTGGGGCTTTATTAAGATCTTTCAGTTGCTGTGCCAAGAATTGGATGTCAAGGCTTCTCAAACTCTCTTTCTTTACCTCTTTGTTTTGACTAAACCTGGGACTTCCAAAAAGAAAACTTCTTGGATTTCTTTCCGGTCTGCCCAAGGACATAAAGTGTTTTCAATGTATGACGAGTCCTTTAGGGACTTTAAGAACTACTTTTTTAAGGTCCGAGCTGTTGAGGGAGCTCGACCATTTTTCTTAGAGCCGAACAATGAACCTGCCTTTCCCTTATGTTGGCAAAAGAATGTTGTGGTGTCTAGATTCGTGGGAGATGCTTGATGAGGTCGAGCAAGCTTTTGTGAATGTGTTGGAGGTGATTTGGGGTTAACCCCCCATCTCGACACAAAGAAATTCTTAGGGGACCCTTCCCTTGTCCGAGCTGAGCTGGGTAGCAGCCGACTTCTTTTTTCTTTGCTTTGTTTACTTGCTTTTGATTCTTTTCTTCCAGTTTTGTAACTTGGTTTTGCTGTGTTTTTCAGAGATGGTTAAGAATAATGATTTCATGAAGGCCTTTAAGAAGGCGAGGAAAGCTACAGCTGCCCAGAATATCTCAGCTAAGGCTGCTGGGGAAGGATCTTCTCAGGTCCCTCCTAAAAAGCCGACCTTGAGCACTTCTGGGCTGAGGAGGGTGATTCCTACTCCCCAGGTCCATTTGGTTGATCCTCCCCAAACTTCTGCTGCTACTTCTTCTCCCACTGCCGGCCCTCCTCCAAAAAGACAGAGGACTTTGAGCCTTTTAATTTGGACTCCCCTGATTTTGATGTTGTGGGGTTTGTTGATCATCAAATTGCTCTTTATGGTGTTGTTCCTACTGATGATGTATCAATTCTTCGTCATCTGGACTTCATTACCCGAAGTAGTATTAAGATGGCACACATGGGAGCAGCCTTATTCTGGACTGCCCAAGATTTTCCTGTTCATGCGACAAAGGCTTTTATAGAGGAGACCAAGTCAGAATTCGACAGGATCAACGGGTTGAAGAAGGAACTTGAAGTGAAGGTGGCAAAGCTGGAAAAAGAGTTGGAAGGCGAGAAGACTCGGGCTACTGCTGCGATGGCTTCTGCAAATCTGGCTAAGGAGATGGCGCAGCAGCATAAGGATAGCTATGTCCAGACTTATGGTGAGATGATAGAGCTCAAGGAGAGGTTGGAATCTGCTCAAGCTGACTATGCCGAGCTCCAGAGCCATCTCGTGGGTAGTGTGACTTCTGCCTATGAGAATTTGAAGGATCAGGTCCAAGTTCTTGCTCTCGAGCTCGACCTGTCTCTCTTCAGTTTGGACAATATTGTGAAAAATGGGAAGACCGTCCCTGCCCCGGATGAAGATGATGATGATGTAAATCCACCTCCTGTGCCATCCACCAATGCTTCTGTTGCCCCGACTTCCCCAGATCCTGCATCTGAGGTCGGCCATCCCGAGTCTGATCCTGATGTTCAGATTCTGACTTGGCCGGATGGAACAGTTGATGCTGTCCCTCTTATGACTCGTCCTCCTTCACCCCGAGATGCCGCCACTGGGGAGTCTTTGAATCCTTTGTAGTTTTCTGTTTTGCTTTGGTATCTCATGGCCCGACTTTGTAGGTCTTTGAAATTCTGGATTTTTGTAATTAGTCGTTCTTTTGACTTTGACATTTTAGTTGCTTTTGTTAGCAACTTTCTTTAGAAAAATAAATGCTTTTGAACTCTTGAGGTCGACTCTCGGGTGACCTTCTGAGTCTTTATTATAGTAGCTTGGTTTCTTCTTGATGTATTTGTTTGTGATCTTTTGGAACTTTCAGGAATCTTAAGAGTGTTGGTGCTTTTGCTGTCCGACCTCTTTTTTGATTGCCTTTGTGTTTGTTTATTTCCTGCTTTGATCGAAGTGACCTTTTGAGGCTAGCCTTGTTCGATTTTTTAGTATTCTCATAGAACACTTGTGAATTGATTTTGGTGAGGTCGTGGCTTTCTTTGGGTCGAGCTGTCTCCCTTCTAGCACACGCCTTCTATCGGTCGACTTCTTTCGTTGAATCTTTCGAGTTGTTTCTAGTAATCCAGTTTTAGTTGGACATCGCCGGGTCTCTTTTTATGGATTTACTTTTTATTAACTCTATCGCTTTTGATCGACTTGGGCTGACTTCTTCATGTCGGTCCCTTCTTAGTTATTTCTAGTAATCCACTTTTGATAAGGGTTGATCAGGCCTCTTTCTGTGGATTACTTTTTATAACTTTGTCGCTTTGATCAGTCGGGTCTGACTTCTTCATGTCGGTCCGTCCCAAGTTATTTTTAGCAATCCATTTTTTCTCAGACCTCGTCAGGCCTCTTTCTATGGATCACTTTTTTTTATAACTTTTTTTGCTTTGGTCGATTGGTCTGACTTCTTCATGTCGGTCCGTCTCAAGTTATTTCTAGTAATCCTTTTTTTAGTCAGGGCTGGCCAGGCCTCAGCTTATGGATTACTTTTAATAACTTTGTCGATTTTGTCGTGATCGGACGGTGAATTTGATCTTCACCTTGCCGACCTGTAGCTTTGTCTTTGATCGAGCAGTGAATTTGGTTTTCACTTTTTGCCAATCTTTGTTGAAATTCGGATGATAAATTCGATTTTCATCGTGGTCGAGCGGTGAATTTGTTTTCACCTTGCCGACCTGTAGAGAGTCTTTCTAGAAGAAATCTGAAAAGTTTTATTCAAATAGAAAGTGGACATACAGGAGAAATATATATATATATATATATATATGTGTGTGTGTGTGTGGGATTTTACCCTCTTAAGTTAGGTCGTTTTGCAGATCTTGGCTTGGTGCCTTGTTAAAAAACCTTTTCAGGAAAAAGAGTGCACCTTTGGCCTAAGATCCTTTATTACTTCCTAACTATAATACCTTCTTAGGTTGCAGGCGTGCCATGACCTTGGTAGCTCTCGCCCCTCGAGTTCGGACACCCTGTAGTAGCCTTTTCCCAATACCTCTATGACTCGGTAGGGTCCTTTCCAGTTAGCCGCCAGTTTTTCCTTTCCAGGTCGACTTGTTCCGATATCATTTCGGATTAGGATGAGGTCATTGTTGGCAAAACTTCGCTGTACTACCTTTTGATTGTACCTTGAGGCCATTCGACGTTTTAACACCTCTTTCCTGATCCGAGCTCTTTTCCGTATTTCTAAAAGTAAGTCGAGCTCTTCCTTTTGAAGTTAGGGGTTGGCCTCTTCATTGTAGAAGATTGTTCTGGGGGACCCTTCTTCGATTTCCACTGGGATCATTGCCTCCATTCCGTAAGCTAGTGGTGCACGAAATTACAATCAAACTTTTGCAACTCCGCACAACTAACCAGCAAGTGCACTGGGTCGTCCAAGTAATACCTTACGTGAGTAAGGGTCGATCCCACGGAGATTGTCGGCTTGAAGCAACTATGGTTATCTTGTAACTCTTAGTCAGGATATCAATAATTCTCAGATTTGATTGTAAAAAGTAAAAGAACATGAAATAAATACTTGTTATGCAGTAATGAAGAACAAGTTGAGGCTTTGGAGATGCTTTACCTTCTGAATCTCTGCTTTCCTACTATCTTCTTCTTCATGCACGCAAGGCTCCTTCCATGGCAAGCTTTATGTTGGGCATCACCGTTGTCAATGGCTACTTCTCGTCCTCTCAGTGAAAACGTTCCAAATGCGCTGTCGCCGTACGGCTAATCATCTGTCGGTTCCCGATCATGTCGGAATAGGATCCATTGATCCTTTTGCGTCTGTCACTACGCCCAACACTCGCGAGTTTGAAGCTCGTCACAGTCATCCCTTCCCAGATCCTACTCAGAATATCACAGACAAGGTTTAGACATTCCGGATCTCAGGAATGGCCACCAATAATTCTAGCTTATACCACGAAGACTCTGATCTGAATCATGAGGCTAAGAGATATGCATTCAATCTAAGGTAGAATGGAGGTGGTTGTCAGACACGCGTTCATAGGTGAGAATGATGATGAGTGTCACGGATCATCACATTCATCAGGTTGAAGTGCGAATGAATATCTTAGAATAGAAGCAAGCATGATAGAATGAAAAACAGTAGTAATTGCATTAATTCATGAAGAACAACAGAGCTCCTCACCCCCCAACAATGGGGTTTAGAGACTCATGCCATAGAAGATACAATATGAAACGTGTAAAGTGTCATGAGGTACAAGATGAATCACTAAAAGTAGTTTTTATAGTAAACTAGTGACCTAGGGTTACAGAAAATGAGTAAGCTAGGGTGTTTAGTGTAAAAATCCACTTCCGGGGCCCACTTGGTGTGTGCTTGGGCTGAGCATTGAAGCTTTCATGTGTAGAGACTTTTCTTGGAGTTAAACGCCAGCTTTTGTACCAGTTTGGGCGTTTAACTCCAGCTTTTATGCCAGTTCTGGCGTTAAACGCCAGAATTCTTAAGCTGACTTGGAACGCCGGTTTGGGCCATCAAATCTTGAGCAAAGAATAGACTATTATATATTGCTGGAAAGTCCAGGATGTCTAATTTTCAACGCAATTGAGAGGGCGCCAATTGGACTTCTTTAGCTCCAGAAAATCCACTTCGAGTGCAGGGAGGTCAGAATCCAACAGCATCTGCAGTCCTTTTTCAGCCTCTGAATCAGATTTTTGCTCAGGTCCCTCAATTTCAGCCAGAAAATACATGAAATCACAGAAAAATACACAAACTCATAGTAAAGTCCAGAAAAGTGAATTTTAAATAAAAACTAATAAAAATATAATAAAAACTAACTAAAATATACTAAAAACATACTAAAAACAGTGCCAAAAAGCGTATAAATTATCCGCTCATCACAACACCAAACTTAAATTGTTGCTTGTCCCCAAGCAACTGAAAATCAAATAGGATAAAAAGAAGATAATATACAATGAATTTTAAAAACATCTATGAAGATCAGTACTAATTAGATGAGCGGGGCTTTTAGCTTTTTGCCTCTGAACAGTTTTGGCATCTCACTTTATCCTTTGAAGTTCAGAATGATTGGCTTCTATAGGAACTCAGAATCCAGATAGTGTTATTGATTCTCCTAGTTAAGTATGTTGATTCTTGAACACAGCTACTTTATGAGTCTTAGCCGTGACCCTAAGCATTTTGTTTTCCAGTATTACCACCGGATACATAAATGCCACAGACACATAACTAGGTGAACCTTTTCAAATTGTGACTCAGCTTTGCTAGAGTCCCCAATTAGAGGTGTCCAGAGCTTTTAAGCACACTCTTTTTGTTTTTGACCACGAATTTAACCGCTCAGTCTCAAGTTTTCACTTGACACCTTCACGCCACAAGCACATGGTTAGTGACAGCTTGGTTTAGCCGCTTAGGCCAGGATTTCATTCCTGAGGGCCCTCCTATCCACTGATGCTCAAAGCCTTGGATCCTTTTTATTCTACCCTTGGCTTTTGGTTTAAAGGGCTATTGGCTTTTTCTGCTTGCTTTTTCTCCTTTTTTTCTCTCTTTTTTTTCTTTTTTTTTTTTACATTCACTGCTTTTTCTTGCTTCAAGAACCATTTTTATGATTTTTCAGATCATCAATAACATTTCTCCTTTTCCCTCATTCTTTCAAGAGCCAACAATTTTAACATTTATAAACAACAATTTCAAAAATATGCACTGTTCAAGCATTCATTCAGAAAAACATAAAGTATTGCCACCACATCAAAATAATTAAACTGTTTTAAAATTCGAAATTCATGTACTTCTTTTTCTTTTTCAATTAAAAATATTTTTCATTTAAGAAAGGTGTTGGATTCATTCTCATAACTTTAAGGCATAGACACTTAGACACTAATAATCATGTAACAAGACACAAACATAAATAAACATAAAGCATAAAAATTCGAAAAACAAAAAATAAAGAACAAGGAAATTAAAGAACGGGTCCACCTTAGTGATGGCGGCTAGTTCTTCCTTTTGAAGATCTTATGGAGTGCTTGAACTCCTCAATGTCTCTTCCTTGCCTTTGTTGCTCCTCTCTCATAACTCTTTGGTCTTCTCTAATTTCATGGAGGAGGATGGAATGCTCTTGGTGCTCCACCCTTAGTTGTCCCATATTGGAACTTAATTCTCCTAGGGAGGTGTTGATTCGCTCCCAATAATTTTGTGGAGGAAAACACATCCCTTGAGGCATCCCAGGGATTTCATGATGAGGAATTTCCTCATGCTCTTGTTGAGGTCCATGAGTGGGCTCTCTTGTTTGCTCCATCCTTTTCTTAGTGATGGGCTTGTTCTCTTCAATGAGGAGTCTTGACCACAAATTCATAGAAGTGGTCTTGATGGACCTTTGAGATGAATCTCTCCATCTCCCATGACTCAAAGGTGGAAGCAATTGCCTTTCCTTTCCTCTTTCTAGAGGTTTCTCCGGCCTTAGGTGCCATAAATGGTTATGAAAAAACAAAAAAGCTGAGCTTTTCCACACCAAACTTAAAAGGTTTGCTCGTCCTCGAGCAAAAGAATAAAGAAAGGAGGAAAAGAAGAAGAGATGGGGGAGATGGAGGTGTGTGAATTGTTCAGCCAAGGGGGGTTTTAGGTGGTTATGATGTGGAAAAGGAAGGAGTGATGGTTTGAATTTGAGTGGGTGGGTGTAGGTGGTTTATATGATGGTTTTGGAGGAGTAATGGAGGTGATTGGTAGAGGTTATTTTGGGAAGAGTATTATGAAAAGGTGTGAAGAAGTGAGAGAGAGTGAGTTGAGGTTGGTGGAGATCCTGTGGGGTCCACAGATCCTGAGGTGTCAAGGATTTCTCATCCCTGCACCAATTAGGCGTGCAAAACGCCCTCTGCTGCCAATCCTGGTGTTAAACGCCAGGTTGCTGCCCATTTCTGGCGTTTAACGCCAGCTTCTTGCCCTTTTCTGGTGTTAAACGCCAGTCTGGTGCCCATTTCTGGCGTTAAACGCCCAGAATGGTGCCAGACTGGGCGTTTAACGCCCATTCTGCTGCCTTTACTGGCATTTAAACGCCAGTAGGCTTCTCCTCCAGGGTGTTCTGTTTTTCATTCTGTTTTTCAGTTTGTTTTTGCTTTTTCAATTGTTTTTGTGACTTCACATGACCATCAACCTACAAAAATCATAAAATAACAATGGAAAATAGAAATTTAACATAGATAAGTAAAATTGGGTTACCTCCCAACAAGCGCTTCTTTAATGTCAGTAGCTTGACAGTGGGCTCTCATGGAGCCTCACAGATACCCAGAGCATGATGAATGCCTCTTAACACCAAACTTAGAGTTTGAATGTGGGGGTGTTATTTGACTCTGTATTGAGAGAAGCCTTTCATGCTTCTTCCCTTTCCTGTCTGCAAACCATGGTGCTTCCTGAATGGCGAAGAGTTGCTCATCCAGAAAGGTTTCAGAGATCTCAGTAGGAGGGAGGGACGCCCCTGCTACTGGTTCTATCCGGGACAGGTGATCGGCTACCTGGTTCTCTGTCCCTTTTCTGTCTCTTATTTCTATATCAAACTCTTGCAGAAGCAACACCCATCTTATGAGCCTGGGTTTTGAATCCTGCTTTGTGAGTAGGTATTTAAGAGCAGCATGGTCAGTATACACAATCACTTTTGAACCTACTAAATAGGATCTAAACTTGTCAATAGCATAAACTACTGCAAGTAACTCTTTTTCTGTGGTTGTGTAATTCTTCTGTGCATCATTTAAAACACGGCTAGCATAGTAAATAACGTGCAGAAGCTTGTTATGCCTCTGTCCCAACACTACACCAATGGCATGGTCACTGGCATCACACATTAGTTCGAATGGTAATGTCCAGTCTGGTGCAAAGATGACTGGTGCTGTGACCAGCTTAGCTTTCAGGGTTTCAAACGCTTGCAGACACTCTGTGTCAAATACAAATGGGATGTCAGTAGCTAGCAAATTGCTCAGAGGTATTGAAATTTTTGAAAAATCCTTTATAAACCTCCTATAGAATCCTGCATGTCCCAGAAAGCTTCTGATTGCCTTTACATTGCCAGGTGGTGGTAATTTTTCAATTACTTCCACTTTAGCTTGATCCACCTCTATTCCTTTGTTTAAAATTTTATTCCCAAGGACAATTCCTTCAGTCACCATGAAGTGACATTTTTCCCAGTTTAAAACTAGGTTGGTCTCTTGGCATCTTTTCAGAACAAGTGCTAAATGGTCAAGACAGGAGTTGAATGAGTCTCCAAATACTGAAAAGTCATCCATGAAGACTTCCAGAAAATTTTCTACCATATCAGAGAAGATAGAGAGCATGCACCTCTGAAAGGTTGCAAGTGCATTGCATAGACCAAAGGGCATCCTTCTGTAGGCAAATACTCTAGAAGGACATGTGAATGCTGTTTTTTCTTGGTCCTGAGGATCTACTGCAATTTGGTTGTATCCTGAATATCCATCCAAAAAGCAGTAGTATTCATGACCTGCTAGTCTCTCTCGCATCTGGTCTATGAATGGTAAAGGAAAATGATCCTTTCTGGTGGCTGTATTGAGCCTTCTATAGTCAATACACATACGCCACCCTGTAACTGTTCTTGTAGGAACCAGTTCATTCTTTTCATTATGAACCACTATCATTCTTCCCTTCTTAGGGACAACATGGACAGGGCTCACCCAGGAGCTATCAGAAATAGGATAAATAATCCCAGCCTCTAGTAACTTAGTGACCTCTTTCTGCACCACATCCTTCATGGCCGGATTTAGCCGCCTCTGTGGTTGAACCACTGGCTTAGCATCATCCTCCAATAGGATCTTGTGCATGCATCTTGCTGGGATAATTCCTTTAAGATCACTTATGGACCACCCAAGAGCTGTCTTGTGTGTCCTTAGCACTTGAATTAGGGCTTTCTCTTCCTGTGGATTTAAAGCAGAGCTTATGATCACTGGAAAAGTGTCACCCTCTCCCAGAAATGCATATTTCAGGGATGGTAGTAGTGGTTTGAGCTCGGATTTAGGAGGTTTCTCCTCTTCCTGAGGAATTTTCAGAGGTTCTTTTATTTCCTCTGATTCCTCCTGATCAGGCTGAACATCTTTAAAGATGTCCTCTAGCTCTGATTCGAGACTTTCAGTCATATTGATCTCTTCCACCAAAGAGTCAATAATATCATTGCTCATACAGTCATTTGATGCGTCTGGATGCTGCACAGCTTTGACAATATTTAACTTAAACTCATCCTCATTGACTCTCAGGGTCACTTCCCATTTTTGGACATCAATGAGGGTTCGTCCAGTTACTAGGAATGGTCTTCCTAGAATGAGAGTCGCACTCTTGTGCTCCTCCATTTCCAGCACTACGAAGTCAGTGGGAAAAGCAAATGGCCCAACCTTGACAATCATGTCCTCAATTATGCCTGATGGATATTTAATGGAGCCATCAGCAAGTTGAAGACATATCCAGGTTGGTTTGACTTCTTCAGTCAAGCCAAGCTTTCTGATAGTGGATGCATGTATTAGGTTGATACTCGCTCCAAGGTTACATAGAGCTGTCATGGTGCAAGCACCCTCTAATGTGCATGGTATCATAAAGCTTCCTGGATCTTGAAGCTTTTCTGGTAAGCTTTTCAGAATGACTGCACTACATTCTTCAGTGAGAAACGCTCTTTCAGTTTCTCTCTAATCCTTCTTATGACTTAAGATCTCTTTCATGAACTTAGCATAAGAGGGTATTTGCTCAAGTGCCTCTGCAAACGGGATCTTTATTTCAAGAGTCCTGAGATAGTCTGCAAAGGGGGCAAATTGTTTATCCTGTTTCGCTTGACGGAGCTTCTGAGGATAAGGCATCTTGGCTTTATATTCTTCAACCTTAGTTGCTGCAGGTTTATTCCCTACAGAAGTGGTTGGAGAAGCCTTCTTAGAGGGGTTACTATCAGCACTTGCAGGTGTCTGATCCCTCATTGGCGTTTGAATGCCAGGATTGGGTGCTGGATGGGCGTTTAACGCCAGCTTTTCCCCCCTTTTCTGGTGTTTGAACGCCAGAGTTATTCCTCTCTGGGCTCTTGATGTCCTCAGAGGGATTTTGGGCAGTGGTTTGGTCATCCTCTGTCATTTGTTCCTTTCTTGACTTTTTGCTACTTTGAGCTGAGTTATTCAATGTCTTCTCGCTCTTTAGTTGGATAGCTTGGCATTCTTCTGTTATCTGTTTAGATAGCTGCTGTCTTGTATGATTCAATTGTGCTTCTATATTCTTGTTAGCATTTTTAGTGTCTTGGAGCATCTCTTTGAATTCTGCTAATTGTTTTGTCATAAGGAGTAATTGTTGATTAAGTTCAACAATCTGTTCTTGAGGATTAGGATAAGTAGTTACTACCATAGCCTCTTCTTTTATGGAGGACTCACTATTTGAGTACAGATGTTGATTTCTAGCAACTGTATCTATGAGTTCTTGAGCCTCTTCAATTATTTTTCTCATGTGTATAGATCCACCAGCGGAGTGGTCTAGAGACATTTGAGCTCTTTCTGTAAGCCCATAGTAAAAGATATCTAATTGTACCCACTCTGAAAACATTTTAGAGGGGAATTTCCTTAGCATCCCTCTATACCTCTCCCATGCATTATAAAAGGATTCATGATCCTCTTGTTTAAAGCCTTGGATGTCCAGCCTTAGCTGTGTCATCCTTTTTGGAGGATAAAATTGATTCAGGAATTTGTCTGATAACTGTCTCCATATTTTTATGCTTGCTGTGGGTTGGTTATTTAACCACCTCTTAGCTTGATCTTTTACAGCAAATGGAAACAACAATAATCTGTAGACATCTTGATCCACTTCTTTATCACGTACTGTGTCAGCAATTTGTAAGAACTGTGCCAGAAACTCAGTAGGTTCTTCCTATAGAAGACCGGAATACTGGCAATTTTGCTGCACCATGATAATGAGCTGAGGATTTAGCTCAAAACTGCTTGCTTTGATGGGAGGTATATAGATGCTACTCCCATATGCAGCTGTAATGGGGTTAGCATATGACCCCAGAGTCCTTCTGGACTGTTCATTTCCACTTATGTCCATGATGGAGAAAAGGGAATTGATATGAATTGTAAATAAATTATATTTTTATTTTTTATTTATTTAATTAAAAGTGACCGAAATTAAAATAGAATAAAATAAAATAAATAGAAAATAAAATAAAATAAAATTTTGAAAAAAAATAAAAGCAAATTGAAGACTAAATTAATTAATTAATTAAAAAGATTTTGAAATTAGCAATCAAAAAGATATGATTGAAAATTATTTTTAAAAAAGATATGATTGAAAATTATTTTGAAAAAGATATGATTGAGAAGATATGATTGCAACTTATAAAAAAAAAGATATGATTGAAAAGATATGATTGAAGAAATTAAAAAGATTTGATTTTGAAAAAGATTTGAAAATATCAATTTTTGAAATTAGAATTTTGACTTGAATAAAAAAAAGATATGATTTTGAAAATCTTTGACTACTTTAATGCCAAATTTCGAAAATTATGAGTAAAATAAGGAAAAGATATTTTTTTTTTATTTTTGAATTTTAATGAGGAAAGAGAAAAACAACAAAATGACACTAAACTTAGAAATTTTAGATCAAAACAAAGGGAACAAACAAGAAAACTTTGAATGTCAAGATGAACACCAAGAACACTTTGAAGATCAAGATGAACACTAAGAACAAATTTTTGAAAAATTTTTAAGTAAATAAAAGCACAAAAACACCAAACTTAAAATTTTTAGAAAATCAAACACAAATTTTCGAAAAATTAAAGGAAAACACAAAGAAGACACCAAACTTAAAATTTTTTAAAGATCAAGAAAGAACTAAGAACATGCAAATTCGAAAAATTGAAAGAAAATAAAAGCATGTAATTGACACCAAACTTAAAATATGAAACTAAACTCAAATAAAATACTCTAAACCAACAAAAATAAAATATTCCTAATCTAAGCAACAAGATAAATTGTCAGTTGTCCAAACTCGAACAATCCCCGGCAACGGCGCCAAAAACTTGGTGCACGAAATTACAATCACACTTTTGCAACTCCGCACAACTAACCAGCAAGTGCACTGGGTCGTCCAAGTAATACCTTACGTGAGTAAGGGTCGATCCCACGAAGATTGTCGGCTTGAAGCAAGCTACGGTTATCTTGTAACTCTTAGTCAGGATATCAATAATTCTCATATTTGATTGTAAAAAGTAAAAGAACATGAAATAAATACTTGTTATGCAGTAATGGAGAACAGGTTGAGGTTTTGGAGATGCTCTATCTTCTGAATCTCTGCTTTCCTACTGTCTTCTTCTTCATGTACGCAAGGCTCC
>NC_029792.2:13968945-13969045 GCF_000816755.2 Arachis ipaensis
GAATAGGATCTTTTGCGTCTGTCACTACGCCCAACACTCGCGAGTTTGAAGCTCGTCACAGTCATCCCTTCCCAGATCCTACTCAGAATACTCAGAATAC
>NC_029792.2:13971349-13982279 GCF_000816755.2 Arachis ipaensis
AAGCAAGCGTGATAGAATGGAAAACAGTAGTAATTGCATTAATTCATGAAGAACAGCAGAGCTCCTCACCCCCCAACAATGGGGTTTAGAGACTTAAGCCATAGAAGATACAATATGAAACGTGTAAAGTGTCATGAGGTACAAGATGAATCACTAAAAGTAGTTTTTATAGTAAACTAGTGACCTAGGATTACAGAAAATGAGTAAGCTAGGGTGTTTAGTGTAAAAATCCACTTCCGGGGCCCACTTGGTGTGTGCTTGGGCTGAGCATTGAAGCTTTCATGTGTAGAGACTTTTCTTGGAGTTAAACGCCAGCTTTTGTGCCAGTTTGGGCGTTTAACTCCAGCTTTTATGCCAGTTCTGGCGTTAAACGCCAGAATTCTTAAGCTGACTTGGAACGCCAGTTTGGGCCATCAAATCTTAGGCAAAGTATAGACTATTATATATTTCTGGAAAGCCTAGGATGTCTAATTTCCAACGCAATTAAGAGCACACCAATTGGGCTTCTGTAGCTCCAGAAAATCCACTTCGAGTGCAAGGAGGTCAGAATCCAACAGCATTTGCAGTCCTTTTTCAGCCTCTGAATCAGATTTTTGCTCAGGTCCCTCAATTTCAGCCAAAAAATTCCTGAAATCACAGAAAAATACACAAACTCATAGTAAAGTCCAGAAAAGTGAATTTTAAATAAAAACTAATAAAAATATAATAAAAACTAACTAAAATATACTAAAAATAGTGCCAAAAAGCGTATAAATTATCCGCTCATCAGCTAGTCGGAAGGGTGATTCCCTCGTCGTGGAGTGTGGAGTTGTCCGATATGCCCATAGGACTTGTGGGAGTTCTTCAGCCCAGGCTCCCTTTGCATCCTGTAATCTTTGTTTTAGCCCCGCTAATATGACTTTATTGGCGGCTTCTGCCTGTCTATTAGCCTGGGGGTGATCTATGGAAGTGAATTGGTGCTTTATTTTCAAGTCGGCCACTAATTTTCTAAAGCCCGCGTCTGTGAATTGAGTGCCATTATCTGTGGTAATGGAGTAAGGAACCCAAACCTTGTGACAATGTTTCTATATAGGAACTTTCGACTTCTTTGAGCAGTGGCGTTAGCTAGGGGCTCTGCCTCAATCCACTTTGTGAAATAGTCTACCCTTACGATGAGGAACTTGACCTGTCCTGATCCTTGAGGGAAGGGCCCAAGGAGGTCGAGTCCCCATTTTGCAAATGGCCATGGTGAGGTTACGCTGATAAGTTCCTCTGGTGGGGCGATGTGGAAATTAGCATGTTTCTGACATGGTGGACATGTCTTTATAAACTCTGTTGCTTCTTTTTGCAAGGTTGGCCAATAGAATCCGGCTCGGAGTACTTTTTTGGCGAGAGCTCGTGCTCCGAGATGGTTACCACAGATGCCACTATGTACTTCTTCTAAAACTTCCTTTGTGTTGGAAGTCAGCACACATTTTAACAGAGGTGTTGAAATCCCTCTCTTGTATAGAGTATTGTTTATGATGGTGTAGTATTGTGCCTCCCAATTTAACCTCTTCGCCTCCTTCTTATCTGTAGGGAGTGTTTCTGTTTTGAGGTAGTTAATTATGGGAGTCATCCATCCTTGATCTAGACCTGTTATAGCTAGGAGCTTTTCTTCTTCCGAGATTGACGGGTTCTGCAGTATTTCCTGGATGAGGCTTCTATTGTTCCCCCTGGTTTGGTGCTTGCTAGTTTTGAGAGTGCATCAACCTGAGCATTCTGTTCCCGAGGTATATGGCGGACCTCATATTCCCCGATTTGTCTGAGCTGTTCCCTGGTTTTGTCTAAGTACTTTTTCATGGTGGGGTCCTTGGCTTGGTAGCTCCCTGTTATTTGTGAGGTGACTACTTGTGAGTCACTGAAGATGATAAGCTTTTGAGCTCCAACCTCGTTAGCCAGCTTCAAACCAGCTAGTAGTGCCTTATATTTGGCCTGATTGTTTGAAGCAGGAACCCAAATTTGAGGGAAGTTCGATTTGGGTTCCCTGATCGCTTTCTATTATCACGCCTGTGCCACTTCCGGTTTTGTTTGAAGAGCCGTCTACGTAGAGATTCCATTCTGTGAGAGTTCCCGGAGTGTCAGTGTACTCAGCAATGAAGTCGGCCAAATATTGGGACTTGATGGTCGTTCGTGTTTCGTATTGAAGATCGAACTCAGATAGCTCGACTGCCCATTGTAGAATTCTTTCCGCTAAGTCTGTCTTCTGAAGAATGCCTTTCATGGGCTGATTAGTCTGAACCTTGATGGTGTGAGCTTGAAAGTAGGGGCGAAGTCATCGGGAAGTTAGTATGAGGGCGTAGGCGAACTTCTCTATCTTTTGATAGTTCAGTTCTGCCCCTTATAGAGCTTTGCTGACGAAGTAGATGGGTTGTTGCCCATTCCCATCTTCTCTGACTAGTGTTGAGGCTATTGCCCGGTTTCTAACTACGAGGTATAATACAAGTGGTTCTCCTTCCCGTGGTCGAGTTAGAATAGGTGGTTGTCCCAGGAACCGTTTGAAATCCTGGAAAGCCTACTCGCACTCCGTTGTCCATTCAAACCTCTTTCCCATCCTTAAAGTGGCGTAAAAGGGGAGAGATCTTATTGCTGATCCGGCTAGAAATCTGGACAAGGCTGCTAATCTTCCATTGAGTTGTTGTACCTCTTTGACACAGGTCAGGCTCTTCATGTCGAGTATAGCCCGACATTTATCTGGATTTGCCTCGATTCCTCTTTGTGTGAGCATGAAACCCAAGAATTTGCCAGCTTCTACTGCGAAGGTGCATTTTGAGGGGTTTAGCCCCTCCCATGCTTCCTTATTATAGAAAACACCTCAGAGAGATCAGATAGCAGTGTTGAGTTCTCTTTGGTTTTCATGAGCATGTCATCTACATATACTTCCATGAGTTCTCCCAAGTGGGAAGGGAACACTTTATTCATCAGCCTCTGGTACGTGACTCCGGTGTTCTTTAACCCAAAAGACATCATTATGTAACAATAGTTAGCTTTTGAGGTTATAAATAAAGTTTTCTCCTGGTCCAACTTGTACATCAAGATTTGGTTGTATCCCGAGTAGGCGTCCATGAAAGACAGATACCGATAGCCTGAGTCCGAGTCGACCAGAGCATCGATGCTAGGGAGGGGATATGGATCCTTGGGACAAGCTTTATTGAGGTCGGTGTAATCAACACACGTCCTCCATTTTCTGTTTTGTGTTTTCACCAAAACGCATTAGCTAGCCACAATGGATACTTCACCTGTCTTATAAACCCTACTTCTAGCAAAGCTTGCACTTGTTCTTCCACGACCTGTGTTCTTTCTGGCCCAAGCTTTCGACGCTTTTGTTTGATAGGTCAGAAAACCGGGTATACTGCGAGCTTATGGGGTATCAGGTTGGGATCTATACCAGGCATGTTGGAGACTTTCTAAGCGAAGATGTCAGAATTCTTTCTTAGTAGCTCTTTGAGCTGTTCTTTCATATCTTCTTCCAAGTTAACCCCTATACTTGTTCTTTTTTTAGGGTGATCTCTGATTTATACTTCCTCTACTTTTCCTCTAGGTTAGGGGCGCAGTTCTTCCTGGATTCAGAAACTACCTAGTTCGATAGTGCTGACCTCTTTCTTCCCAAGACTATCTTTTAGATTAAGGCTTTCATTATAGCACTTACGTGCTAGTTTTTGATCTCCTTTAATGGTGGCAATTCCTTTCGCCATGGAAAATTTCATGCACAAATGGGGGTGTAGAGACAACGGCCGCAAGTTGGTTCAAAGTGGTCCGGCCTATTAAGGCATTGTATGCCGAGGTTACGTCGACCACAATGTAATCAACGCTTAATGTCTTCAACTTTGCACCCTTTCTTAAGGTGGTGTATAGGGAGATGTACCCAATAGGTTGGATCAACATATCCCCAGTCCGAAGAGATTGTCGGGTATGCCTTCAGAACCTTTTTCTCCAAACCGAGTTTGTCAAAAGCAGGTTTAAAGAGGATGTCGGTTGAGCTTCCTTGATCTATTAAGGTTCTGTGAAGGTTTGCGTTGGCGAGGATCATAGTTATCACCACGGGATCATCGTCTCCAGATGTTATCCCTTGAGCATCTTCTTTGGTAAACGAGATGGTGGGCAAGTCGGGGAGTCTGCTGTCTTCCTTGACTTGGTACAACTCTTTTAGATGCCTTTTTTCGTCCCTGCGAATCTCCCATTAATCATGTGTATATGTCGCTTAGGGTTTGAGGTGGATGTTCTTGTCGTCCTCTTTCCTCATTCCTTTTCTCTTCCTTTGGTCATCCGACCTGTCCGCCAAGTATCTTTCTAGTCGTCTTTCTCTGACCAACTTTTCTATGGCATTCTTCAAATCATAACAGTCATTGGTAGAGTGCCCGTAAAGTTTGTGGTACTCGCAATATTCTGTTTGACTTCTTGCCTTCTTATGCTTAATTGGATGAGGTGGTGGAAGCTTTTCAGTATACATGCCATATCTCTTTGTAAACATCCACTAGAGAGACCCGGAGGTGAGTATCATTGTGGTATCTCCGAGGCTTCTCAGGGTTGTATTCTTACTTTTTCTTAGTTTCTTTATCTTTTTCCTGAGGTGGATATGGTAGGTTGGTCTTCAAGGGTGGTTCCCTTAGTCGGGAGTTTTTCTCTATGTTGATGTATTTCTTTGCCCACTCTTGTACTTCGTTCAGGAAAGTTGGGTGTCGCTTGGATGTGGACTGAGAGAATGACCCTTCTTTGAGGCCATTAACTAACCCCATAATCACGGCTCCTGTAAGTAGACTTTGTATCTTTAAGCATGCTTTATTGAATCGCTCCATATAGTCTCGAAGCGTTTCCCCCGTTTCCAGTTTAACTCCTAACAAGCTCGCGACATGCTTTACCTTATCCTTCTAGATAGAAAATCTGGTAAGAAACTTCCTACCCAGATCGTCGAAGCCAATTACCGATCTGGGGGGTAAGTTGGCAAACCACTTCATTGCTGCTTTTGTCAAGGTTGTTGGGAGGCCTTACAGCGAGTGGCGTCAGAGGCATCAGCCAGGTACATTCGGCTTTTAAAGTTGCTGACATGGTATCTCAGGTCGGTCGTTCCATCATAGAGATCTATGTCGAGAGTTTTCAAATTTCTAGGAACTTTGACTCGCATGATCTCTTCCACGAACGGATCTTCTCCCTTTAGGGGCTCTCCTCCCGATCAGCTCGGTTATTCCTGCTTCGAAGGTCGACTTCTAGTTTTAAGAGCTTTTCTTCCAACTCCCTTCGTCTCCTTACCTCTCTCTGTAGTTCCCGTTCTACTTCTCGTTGTCGCTCAGCTTTTTGTTCGAGCTGCTCTAGTCGCTCTCATTGACCATGGACTATACCCAGTATCTCCGTTGTTTGTGAAAGTCCATCATTCTCAAGGTGGTGGATCTCTGACTGAATCCATCTCTAGGGGGTTTCTCGATGTTCCCTCTCCATGGAGGACATTTGTTTGTTGTGGTGGAAGTACGAGGGCGTGGTCCTCCTGTTGGGGCTCAAGTTCAGATTCGGGTACTGTATGTCCGTCTTCGTACTGATGGTCTGCCATTAGTAGTGGTTGAATCTCAGGTCCCCAGAAATAGCGCCAATGTTCCGAGGGTTACCTGAAATGATGATTTAGGCCTGCGCATGAGGTCCAAACTCCTTCTGAAGTAGGGTCCGACTTGTTCTTGCGTCGAGGTGCTGCCGTTCGATTTTCTCGTGAGGAGGTGGGGGTAGTACTTACAAGAGACTTCGATGCTTAAGTTAGCAAGGGCTTTAGGCAGGTTTTTAGTAGATTAGAATGTAGATTATACCTGAGGGGTATCAGTGTACTTATAGTAGAGTCAATAACCACCTTTGTTGAAGTAGTTCCACCTTTATTGGTGAATGAGCGTTTGAGGGGAGAGATCTTATGGCTGATCCGGATAGAAATCTGGACAAGGCTGCCAGTCTTCCATTGAGTTGTTACACCTCTTTGACGTAGGTCAGACTTTTCATGTCGAGTATTGCCCGACATTTATCCGGGTTTGCCTCAATTCCACTTTGTGTGAGCATGAAGCCCAAGAACTTGCCAGCTTCTACTACAAATGTGCATTTTGCTGGATTGAGTCACATACTGTGCTTTCTTATGGTGTCGAACACTTTGGTGAGGTCGGATAGTAGCGACTCTTCACTCTGTGTTTTTACTAACATGTCATCTACATATACCTCCATGAGTTTCCCGATATAGTCTGCGAATATTTTGTTCATTAATCTTTGGTAAGTAGCTCCTGCGTTTTTGAGTCTGAATGGCATGACGACATAACAATAATTTTCTTTTGGAGTTAGGAATGAGGTTTTTTCCTGGTCAGGTGGATACATTGGGATTTGATTGTATCTTGAATAAGCATCCATGAACGAGAGGTACTTGTATCCAGAGGAGGCATCCACTAGAGTGTCGATATTTGGGAGTGGATAGGGATCTTTTGGGCAAGCTTTATTGAGGTCGGTGTAATCAGTGCACATCTGCCATTTCCCATTTGACTTTTTCACCAAGACAACAGTGGCTAGCCATAGGGGGTACTTGACTTCTCTTATGAATACTGCCTCTAGTAGAGCTTGTACCTGTTCTTCCACAGCTTGGGATCTTTCCGGTCCGAGCTTCCTACGCTTCTGCTGTACTGGCCGAGATCCTGGGTATACTGCCAGTTTATAGCACATTAGCTTGGGGTCTATGCCCGGCATGTCTGTGGCCTTCCATGCGAAGAGGTCGACATTATCCCTTAGTAACTGTATTAAGGGCTCCTTTACCTCTTTCTTTAGGGTTACCCCAATATTTGTTGTTTGTCCGGGGTGTCTCCGATCTGGACTTCTTCAATTTTGCCCTCAGGTTGTGGGAGAATTTCTTCCCGACCTCGAACTCCGCCGAGTTCGATGGTGTGGATTTCTTCCCCTTTGCCTATGAGGTTCAGACATTCATTGTAACAGCGTCGCGCTATTTTCTGATCTCCTTTTATCGTAGCAATCCCTTCTGGAGTTGGGAATTTCATGCATAGATGTGGAGTTAAAACTACTGCTGCGAGCTGATTCAATGTTGCCCGACCTATCAGGGCATTGTAGGCTGAGCTTACGTTGACTACAATGTAGTCTATGTTGAGTGTCCTTGATCGGGTTTCTTTTCTGAAGTTTGTGTGTAGTGAGATGTATCCAAGCGGTTGGATTGGAGTGTCTCTTAGTCCAAACAAGTTGTTCGGATATGCTCTAAGTTCTTTCTCCTGCAGGCTGAGTTTATCGAAGGCGGGTTTAAACAAGATATCCGCTGAGCTTCCTTGGTCCACCAGTGTGCGGTGGAGGTTTGAATTGGCCAATATGATAGTGATGACCATAGGATCGTCATGTCCCGGGATGATGCCTGTCGCGTCTTCTTGGGTGAAAGTAATAGTTGGGAGGTCGGGTGATCCTTCTCCTCCCTCGACATGATATATTTCTTTGAGGTGCCTTTTGCGAGATAATTTTGAGATCCCCCTCCTGTGAATCCTCCATTTATCATGTGAACGTGTCTCTCTAGGGTGTGAGGTGGTCGTTCTCTTTGTCCGACCCCTTCGTCCCTTCTTCTTTTTCGAGGTTCATCCAATTTGTTGGCTAAATACTGATCTAGTCGTCCTTCTCTTACCAATTTCTCAATAACATTTTTCAAGTCAAAGCACTCATTGGTAGGATGTCCGTAGATTTGGTGATATTCACAGTATTCTGTCCGATTTCCTCCTCCTTTCTTGCTTTTGAGTGGATGAGGTGGTGGTATCTTTTCAGTATGGCATACTTCTCAGTAAACATCCACAAGAGACACCCGGAGAGGGGTATAGTTGTTGTATTTTTTAGGCTTCTCGCCATATTGATCTTCTTTTTTCTTGGATTCTTTATCCTTATCCCGGGAGGAGTAGGAGAATCCGGATTTTGAGGTCTCTCCTAGCCGAGAGTTTTTCTCCATGTTGATGTACTTCTCAGCTCATTCCTGCACTTCATTCAAAGATGTTGGATGTTTCTTTGATATGGGTGACTTAAAGGTCCTTCTTGCAGGCCATTGATGAGACCCATAATGGCTGCTTCCGTTGGTAGGCTTTGTATGTCCAGGCATGCTTTGTTGAACCTCTCCATGTAGCTACGAAGACTCTCCCGATCTCCTTGCTTGATTCCTAATAGGCTTGGAGCGTGTTTGGCTTTGTCCTTCTGGATGGAAAATCGGGCAAGAAATTTCATGGCCAGGTCGTCGAAACTTGTGATGGATCTTGGAGGCAAAGTGTCGAACCACTTAATTGCTGTCTTTGTTAGTGTTGTTGGGAAGGCTTTGCATCGAATAGCATCCGAGGCGTCGGTGAGATACATTCTGCTTCTAAAATTGCTGAGATGATGGCTTGGATCTGATGTGCCGTCGTACGGGGTAATGTCGGGAGCTTTGAAGTCCTTTGGGACTTTGGCTTTCATGATCTCTTTGGTGAATAGGTTTTGATCCTTGTGGGGGCTATCTTCATGACTGGATCGGGTAGTCTTATTTTTGAGATCGGCTTCAAGCTTTAGGAGCTTGTCCTCTAACTTTTGGCGTCGCCTAGTTTCCCTTTCGTAAGTCCCTCTCGGCTTCCCGTTGATGCTCGGCCTCTTTTTCGATCTATTTGAGACGATCTTGTTGAGCTTGAAGCGCCTCCATGATTTCTGTGCTTGGCGAATTCTTGTCTTTGTTTGGCTGAGAAGTATCGTTTGGTGTGATGTCCGTGTTCTTATGTGGTGTTCTGTTCCCTAAATCAGAATTGTGGTCGTTGTCAAGGTTGTCCGCCATGATGACGAGATGACTTCCAGGTTCTCTGGCAACGGTGCCAATGTTCCGAGGGTTACCTGAAATTGTAGGTCGATCTCGGACGAGATCTCTCGTACTGGTCGGAGCTGTTGTGTCCGACTTGATGATGGTGGTCGGAACTGCCGTGCCCGACTTGTTGGCTTAGTGGTAGTGCTGATCTTTCGTCACCGGAAGGTGGTGGTACCTGCAAGAGACTCCGATGCTTAAGTTAACAAGGGTATTAAGCAGGTTTTTAGTAGAATCAGAGTATGAGTTATACCTGGGTGCTCCAATGTATTTATAATGTTGTAGAGTGATCTTTTCGGGAGATAAGATAGTTATCTTATCTTATCTTTGAGTGGAGTTTTCTTATCTTTAAGGGAACCGCCCTTATCTTTCTAGGCTTGGGCTGCCTTTGGACTTGGGTCGTGTTCCTCTGTTTAGGCCCTTTTTGGGCTTCTCCTGGTGATTTGGCCGAACTCTTTAAAAAGAGGTCGGGTAATCCTGACCTGAAGAGGTCGGTCGACTTGTCGTCAATCAGCCCGGGTCATACAGCTCGATCCAGGGTATGAACAAAAAAAAATAGAACAATTTAAGGAACAGATCATGTCATACCAATATCAGAAAATACATTCACTCTCTCATGATTAATAAAGATCCCAACTCAATACAAATCTTACATTTTCATTACCAAATACAACTCACACATCAAACAAAACGCAACCCCCAACGCAATGGATAAAAGCAACACTCTAATTCCCCTAATTTCACCCCTAATTTCAACCTTAAATTTGTCTATCTTTCTCGCCAACATTGAGGGTGCTTGCTAATTTTTCTCAGGTTCAGTGATAGTGAATCCATCATCATGCCTTACATAAGAATGCTCCGAATGTCTTTTGGCTAAACATCTTGCTATTCTCTCCCATCCTTCTTCGATTTCATCAACCCAAACAAAGTATTTGCAATCTCTTGTTTGGAAAAAAAAAACGCTCCACATTGTTAACTAAAACTCAGAAATAATTGTCTCACCTCAACAACAACAGCGCACCCATTAGTCAACTTAAATTCAAAGAAAAATTTTTCACCTCAACTCCAACAGCGTCTAGCCCTTACCGCCCATAGAGGATATCGAATGAATCATCTATTAGGGTTCATCATCGTGCCAGACTCCATCAACGCAACCTCTCTGCCACAGAAGCATCTGCCGTCCAGCTTCTTCACCTTCATCTTCTTCGAACTTGAAGAACTATTGCGACTTCTATCATTTGTAGCAGAATTAAATCTGCGCAAAGACATTCTGGGAGTTACGAGCTAATTCTTTCTGACTGTGGGTGTACTTCACACTATATGAGATTTAATAAGCATCGATTTTTGGGGATATAGTTTGAATTGGGGGAGAAAGCTTGCTAGGATTTCGATTTGATGCGTGCAACCTTCTCCCCTTTCACATACCAACGTTCAAATTCACGTAGATAGGGCTTTGAAAGGTTGGAGTGCCACGTAGAATCGGATTACCACGAACCAAGTGCAGATCCAAGACATGGTACTTTTGTCACACGGAGGGCATCTAACATGAGTACAAGTTTAGTTTCAAACTACTATAAATACAAATGTTAACATTTTTATCTTTTATGAGTACAAATGGTCATTTATTCTTTCTTTTAAAAAAAAAAGTTCTATATTCATCACTCCAAAACAAGCTCTAAAGATTAATTAAAAGTGACAAGCAAACAAATTAAATTCTCATGATTTTTATGGCTGCTTCTAACATTTTCAACATGTTGCGGCAAGCAGGGGGGGCCCTTTCTTTATGTCAATTTTTAATTTTGTCCGTTTGTAATTCAATTGAATATAAATTTTATATATACACAATTGCTGACGTACCAATTAAAATGCATTTTGATCATTTTTATACGTATTGATAATTTGATATAATTTGTGAAATTTAAAAAACTAAATTGTATAGTCTATTTTAATCATATATTATTAAGTCACATTTTGTAAATATATTACATATATACTTTAATTAGATGACAGAATGATACGATAAATAAAAAAATAACTTAATTTAGTAATCAAAGAACGTGAAAAAAATGAAATTTCATAACATAATATAAAAATTTTTAATTT
>NC_029792.2:13982850-13984440 GCF_000816755.2 Arachis ipaensis
AATTTTAAAATTAAGTTATAAAAAATAAAAAATAAAAATGGACGGTTACAAAAGAAACAAACGAAAGTAATAATTGGACGGTAGTCTTTATCATTTTCTTGCTATTCTTAATTATGTGATGTCTTGATATACATTTTGCGTGTGTATGGATTATGTATGTGTCATGCACCAGCTTGTTATTTACAATATTGCAATACCCAACGACGAATAAATAATTATTAAAAGGGAATTAACGTTGTAAATAAATTTAATTCTTATAATTTTATGCTTCATTCAAGTGTAAACACAAATATACTAGTATTTTTAGTTGTGTTATTATGAGAATATAAATTTTTTAAAATTATATTAATTTTGTTTTGGTAAAAAATTTATAAAATTAATATTTTTTTCTCTATGTATATAAAAATATAATTAGATATTAGCATAAAAAAAATTATATTGATAGTTATAAATTAACTCAATTTTTTTTTTTTAAAAACAATTGAATCTTGATTCTAACTTTTAATCACAACATTAGTATTCTCTTTAATTTATATGTAATAAATATTTGAAGAAGGAAGAGAAGTGAAAATATAGATTAAAAAGATAAGCAATAAAATTTTAAAATTAAATAAAAAAATATGCATATAATAATATCTTTTATTTGAATTATATTATGTTGTTATTAACTTTATAATTTTATTTTAATTGTAATGAAAAATGTCTAATGATACATTTTGATTTGTTAAATTATTAATTTAAATTATGAATTATATATAGAGTAGGAAGGATAGAGAGAAATAGAAAAGAGAAAGAGGTAGATAAGAGAACGTAGGAAAGAAGTTTTTTAATTTTGGAAGAAAATATTTTCTTTCCATTTTAATAAGAGAGTGTCATCATATGACACATTTTGGCTGTTAAATTAGTTAGTAATATATAATATATAATATTTTAATTTTAATTTAATTTAAATACAATTAGAGATAGCTATGAAAAAAAAGTTAGGTTGTGTGTTTAGGAGGGGCCGGGTGACCAGTGAAAATAACAAGGCACAAAATAGGCAAATTTAAGTAAATTAAAGTGTGTATAGAAATATTTTTTTTTTAGTAAAGTGTGATTCGAGAAGAGTCAAAGTATTTCTTCCTTGCCAATTAAAAGTAATCTTTTTTGTCTCTCCAAATTGGGTTATGTACATATATATTATATAGGGTTTGTTAGTTTGGGTTATCAATCTTTCATTATTTCACATGTGCAAATGGAAGATGGATTATACATTATGGGATTTAATTAAGTGATTTAATTAAGATGGATTATTTTAATTAGGTATATGGCCTTTTGGCTTGCTTGGGATCAGAGTTTCTAGAAGAACAATATAATCATTTTAATTATACAAAAAATTTACAAATTTATTTTATTGATTCAGCAGATCCAAGACTGAGATGTTAGTCAGCATTTCCCATGTGCTTAGAGAGTTAGAGAAGAAGCCAATTAATAGTTTCACTAACACAAATTATGATTGTTGTAAATCTATAATAATTGAGAGGTCAGGCTTCCTACTAGGCTTGGTAACCTCCTCTTACAATGATTCAAATTATTGGAATATATCATGAA
>NC_029792.2:13984541-13987311 GCF_000816755.2 Arachis ipaensis
ATAAAGACTTCAGGTGTGGACAATTTTTTTTCAGAATAAGAGTGGAAAAAAAAATAGAAGAGGAAATGAAAGATGAATATTATATATATTATTTTTGTGTATGTTTTTCTTTTACATATTCCAATTTTGATATTAAAAATTATAATTGATAAAATATCACTCTCTTATTATTCTTACTCTATATTGTATTAAGCTACACCTAATAAAGTTCACGGGAAATTCTACTATTTTTTGTCTCCTTAAGTTAATTAAATATTCATAATTAATTAAGATTACGTGATTGAGCAGCATGATGCTTTAGCTGAGAGAATTTGAGTAATTAAAATAAAAGACTTGACTAAAGATACTTATTAAAGTATTAATTAAAAAATTAAGAAAAAAGCTAAGATTGATATAAATACATAATAAGACACACTTTAACAAGTACTTGATGTTCATTATATTATTGTTAAGGAATCGAATAGGATGAGAATTAGGTTTCGTAAAGATTTTGATTTTAGACTAATTAATTTTTTTAAAAAAAAGTATTAATTTGATATTTTAGGATAGTATGTAAATGATAGACACATGATATTTTTTTATTAATTTATCAACTAAAATTTAATCAGTGATACATATATGTATTGTTAATTATTTTAACGGAAATGTTTGGTAACCAAAGAAAATCAGCCAAAAACAGTTATAACTTGCCTTATCTAGCATTCATTAATTGTTACGATAATTAATTAATGTTAAATAAGGCAAGTTCTGACTGTTTTTTTTTTTGTCTACCTAGCATTATTTTAATATATCTATCTATGAAAAATAGGCATATAGTTTATAATTTTTGGAGTGAAACTTAATTTGTTTCAATAGGATTTGTGATAAATAGAGAGTAGCTAATAAAAGAATTAAGAATATATGAAAACTCAAAAGATAATAAATACTTCACTGTTTAAAATTACATCGTTTTTTTCATGCTCGTGTGACAATAACGATATATGCATCATTGTAAATAATGAAATACATAGACAATTATGTCTCGTTTCACACTATTTATTGATAGAAGGATATACATGTTTACTGTTTACTATTTTAAATAACCTAATTAATACCTTTTTTTATCAAAAACTAATTAATTCATGTTCAATATCTTTAAAAATTTAATTATTACTTTACTCTAAGAAATAATATTAGAAATTAAAGAACATTCACCCCCAATTAAGCTTCACTAATACTTGATGGTGAATTATTATACTGATTAGGGATGGCTAAATCAAAGCATTAGTGGGAAGTTTAGTCCAACACAGAGAAAATTTGCCCAAATCTTTGTTGGCGCATACCTTATCTAATTAATAATATCTATATATCGCCGCAAAGGTCAAACACACACACACACACACACACAGAGCCAAATTTAACTTCCCCAACTTGTATGAACTTATGACCCACCTTAAGATTCCAAAGTAGTTGTCGTATATTTCATCACATTTATCTAATATATCATTAGTATAATAAATTGAGTTGGAGTAGTAACTACCTCTTGGTCTCTGAAGACTAAATAAATTCTTTAAAGAATAGAATAAACCACTATCATAAAAAGAAAAAGTACTATTTTATATCATCACATATGCATATAATAATTCAAGTTATTATTATAAATAATGTCTAGAAAACTAAACATATGTATGTGTCATGAATCATTTTTTTTAAGTTTAAGATGTTTTTATTTTATGTTAAAATTCTATTTTTATTTTGAGGAATAAAAACAATAAGAATTGAATATTAATTTTTCTTTTATAAAACTTTTGACACCATATATACGAGTCATGTGATTGTTAAAACAAGGCTAATTCTTCTTTTATATTTATTTTTCTATAAACATGTAACTTATTATATAATAATATTTCTCCGCTATATATATGCTTTAATTTCTGTTATTGAAGACTTGGCCTCTCTTTAGAACTGGCCACCAAACTCCACAATCTCTAATTATACATCATTCTTCACATTCTCTATCTTCTTCTTCTTCTTTTCTTTCTTGCTTTCTTGCTTTTCTCACAGAGAGAAACGAAATTCAAAAACCTGGTGGGTTAATTAGCTCCAATAATGAGTTCCATAAGCGAAACCCCTTCTTCTTTTCTCACCACCAAGAACATAACCGGTGAAGATGATGATGAGTCACCAGAAGAGAGTGGTTGGACCACTTACTTTGAGGATTTCTTTAACAACAACAACAACAACCACAGCTATTGTTCTACAATATTGTCTAATAATAATAATAATTTATCTTCTAGTGTTGTTGATTGTTGTTGTTGTTCTTCTTCTCTTGTCTCTGATGCTGCTTCTTTGTATGCTACAAAATTTGTTGATGACACCGTGCAAGGTAATAATAAAAATAATAATAAGGAATTATCTACGACTATGAGATTGAAGAAAGGTAGCAGATCAGGTTCAATGAAGAGGAATAAGAACACCAGAAAAGGTTTTATTGATGATGCTTTGGAAGATACTGCAAGTTCTCCTCTTAATAGCCCCAAGGTTCATTTTGCTTCTTCTTAATTCTTTATTTCTTTCTTTCTTTCTTAGCTTGTTGTGACCTTTTACATTGTCATTTTTCCTTTAATAAATTTAGTTCCGGTTTTATTTAATTAGAATTTTATTTTAATACACTGAGTAAAACAATTTTATATGTACCCATAATATTCTATCAACAAAAATAATTACATTAATTATATAAATAGTTATTTAAAAAATAAAAATATATAATTAAATTATTGGTTAATTTACA
>NC_029792.2:13987339-13989210 GCF_000816755.2 Arachis ipaensis
TACACCATTAGTATATTAAAATTAAACAGTATTTAATTATGCTACAATTTATTCATGATATTTTAGATTTTATATGAAGAGAAGGAGGAACAACACCTTTTTCACCAGGTTAGATTTCATCAATTTAATTTCTCCATTTACTTTGATGATAATAATAACCTCTCTTCTTTCTTTCTTTCTTTCTTTCTTTCTTTCTTTCTTTCTTTGTTTTATGTTAAAACAAATTTTAAAAAGATTAAATTTTAGCTACTAATTTATCTAGGTAAGGATCATCAAAAAGATGATAACTTACTATTTCTATTCTTTTCTTTAATTTCTTGTCTACAATAATATTTTGTTATTTTATACCGAAAAATGGTGCTATGTTTTTATTTCAGCGGCGTTCTATACATACATACATGCACATGTTGTTGGTAGCATTGGAATTGAATGATTGATGCATTTTCCAAAATAATCCAAATAACAAGTTGCCATATATTGGTATGTTTTTGGTTTTTTGTAGGAGAAAGGAAATGGCTCAGGAATAAGAGATGAAAGAAAAGAATTGGGTTTTAAGAAGAGGGATAGTGACTACACGGAACTGAATAAGAAGGGTTGCTTAGTTCCTTTGTCTATGCATGGTAATAAAGTATATCTAGGTTGACTAGTTTAATTTTCCAATGCTAAGAAATCGCTCTCAAATTTGCAATTTTCTCTTCTTTAATTAAAAGCATGCACACACATTTAATTTTTATCATGTTGAACAGCGAACCTAAATTATGTTGGTGTATATATATGAATTGAGCCTTTATTTATTTGTTTCCAATTATTCCACTCTTCCTAAGCAATATTGAAATTTTTATTAAAAGTGATGGAGGGCCAATTTATTTTAAAGAAGTAACTATTAAAAATTTTTAGAATAATTTACAAAATAATTTGAATATTTATTTTCTTGATAAATATTAGTGCGGTTATATATGGGGAAGAAAAAGAAGCACACCAACAAATTTCTTAGGATGTGTGTGGTTGTAAGAATTATAAATAATTTCTAAGAATTTTAAGATGGGAATATCATATTCTCATATTTGGTTCAAAGTTTGAAAAGTTATTTTTAAGCAAGTTTGATTTCAGAGAATTAAAATACCATCATTTCAATTCCCACATTTTCCTTGAATATCTTTTATTTCCATGGGAATGAAATTTTTGTAATAAAGTAATACTTAAACTACACACATTCTTAAAGTCTTAAATTTAACGGGGTGTTTGGAAACCACTTAAATTCAATTTATATGAAAATTGAATTCAATTACAGTATTTAAAACAAAAATAATTAAATTAATTTAAATTACTATATAAATCTAAAAAAATACCCTCACGTATAGATTTTGTGTTTAACTTAGATTAGTAATACCAAGCGTTTATCAGTATATTACATCTAAATATTTTAAGTAAAGTTATGTCAATTATGACACTAGTAAAATGTGACATAATTTTATCCCATTTTAATAACATTAATTAATTAGTTGTTATAATTTGTTGTTAATAACGAATTTTTTTTTACTTGTTATATCATGAGATCACTCAACAAATTAGTTTATATTTATTTTTTGTCGGTTGTTTGTCATGGCTTTCTTTCTTTCTTTTATTGATTTTTTTGATATCTAATAAAAAGTAAATTTTAAATTTTTCTATCATAAAAATTCTGATATTACGTCATAAAATTTTTGCCAAAATAAAGTTATTACTTTTAAATTATACTTTCCAAAGGCCTCTATATATGACAAAAAAATTTATAATATCCCAAAATAAGTCATAGAATTTTTTTTTTTGTATAATGATAAAATATGTTTCTAAAGTAGGTCAGCTAATGTGAATTAGGCTGGATATATCTA
>NC_029792.2:13989243-13995890 GCF_000816755.2 Arachis ipaensis
CATATTATTAAAACATACATAAGTATATAAGTCAAAATTAAATTGAAATAAAATCGTATATATAGTTTTTTTTGGCTCCCATGCAAGCACTAACTATCTATAATTCAATAATGTAATTATATTTTATATTCGCCACAGTAATCATCAATTTCCAACTTCTTCACTATCATCTTATTCTACTCTGATGATCATATAAAGGGCATAATAACATGATATATATTTATTGATTAGGTGCCTCAGCTTGTTTCTTTCTCAACGATTATGGTTTAACAAATCGTCAACGTACAAAGCTAATTAAAGCCATGCAGATGAAAGAAAACCACGTTTGGCTGGTCAGATTCTTCCCTATTGATGAGCATCTTTGTATATTCAAAACCATCATTATTATGTTTAATTAAGATTACTATAATGAGAGAGTGTGTGTGTATAAGTGTATGTGTATGTATAATTTTATATAGTTTAATAATTAGTTCCGTGATATTCTAGAACTTAATTAGTTAGGCTTAATTAACCTACGTTCAACAACTCTATTTATTGCAATATATTCTATGAAACTAAATATACAGGAGGAGCTAGCTTAGGATGGTTGGAAAATATAATTAAATTATAAAAATATGAAAATACAAGTACCGACATATATGCACAAAGAGGAACAGCTAGGTATAACTCAATGGATGGGTCATGGGTAGGTATATAACAACATATATATTTTTTTGGGTTTGGTTCTTCCAACCAACCAAGCAAGAGGAGAGAGTGTGTGTATATATATTCTGATTATATATGCAGTAATCAGTAAATTAATTTCTAAATGAATTAAATTATTCTCTCCGTCTATATAATTTTACTAAATTTTTAATTAAACTTTTATATTATTTTAGTTCTTGTAATTAAATCTTTACTGTAAAAAAAATCATTAGAGTTAAGAGTAATATTAGGTAGACAAACAAAACAGCCAAAACTTGCTTTATGTAGTATTAATTAATTATCGCAACAATTAATAAATGCTAAATAAGACAAGTTATGACTATTTTTGACTGATTTTCTTTGGTTACCAAACATTTCTGTAGAATTAATACAGTATTCTTTCCTAAATTAAAGATACTCATACTTAAAGACTAAATAATTTCTAAATTTAAACATCTTATTTTTAAAATATTCTATTAACTATATAAACTTAATTATAAATTTAGCTTAAGCAAGTGTCGGGGGTTCAAATTCCGCCTTATGCATGCAACAACTCATTGGCCAGCGATAAACCCTTAAATAGAGTTCAGATCCACGACAGATTAGTTCTTAACCTGTCGGGTTAAGGGATACCGTGAACAATCATGGTGTCAAAACAGCATTTAAATGAGTCCACCTACATATATGTGCTTTTTATTTAGCAATTACCGTTAGTTCTCCTGCCATTAGGGTTTAAAACTTTTAATAGGTGACCGCTGGGACTGCAAAAACGATTGTATTATTCGTTGGAAATAATAATAATAATAATAATAATAATAATAATAATAATAATAATAATAATAATAATAATAATAATAATGTGAAAATGTTATTTTTTTTCACAGTATATTTACAACTTAACAATTATATACACTAGCATCTTATTGGGGGCACTTTTATATATGTCTTACAAACCACTTCTTCTTTTCCTTTCCCAAAAGAAATTAATTTTAATAGTGATACTATATAATCAAATTATTTTGATAACTAAATTTAATTTTAATAAATTAAGGATTAATAAAAAAAAAAAAGAAAAAAAGAGACATAAAAAAATTTAATTAAACTTAGTTACAAGAATAACTCATTCAGCACTACAAGAAAAAAGGCCTATGGCCACGCTTTTTTTTTGCTACGCTTTAAAAGCGTGGCCAAAAGTGGTCAATGGCCACGCTTTTATATGGGTGGCGATTAATTAGAGATTTGGCCACGTTTTTTCTTGCTACGCTTAAAAAGCGTGGCGAAAGGATGGTATGAATTTGTTGTTTTTAATTATAATTTTTGATCAAATATGAAGTGTGTAGTTGAGTTGCTTAATTTCATTAGATAGAGAAACATTCTTGTGCCTCTTTATTCAATAGCTTTTGAGAGCTATGATGGTTCATGATATGGTGATATTCAGAACCTTTGTGATAAAGATTTTTAGAGTTTGATCCTTATTGTCCCAATCCTAAAATTGTATTTTAGCACAATATATGGGTAGACATCTGCATTGTCCATGCAATAAGCCCAAAATAAGTGGTTGTGAGGGGCATGCATATTAGATATACAAGTATTTACATGCCTCTACTGAACAACTTCAGTTTTTAGAAAAGTTGCTTCAATGATAATTTTTACTAGTTTGAATGAATTGATATAGGTATTTGATTACAGGCTTATGATAGTTGTAAGTTCTATTAGGCATTGAAAAAATTTGGTTTGGTTTTCGTTGTATAGGTGGAACTCATGCAATTCAAGAAATTCCAACAGGATTGGACTTGAAGAGTTATTCAGAAACCCCCATATCACCATCAAAGTTGTTTGAAGTAGTGCTGATGACCTGCAGACACTCAACAAAAATCTTCAATCGGTAATTGATGCTTCTTCGAAAAATTCATGCTGTGTTCTGTGTTTACTCTATGCTGAGATTGAACTGGAGCTGTTGCATTGCCTTTAACTTGACCAGAAAAAGATATGAACTCTGAATGAAATGAATTATATTCACTGTTCAATGATTCAACTCAATCAGTTCCCGCGTTCATTTTTGTTGACTTGTTAACTTTCATTGATGCAGATTAAGAAATCGCCTTGCTTGGATGCAAAATTATCAGACATATGCCACTGGCACATCAGCTGCACCAACCTATCTCCCTGCTCTCCAGTTCACCAATAAAGAGCCAAAAGGAAATGTGCATGAATTCAACCTCATTGATGGTGGTGTTTGTGCCAATAATTCGGTATATATTATTATTATTATTAGAGTTTATTTAATTTTAATATACTGATTTTGTAAAAAATTTTATATGGTCATCTATTTAGATTTTAATATTGTCCCCACAACCAAAAGAACGAGATAAAAATCTGAACTGGGAAGTTAACTCTTGTGTATAGTGGTTATTGTCTTGGCTCATAATCATTGATATTATTTTGACTTGTGCAAATTTGTTGTACTATTAAATTTATGCAGGTTATGCCCCAGCCAAGAATGACTTTCTATTTGAGAAGGTTTGTTTCCAGAAATGGTAAGGGTGGGGGAAGTCAATTCTTGAGGATTTTTCAGTGTTAGGTTGTCCCACTATTTTATTGCACAGATGTGTGGAAGGGCAGGGCGACCACCATTTGATGATACAGGCTTGGTTATAATCATGACAAGGAGAGAAACGGTGAACCGAGCTACATTTGCATGCATTTTTTACTGTCCTCCTTCTCTTAATCCTTTGAGTGATCACTTCTCTGTGTTATTGTCCTATATAATGCTTTTTTCACTTTTACTCTCCCAAAATTCAATTTACTCTTTTTATTTCAGGTTCATTTGTATGAGAATCTCTTAAATGGATGTGAAGTAGTGGAATCACAGTAAGGCTGCCTCTTTCTAAGTTGAAGAAGGATATGATGGCCATGTTGATCCTGTTATGTAAACACGCTACATTTACGGTGGTTTCTCATTATGATATTTTCTTCAAATAGATTGCTTCCATGTGTGACGGAACATTTACTTGCGAAAATAGTTCAACTGACAGTAACTGATATTACAAAAGCAATTGAGTGGTTGCAATGCTCATACTTGTATGTTAGAATGAAAAAGGTATGTAATTAAGAATGTCTTTCAGATTTACGATTGAGTTTCTCCAATTTGGTCTGATGAAAATTTTTATCTGCAAGCAGAACCCTGAGAACTATTCAATTAAGAAAGGAATTTCTGGTGATCGTTTAGTGAAGCATGTTCAAGGTGCAATTGTTGTCCTACAGTTGAGCTTATAACTTTCTATTTTTATCCCTCTCTTTCTCCAAGGTTTTTGTTTTCCTCCTATTTCCCTTCATTAATTATTGAAGCTATGTTATGTTAGATATTTGTGTTAAGAAAGTTAACGAGTTATCTCAGCATCAAATGGTAGAGATTGATGAAGATGGTTTCCTCTTGAGCCCATTAGGTATGTTATCTTCAAGTATAATTTATTATCATGCTATATTTACAGAAATTAGAATCCAAACTGGTTGCTGATATTTCCTTTTCTACTGCAGATCCTGGGAGGCTAATGACAGTATTATTTGAGATTTGATACTATGAAACAGATAATGAGGACACCTGAAAACTGCTGTCTAGAAGATGCACTTCATGTTATTTGCTCTGCAGAAGAAATTGCTTGTGCGGATATTCTCATTAACTGTTTTAGTGTCTAATGCAAATATGTTTCTTCATTAAGTATTGATATAGTGTTGTACCCGTAAAATGAAGGGATACAGCTAAGACGCAATGAGAAGAACTTTTGTCATTTGTTGCTGGATAATTTTAAGGTTGGGACTATGTCCCATAGTTTTATCATGATTCTCCATAGCTTTGTCAGTCATGTTTCACTCAAAAGCAAGCCTATTCTAATGAAAACCGACAAGTTTGGGCTCTCTCTCTCTCTCTCTCTCTCTCTCTCTCTCTCTCTCTCTCAGCGTAGCCATATAAACCTCTATTGGCACGCTTTAAAAGCGTAGCCATAATGTACAGTAGCATAAACAGCCACGCTTTAAAAGTGTAGCTGTATCTCACAGCTATTGGCACGCTTTAAAAGCGTAGTCATATCTCTTGCTATTGGCACGCTTTTAAAGCGTAGCCATATGGTATGTTATTGGCACGCTTTAAAAGCGTAGCCATATCTTGCTATTGGCACGCTTTAAAAGTGTAGCCATATTTGACACATTTGGCCACGCTTTTAAAGTATGGCGATCTTTAAAAATGTGGCAAAAAAAAAAGCGTGGCGATAGGTCACCAAAAGCGTAGCGATAGAGCAACCGACACCCTTGCAGTTGTGACCCTTTCAAAAGCGTGCCGGTAGCTCAAAAAGCGTGGCAAAAAATTATCGCTACGCTTTTTTGGACTTTTCGCCACGCTTTAAAAGCGTAGCAAAAAGCTTGTTTTCTTGTAGTGCAGCCAGCATTAGCATTAGCATTTCTCTAATTTGCATGTGCATAATTTCACCTTACCATCAGTTAAGGAGAAAGAGCTATAACCGTTAATATATAGGGTTAAGTACGATTTTGGTTCCTAATGTAGAGATCGAAAATTTATTTTGTTTTTTGTCTCTTTTTGGCTATAAAATGGTCCCAAAAGTTTAATTTAATTTTAAAATCGTCCTTTAGACGAAAATATCATTCCCTCTTCTTCCCCAAAATCAACCAGAAATAGAGGCGCAAAGGCACAAACAAAAACAAAAATAGAAACGGAAAGTAGAAGCAAAAAGCAGAAGCAGAATCAACAACAACGTAACAATAACAATGGATAATAGAATTAGAGCAACAACAAAAGCAGAATCAGAAGCAAAAGCAAAAACAAAAGCAGACAGAAGTAGAAAGCAAAAACAGAAGCAACACCAATGAAACAACAACAACCAGACCAGAATAACAACAACAACAATGGATCATGTATACAATTAACCATTTTCTAAAATCCAGTAACAGAAAATCAATATCCAGCTAAACTAATCCATAATCAAACCAAAAACAGAAATTGAAAGTAAAATGATAACCTGAATTATGAAAATAGAAAACAGAAAATGTTCTTCTTCTTCTTCTTCAATGAAATCAGAAACAAAAACAGAAGAAATAGAAGTGAAACAGTATCGTCTTCTTCTTCAATGGAATCAAAAGCGTGAAACAAGTTTTCCATGGGCTCAAATTGTTCGCAGCGCCCAGCCCAAATCCACCGCCGAGACTCCGCAATCGCCGCCGCCGCCATCGTCTGCCTCTTCTTCCTCCCTTGCCGCCAGCGTCGCATCAGTCTCAGACCAGCTGCCTTCTTTAGATTCTTTGTCACCATAGGTCGTAGATGCCTCACCGCTGGTGGACAACAGGAGTGTATGTTGTGACAGCTCCTCGTCGGCGATGAGCTCTGGTTCGAGGGGGTTCGAGACAGGGAAGGAGAGAAGGAGAGGAAAGGGTCCCGGTGGCTCTGGGGTTAGCGCCAAGGGGAGAGGAGCAGCGACGGCGAGGAGCAGCGACGGTGGCCCTTCCCTTTCCCTTCCCCACCTTCCCTTTCCCCCTCTTCTGTCCCCTCTTTCCTTTCCTGAACCAGCGTGAATCCCTTCTCCTTTTCTCCTTTATTCAATGTTTTCATTTTTAGTTAGGAATATTTTTGGAATAAAAATTTTAAATTTGATAAAAAAAGGACAATTTTAAAATAAACTGGAATCTTCGAAATCATTTTGTAGCAAAAAAAAAAGTCAAAAATAAAATAAATTTTCGACCTCTACATTAGAAACCAAAATCGTACTTAACTCTTAATATATACTAGTATACTTTCTTTTACACTAATAACATTATAGAATTTGTTTTTGACAATGACAATAATGACAAAACCTAATCTATTCCAAAGGTCATTAATTATATATAATACTTACTAGCGTATAATGCATGTGTTTATTAGCTCACCTTTTATTTCTTAAATGTATATTATGTATATT
>NC_029792.2:13995898-14015955 GCF_000816755.2 Arachis ipaensis
ATAAATTTATATAGAATATATAAATATAAAAGGTAATACAAATACCTAATTGTAGGGTGATACAATAATGTCAATATGATTGTCAATACTACAAACACATGGTAAAACTGTGACTATAACTAAATTAATCTCGCTACAAAGCCAAAGTACCATACTCCGATTTATTTAACCCGCTTCATTTTGTTCTTTCTCCCTTTTGAGTTTTGAAGAAATGTAAATTGGTATGTAGAGAAGTAGAGAACAGCCAAAATAAACACATGATGAGATCCATGGTCATGGGCATATTAAAAATGTGCTACACCTAACATAATAAATGGTCGGGGGGAATTGGCTTTATTATTATCACCAGAACAATGGGATCCACGTACAAATTAAGGGTAATAAGGGTTTTGTGTTTGTCTGTTTTCTTTCATGTATGCTCTGAATTTTTGGCGTAGCAGGTGCAAGCTAGCTAAGCTAGTTTCAAGTTGTATTATGAATGAAGCACATTCTATTTGGCATTCACACAATCACACCTTTTATGGAGGGTCTACACAGGACAGTGTTGTCTCCTGCTGCACACATATTTTGCTATGTCCAAAATTGGAATCAATGCCCTCCTAATCACATGCTTTTAATACTAAGTTATATTATTATGTGTGTGGTTTTTTAATTTTTAGATATAATCATATTTTTTTTAGTTTAAAATTTTGGAATAATTAATTTTATTATATTGTTAGAATATATTATGAATAATTAGCTTTTATTAGAATTATTTAGTAAATTTAAATATTTATTATAGGATATTATATCTTTATTATTTCGATTCTCTTAGCACCTATAAATACCTTTTTATATTGTATCGTTCCATACAACTTAAATATACACAAATTTTTTTCTCTACCGTTCTCTCTTACCTTTCTAACATGGTATCAAAGTCATGATGTCCTCCTTAAAAATGATAGATTATTTTTTTTCTAGTAATAAAATTACTACATTTTTCATACTTTTTTCAGTGCCATTTTTTCCCTTTTCTTTTTTCAATGCTTTGATGTTTTCTCACCTCACCGATTAGCTCATTAATTCACTACTTATTTATTCTCATGGAGAAATCATATGTTTTTCGTCAGCTTCCGATAGTTTGCCATTTCTTCACACTTTGTTACTTTTTAGTAGTTTTCCGACAGTTCGCCATTTTTTAAGCAGTTTTTCAGCAATTGGCCATTCTTGCGGTAGTTTCGTCTGCGCTTTCCTTACGGCAATTCCGTGTGCGTTCCCTTTCAACAATTTCGTCTGCGCTTTTCTTGCGATAGTTTCGTCTGCGCTTTGCTTGTGGCAGTTCCGTCTGCGCTTCCTTGAAGTAGTTCCGTGTGCTCTTCCTTCCGATAATTTCGTCTGCGTTTCTTTGTGGCAGTTCCGTCTGCACTTTCTTCCGGCAGTTCCGTCTGCGCTTTATTCCGACAGTTCTGTCTGCATCCGTTAGTTCTATCAATTTATGCAGTTTTTTTCTTTATTTCATTATTTTAAATAAGTTTCAAACTCAAGTTGTCACTTGAGTTTTAAAGGGGATGTTAGAATATATTATAATCAAATAGCTTTCATTAGAATTATTTAGTATATTTGAATATTTATTATAAAATATTATATTTTTATTATTTCGATTTTTTTATTTTATAATCAAAAGTCTAAATTTTAATATTATTAACAAAAAAACAAAATTAGAATTGTTTTTTAATGGCTAAATTCTTTGAGATATAGTTCGTCGTCCTCAACACTATAGTATATAATTTTTTGGAGCTAGATGAGATACACATTTGGATATCCAAGATCTGAGCGTGGATAATTTTAAAAGGCATTCTGACACTGAAGTTAATATATATGAATTTTTATGGGAATATTTTCTAGAAATTTAGAACTTACTTTCCTTCTTTTACATAGATCTTTCTATAAGTAAGAGTACTATCATGCCATTATAATTCGGTTATCAGTTAGGTATTAAGTATAATTATAAAAAAAAATCATTGTAATTGCAACCAGGGACGGATTCAGAAATGATATTATGGGGGCCAATAACACATATAATATTAAAAATTATGTAAAAAAAATTATATAATATAAGATGTATTATAAAAATATACGGATAGAGAATATATTTTAAAATAAAAAAATGTGTATACTTTTTACTAACGAAGTGGTCGATTCTTCGTATCATAAAATTCACCAATAATAGAATGTGTCAAAATTTTGAACAATTTTCTTTTCAATATAATTAAAAACAATTAGCAAGAAATTCATCTTTTATTTTGTTTCTAAGTTATTTTTCACAATATTCATAGTTGAAAAAGATCTCTTAATTGTAGCAATTGAAACAGAGAGAATTAATATCAAACGAATAAAAAACGGCCACAAGAAGAAAAAGAATTCACTTTATGAGATTTAAAAATTTTTATTTAATTAAAAAATATTAGTAATAATATCTTTTTCAGATTTTTTTAATATTGTTACTTATTTTTTAGATATTAAAAATTATTAATATTTAAATTAGACTGAACTTTTATTTATATTAGACTAAATACTAAATATTTTTTTTAAAAAAATTAAATTATACATAATAACTTATTACTATTAAAAAAAGTTGGAGGGGGACCGAGGCCGCCACTCGCCCCCTTGTGTCCGTCCCTGATTGCAACCAAGCTATAACGTTAAAGTTTGTCCGTTTATAATCTGAATTCATTATTCAGCCAAGTTATATAACATACGGATCAAATATAATACAAATTAAAAAATTATCCAAAATTTATTACTAAATTATATTACTGTGTGTTTTTTTTAGAAATATAAAAATTTATGTATTTCTTCGTATTTAAATTTTTTAGACAAGTGTTTTCAACTTTTCATGATAATTTTAACCGTTTTAGCATAAGAAAAAAACCTTATACAAAATTTACTATTAAGTATTAAGTCATATTATTGCATTTTTTTTGGTTAAAAATTTAAGAAATTTATGTGTCTCTTCATGCTTAAATATTTTTTGTTTTCGGACAAACAAATGATTTCATCATAGTTTTAACCAATTTATGAAGAAATAAAAGAATAAAAGAATAAAATTATTAAAAAGAAACCTAAAAATGATACCAGTTGCGCATCCGGGGAATCGAACCCCGGTCAGTACCGTGGGAGGGTACTATGATACCACTACACCAGATGCGCTTGATGTCCTTGGTTCAGATAGATTTTATTAAGATTAAATTTGTATCTCTTGTTTTGGAATTGAAAATAATAGATGTTTTATTTGTGTAATAATATTAATATGAGATAAACATTTAATATTTTCTTCTATATAACTAGAAGATACGATCTTATTTATAAGTTATTTCAAACATGAAATTATAAATTTGATTTTTATAAACTACAAAAAAATTTATACTGATGACATCCAAACATAAATTTTTATATTTTTATTTGTCTATTATTATGTAATACAAAGTTTTTTCATACCGTGACAAATAAATATTAAAGAGTATGGTCCGTTACTGAAGCTAAGCTATAAGATTCGTCATTAAAGATGAATATACTTCGATTTTTATTATACGATGATCCACAATTTAATTTAGTTTTATTTAACTTAATTTTGAGTTTGTAAAAGACAAATTTAATTACATCATTGCTGATTTAATAATGACCAAATGGTTATAACATTAATGTTATCATCACTCTGATACTTACATAAGTCATCTTTTATCTCTCAAATAAAAAAAAAAAACCATCAAAATTTAAAAGTTAATTTTTAACTAAAAACTCTTAAATTAAATTATAACTCAAAATTACCATTTAACCTTATATTTTCTTTTAAGAGCTATATGCATAAAAAAATATTAACACTAGAATACAGTAATATGTAACTTAATATAGATAAATGAGAATCTGTATTTTTTAATTATTTATTTTGAGTTCAATATTTACTAAAAAATAGGAATGCATCATTTTGTGTCTCTATAATATTGAGAGGTTAGTCATTAAGCTTTCGGCATAATGTATATCTGATTAGAAAAAAAAAAAGAATACAGTGATAATACTATCCTATAACTTACATTCCTGACAAAAACCGTTCATCTATTCCAAAATACACCATGCCCCATTGCCTCTTATAGAATCATATGAAAATGCAAGCAGAATCTTATTAATTCTTTATATTTATGTGTGTGATCATTTCTATATAATATTTGCATTCTGTCTTCACTTATTCGATTATAATTTAATTCTTAAAGACGAGATGGACTCAAAAGTGAGATAGTTATAGTTTTACACTAATACTAATAAAAAAATAAATAAGATTAAAAGAAGACTAATATAATATTACATAGTCAGAGCAGTAGTAGAGAGTGAGAGCGGAGTTTTAGTTAAAAGGTTCGGAATACTATAACTTAACACCGAATAGTGTATGCTAACACTTGAAGGAAAGAAAGCTTAGCTTAGCTCTTTCGATCTATTACGCTACCTTTCTCCCTTTCAATTCTCAAATCTCATTCTCTGAGATTTGAGCTTTCTTCTCTCCTTTTCTTTTTCTTTTTCTCTCTGAATTTTCAGTTCCTCGTAAGTCGCAGCCATGATTTCCTCAAGCAAACTCAAATCCGTTGATTTCTACAGGTAAGGATCTCATTCATCATTTTAGTTTTTGTTTTTCTCATTTCGTTTATCCGCATTATTGCATTTCGCGTTTGAGCATCACCAGGTTCATGTTATGTCGACGTGAATGCATCGTTTCGTGTTGTTCGAGTTTCAATCTTCGGTTACAATGCCGTCAATTTTACCGATTTGATCGCAAATACGTGAATGTGAATTCCTTGAGATTTTCGTTATAATCCATTGGTGCTGGTTTTAAGCTTCTAATGCAAGGGTTTGGTAGTGTGTTTGTGTTTTAGCTTGTAGTTGTAATTTGGAATGTTGTTCGTTGCATTTTAAAGCTCCGTTGAGTGTGATTCTTGCGAGATGAACTGAAGAGAATGAGGATGTGGTGTTTGTTCTGTTTCTGTGTTTACATGCAAAAATGGAAGGCACAAATATATAAGTGAATGAAGGATTTAACTTTGATTCACTTCACTTCAGCGTGTGCTGTTTACTATCGTCAATTCGTGATTTGGCACTTTCTTGTAATTGAAAATCTCAGAAGTTTTTAACCGACAATTTATATATGAAGTGTAAAAACGGTAAAAGAAATGGTGGTGTGTTATATAAGTCTCAATGAGTGGTTTAAAATTTTAATAATAATCGTAATTTATGATTTGTGGATGCAAATGTGACATTTTCTTTTAGCTGATATGTAAATTACTCCAATGTCTCTATTCTGTCTACAGAAAAATCCCTAGAGATTTAACTGAGGCATCACTATCTGGAGCGGGGTTATCCATAGTAGCAGCTCTTTCCATGATCTTTTTATTTGGAATGGTCAGTGGTTTTACAATTCCAGCTCAGGTCTTTGAAATGTTTAGTAAACGTGTTATGTATGCATGATTGCACATGTTGATTGTGTTCTCAATTGATATTTAGGTCCTATGCTTCACAATTTGGTTTTGAAAAGTTTGATCTTGGAATTGGTGTTTGATGTACATCATGCAACCTTCATGCAGGAACTCAGTAATTATTTGTCTTTCAGCACCACTACATCTGTGATTGTTGACAAGAGTTCTGACGGGGAGTTTTTACGTATAGATTTCAATATCAGGTAGAAGCCTAAATAGGTATTTTCTATCTTTGTTATAATATATGATGTTTCTCTAAGGCATTTGCTCGAGTCTGTGTATACTATTGGTGGCTTCATGGTTTTCTTCACCTAAGCTTGGTATTCTGCAAAGAACTTGGGATTGTGTCTTGTGTCAGCATGTATTTGTAAACTGTACTTTTCATATTAACAACACTCCTTTCTTTCTCGTCAATTCACTTTGAAATTAGGGAGTGTGGATGTGTGATGGAGGTGTTGAAGGACTGGTTTTTCCAATTTATATTTTATGTATAATGAATGATTGTGAGATTGGTATTAATCAGGGATGGCCAACATGATAGTGTCTTGTGATTTTTCTCTTTCAGTTCATTTACCAACTGTTATTCTGTTTTTCTGAGTATGTTCAGTTAATCCCATAGCCATTTATCCTTTTTGCTGTCTATCACTTCTTGCTGATTGCTCCAAATTATCTTGCAGTTTTCCTGCACTTTCATGCGAGTTTGCATCAGTTGATGTGAGTGATGTGCTGGGAACAGTAAGTTTCTATTCCATTTTTCAGTCTGATCATTTCTAGCAAAACATATTTGTGATTGTGATTTTAGAAGTTTTTCTTTGGGTTTTGAGTACTTGAATGCATCATAGACTCTCTACATGGACCATAGTGTGGGTTCAGGTGCAGCACAAGAAACATCAATATGTCTATTTATCTATTATTTTCATTTGAAGTCATAAAATCTTTAAATTAGCTCAAGTAGACCTATTAATGGAGATATTGTTTAAAACTAAGTGACCAGGTGAAGCCTAAACGTGAGGAACCTATTAATTCAATACTTTTTACTATATTGTGAATTCATACCATAAGAAACCTCTAGTTAACGGCTAGATAATGTCATAATGGTATTTATTTGTCCTTCTAGATTTCCTATATTGTTTTATTCATTAGTACTCTTCCAAAATTGTGCGTGATGTACTTATCATAATTGTCTCTGAAGTGTAAAATCAGGATACTAAAACATAAATAAGTACTTGAAGTAGACTAATTTTATGTTTGCATTATTCTTTATATTAATTATTAATATAAAATGTTCATTTTCTCATGCATGTTATGATTTACTATGATATCATACCATATCATAGGTTACTTTTATCCCTTGTCCTTAATTTGTGACCTCTTGTTTTCAGAACAGACTGAATATAACAAAAACAGTTCGCAAGTTTTCTATTGATACAAATTTAAGACCCACTGGGGCTGAATTTCATTCAGGGACAACTGCAAACATCATTAAACATGATGAGCTAGTAGAGGAAGAATCAGTTGAAGGTTCTCTTACACTTACATCACGCAATTTTGATAAATATTCTCGTCTGTAAGTGGGTCAATTATGTGATTCATTCATTTGGTTTTTATGTGTTTAAGCTGAGTATGAGTTGAATAGTTCTTTTTCCAGATGCATTTACACAATTTTGGAAAATTTTTTGTCAGGTTTCCAATTACAGTTGTAAATTTTTATGCTCCTTGGTGTTACTGGAGTCAACGCTTGGTAATTATTTTACCTTAGTTTCTGATTTCTTCCTCAATTCAGAAAATAGGATGGTTCTTGGCATCTTTTTTTTTCCCCTTCATGTTATTTTCTAAATAGATCTTATTTACTGCTTATATATCAACAATTTCTCATTATTCCCTAAAAGCAAAAAAATTAAGTACCGAGTAGCATTGGTAAAGGCTGATTTGAGCGTCTAGTTTAACCTCACCAGCATTTATTTATATATCAGTAATGACTAATGTGATGTCATGATTCAGAAGATTGAATGATATGGCATGCAGGGGTAAGATCTACTTAACATGTGCCCACGTTAGTTGGCTATTTACTTAGCCATGATGAGAAATTATGAAGAAGTTCTTCCATTTAATAATTGGTAGTTTATATATATATATATGACACTTTCATCTCTTTCCCCTCAGAAACCTTCATGGGAGAAAGCAGCTAAAATAATAAAAGAGAGGTACTTTATCTTTTAATGTGCTGTTCTCACTTCCTAGAATTTATACTTTAGAAGTCGTACTCTTATTTATCTTTTCTATAACTACAAGTTACCTTAACATCATTTTACAAATTCAATATCCGTTATGTACAATTACATTTGTATGCAGATATGATCCAGAGATCGATGGCCGTATTGTTTTGGGGAAGGTAGATTGCACGGAAGAAGGAGATTTATGCCGGAGGTACTATTAAAATTCAAAACTTTTCTTGCTTTTGTTCCCCTTCAAAAACAAAGATTCAGCTAATTTACTTATCTCCTTCTACAATCTTTCTCTTTTCTTAATTTGTAATTTAGTTATCTCCTTGTTCACAAGATGGACATGAACTTTTATACTTATACTTTTTCAAGTTGAATATGAATTTGAAATACATGTTCTTTATTGTAATGTGATTTTTTCTTATGTCATTTTTGTTAGTTTTTGTGTTTCTGTAATTTCATTTGGCATCCTCATGTTTACGTTTTGCCATTCAACCATATTTTTCATCAAATGCAGCCATCACATACAAGGGTATCCATCAATTCGTATCTTCCGTAAAGGAAGTGATATCAGGTAATAATACAAATATTTTTTTTTATTCAGTTTTTGAGCAATAATAAGTAGCTTATCTCTGTATCCCTTTAGATATTATGTACCTTTTATGGTGCTTGTTTATTTTCTAGATATTGCATTTCCCATGGATATGATATTACTGTTTTGGTGCCTCTAAAAGATTATCAGAGTGGTCCTAAAACTCTGTTTAGAATGGGAGAAATGATGAAAGGCTGAGAGTAATGACAGAAGCAGTAAGAAAATGTAAGGTTGCAAGTGTTAGTGTAGATCGATTTAACATTGAAAGAAGGCTCTTAGGGGATGTGTGTCCCGACACATGTAATGGTAAGGAAAACTTAGATGTTGAGGGGATTTTCATCCATCAACTTTCCAATTTTACATGTAGACAATTTCTATTCTATTTCAATATGTTGTTATCCCTCATTCCCTCGCACTTAAACCTATGTCAATTCATTTCTAACAAAATCTACATGATCAATATGCATATCTTTTTCTTTTTCTTCCTTCTTCCTTTTTTTTATGTGCATCCTACCTGAATATTGCAACTCTTTGGTCTGTGTCTCTGTGATTAGTTTTAGAGATTTTGGATTGAATATAAGTTTAAAAATATGCTTCCTATTTCAGAGATGACCATGGAGATCATGATCATGAGTCCTATTATGGAGATCGTGATACAGATAGCCTAGTCAAGGTACGTATTATATTTTCTTTTTCTAGTAAATTTGAATTAACTTCCTGTCTGGATGATGATTTGAAACGTAATTAAACATATCCATTGAAAAGTGAAACTTAGCTGATATAAAGTATTTCACTACAGACAATGGAGAAGTTAGTGGCTTCTCTCCCTGCAGAATCTCAGAAGCTAGGTTTGGAGGATAAATCCAATGGTACAGAGTACAGAAAAAGACCTGCACCTTTAGCTGGGGGATGTAGAATTGAAGGATATGTGCGTGTCAAAAAGGTAAACTCCCAGATGGCTAAAGCTAGCCTAACACAGTGATGTAAAGCAAAATTTGCTTCCTAGTTTTCACTTTTCAAATATGAGCATCATCTAGGATTTCTTACATTGCTTTCCAAATAACTGATGCTTTTGATTCCTTGCTTGTTTTTACACTTGTCTTTTTCGTCCATTGTATTCTTTTGTTTATATCAAAAGAAAAATAGTAAACTAAACTGGGAATTTGACCTATCTTTACTGAAAACATTATAGATTTTAATATTATGCTGAATGCAAGCTGTTTCCAACTCTGCAGGTTCCAGGAGATTTGGTTATATCAGCTAGATCTGATGCCCATTCTTTCGATGCTTCTCAAATGAACATGTCACATGTCGTACACCATCTATCTTTTGGACGGAAATTGTCACCTAGGGTTTTGAGTGATGTGAAGCGCTTGATACCTTATGTTGGTAGCAGCCATGAAAGGTTGAATGGCCGGTCATTCATCAATACGCGTGATTTAGGAGCAAATGTTACTGTAAGTTGATTCTAACTTGGCTTTCAACTTTCCTAATTTGAGCATTTAACATTTTATGCATGGCATCGACATATAGTACCTTAGACTCTAAATCGTTCATTAGAATATCAGTATATACCATACACCATTATGGAACATTGGCACGTAGCTTAGGGCTTTCCCCTTTCTCCTTCCCTCCCTTGGCTGTCAAGCAAGTCAAAAGGATGAAACCAGTTTAAGCAACAGTCTTAAATTTTCTAGTAAATAATTTTGATATGTTACAGGTGCTTCTGCAATCTGCAATGACCAGCACATAAATTGATGAGAGTTTTGCTCCCTATATATGTTGAAGTTGCATTCAGTAAAAGACCTCCTTATATTCTTAATCTTTGCAACTGTTAGTCTCACACTTTAAAATTTGTGAATTACTTGAAACTAAATTTGATCCGGCAATTATTTTTTTTCATATGTATCAGTAATACCTGTTTGAAGCACCCAAAGGCACAAATAGAATGAAAGCCACATGGAATGGAGGCAATAAATCCATTTAGAAGTCCCCTTATTAGTTTTTGGTTTCAATTAATCTAAAACAACTAATCAGTTACAACTGATACAATATCTTTCATCTGTTGATGCCTCTGTTCGTAGTAATTTCTTTCTGAATGAATGCTGATAACTAGAGAAAGATGAGTGTATTGCAGCTTTATTCAACCATACAATATATATCTGCAGATGGAGCATTACCTCCAGATAGTTAAAACAGAGGTGATTACTGGAAAAGATTATAAATTAGTTGAGGAGTATGAATACACAGCACACAGCAGTGTAGCACAGAGTGTACACATTCCTGTGGCAAAGTTCCATCTTGAGCTCTCCCCCATGCAGGTATTCGTATGGAGATTCATAGTTTTGACTTGAGCTTATTGCTTCCTTTTTAACCGGTAAATTATGTTTTTATGTGCAGGTCTTAGTAACAGAAAACCCGAAATCTTTTTCACATTTTATAACAAATGTCTGTGCTATCATTGGGGGTATTTTCACGGTTTGTATCAGTCTTCTCAGACAGAGGCTTTACACTTGTACTATTCACTAATTTTGTTGTTCACAGTCTTCTCTTTGGTTTCAGGTAGCTGGAATTTTGGACTCGATTCTGCACAACACTATTAGACTAATGAAAAAAGTTGAGCTTGGCAAAAACTTTTGATAGATAGTTCAAAGTTGTTATCTAGAGTAGGGCTTTTGATTTTGCTAAAGCCATTTTAACTAGGAGGCCTTTTAGCACATTGTTCTCTATAGATATGCTACAAAGGCATAGAAGTGTAACTTGAGTTGTTAATTCGGTCAAATGATCATTACAGGGATTGCGAGCTCCATAAATGTATCCTGGGCTTTCTATGTTTAAGGGTCGTGTCCTGGATTTCTGCTTACACCAAATTTTTTGTCCTTGTTCGTATGGTTGAGAAAAGACTCTTAGGATTAACATGTTACTTCATTCATTCATTTATTGTTTATTTCAATGTTCTGTTAAATTAAAGTAGTAAAGCCTTCATGGATCACCATTGCTCCAGTGTTTTCATACGAGCTCTTCCTTCAGCTTTCGGCAATTTGATGATCGGTTACAGGGTGATTCTCTGTTTATTCCTTTATTTCGTTCTTTCCTTTTTTCCTTTTGGCAGCAGAAGGGAGCATCATCATCAACATTGCAACTAAGGCATAACTTGGTGTCATCTGAGTTTGAATAAATTCACTACTATAATAGAACCATCTGGCATATTTACAGTGAATTATAAAATGGTTTTATTTCAAGTTCGACTTATTGAATATTCGTGTAGCATCAAGTATGAATCACACAAAAGGGTGAACATTGTCACCTTATTACCCATGTCCCACAAACAAATGCCAATGGCGTCCCCACTCAACGTAGAAGCAGCCATGGAAAATATGTAATATACATATGCCGAGGAAAAAAATAGAAAACTAAATGGCTCATATTCTCCACTTAGAATGATAAAACCAGAATAGAAGCCATGAGTGCTCCAAGAGAGCCAACAAAGCTGAGAAAGACTGAAGAAGCGGCATTAGGAGGAGGTTGGCTGACAGGAGCAGAAGTTGGGTTTGTCAACGAAGTCCCTGGTGGTGGAGGTGAAACTCCTTGCAGAGGAGGTGGAGTCCCCATAGTCCCGGTTGGTGTAGGTGGTGGAGCACCTACAGTCCCTGCTGGTGTTGGTGGTGGCGCACCGACAGTCCCTGTTGGTGGAGGAGCACCCACAGTTCCTGTTGGTGGTGTAGGGCCAACAGTCCCTGCTGTTGGTGGTGAAGGAGCAATTGACTCTGTTGAGAGAGTGGGCAATGGAGAAGGAGAAGGAGAAACAGCAGTGCCTGTTTGGTTGGTGTTTCTGTTGGTCCTGTCAGCCATCACAATCACCACTAGTTTCTCATTCTTGGCACAGTTGTCTTTGTTTCCGCTTATGAAATAGTGTGGCCCTGATTGCTTCAGCTTGATGACTGTATGGCCGTCAGAGAATTTTTCAGAAGATCCATCAGTGTTGCAGCTTGCATAGTCTTCACTACTTACTTGAAGCACCGAGTCTTGACCAGATTGGTAATTGAACACTGCAATTGGTATCAAATTGAATGTTGAACTATGTCAACGTACCATTTACTTATTACAAAGTTTCACTGTTCTAGCCATATTAGCTTTAGATGTAACACTGAAAGTATAGAGGTTCTTTATTTAAGAAGAGGAAGAAGGTGTTCTCTTTACATCCAATTCATACCATTATCCTTAGAGTAGTTGTGTTATTTGTTTACTTGAAATAGATGCTTATAGTTAGGAATTTGATGTCAGAGTGACGATTAAACTAAAATTTAAAAATGATAAAAATGAGTGTTAATATAGTATACAAAGAATTAAACGTTTAAATACGCATTTGTTTAAATAATACTACAACTATAACATAGAGTAAAATTATATATTTTCTAAGAAAACAATTACTTTCACTAATCATACTAAAAATATTTCATGTTATTTAGAGCCATATTATTTCAAATCTTCCCACTTCTATTCCATACCTTTGACAAAACCAATGATAACAATATATACCATGTGATTAAAATAAGAACTCACCTAGGGAGTCTCCTATTTGAAATCTGTTCTTTTCTGCCCATTGATTGTAAGAATTGGAATTGGGGTCACTTGGAACACTCCAACCCTTTTGACCCCCTACTACAAACTCATAAGCATTACCCTTGTTTACCAAGAGCAATAGACAGAACAATCCCAATAAGACATGACCCACTTCATTAGACCTTAAAACATTGGTAGTAGCCATTGTATAGGGTCAAGGAAGAATTGAGAAGATGCAATGGGGGTGCTGTTGCACTTGCAACAAAATAATGCTTACTATGTTGAAGCTAGAAGGGTGCAATAAACTGAAACATCATCAGGGTTTATGTAGGTATGAGAATAATGCATGTATACTTCACAAACTGTGGCTATGAAGGTTTTGTAACTTTTTCTTATTCTCCCTCTCTTGGGGTTTTCTTTGATTCTAGAGCAAAGCATAAGTTCTCTTGAATTGTTTGGACTCTTGAGTCTCTTTGAAGGTTGAATGTTCGGATTTCATTACAATAAACTTCGTGCTTGGATTTATGCTTTGCTTCGCTGCTATGAGTTTTTTTAAAATAAAAATTTAGGTGGTGGTTGTCTCAAGTCACATTCTTAACCTTAAAACCTGCAGTCTCATCATCACTAACTTTGAGGTCTAAAAAGCTTAAAATATTTCTAATACGATGCTTTTGTTCTGGTGAATGTGATTTGTGTCCATTCCATTTTAGTGCCACGCATGTATGTGGTATATTTTAATGAATTATTTTATATATTATGATGACTTGTTCGAGCAGTATATCAATTCCTACCTTTATGCTGAGAATCTGAGATATGGAAAAGAGTGACAAGGAAAGGAAAACGAAAGGAAAAGAAGAAAGTGATGCAAAGATTACCATTTATTTTGGTAGATAATTATATCTAATGGCGGAGCTTGAAACAAAATTTTGAAGGGGTCAAAATTTAACATAAAAATTTAATAATAATATTTATATTAAAATAAAATTTATGAATATAATTATTCTTTAATTTTGTTAGTAGAGAGAGTGTTGCTTGTTGAATAGAGAGCTGCGAAATGCGAATAGAGAAGCTGCTAGCAAAGCAGCGTGTTTTTTATAATGATAATTTTTATCTTTTATTTTGTTAGATGATTTTTTTTATTCTTATTTTTTTGTTAAATAACTTTTTTATTTGATTTGATTGTTAGATGATCTCTTTTTATGTTTATGTTTTTTTTGTTAGATAACTTTTTTATTTGATTTGATTTTATTTTTTAATTTTGATGTGTTGTGAAAGCCAACAAATCACAATCCAACAGGTTTTTAATGTTTAAAATTAAAAACTATTGTGCAATAAAAGCAAAATATTTAAGCCAACTAAACTATTTTTTATTTTTTGAAGAAGTACTACTAATTTTTTTATAACAAGTTGGGGGGACCATGGCCCCCCTTTGTCTTAACTAAGTTCCGTCCCTACTTATATCCTAAATATTAAATTTTAAATTCTAAATACTAATTTTTAAATTTTTTGAAAAATGAGAGTTAAATAAAGTTGGCTAATATTAATTATTAAAAGATAGTTCTTTGTAATTATTTATTTGGTATATATTTTTAGGAGTAAACAAAATTAACTTTATATCCATGAAAGGCAAAAAATATTAGATAATATTTAAAAGATTGTTAATTTCCTAATATTTTTTTGGTTAAAAATTGGATTTAATGTTTATTTATTAAAGAAAATAAGACTTTAAATACATTCCGTAAGATAAGCTATTTTTTAATTTAAGCAATAAATTAATTATGTTTCATTGTAATGTCCAATTTAGTCCTTAAAATTCCTAATTTGTTTCAGATTAATCCTCCACTTTTTAAAATGACCAAATAAATCTCCCACTTTCAGAATCGTGAATTCTCGTTGGTCCAAAAGTTAAGAGACGTTTTAACGGCGCTGAGGTGTACAACGCTGATGTGGACACACAATGAGTTCAATTCAAATTGGTGTCTCAAATTTGATTAAAACACCCAATTGATCCATTCATACTTATAAAATCCTAACCCAAATTGGTGTACTACTTGAGTCTGTACAAGATGCCAAAGGCAGTGGCAGAAAAGTTGATATCACTACAGTGAAGATTCCTGTGGAGCAAGGAGGAAGGCAGAAATGGTCTGGCGCTAGTTAAGTGGGAGGTGGTTCAAGTCTCCAAAAAATTGGGTGGATTGGGGATAGGCGATGCCGTGGTTAGAAACACCGCACTACTATTCAAGTGGTGGTGGCGATTTTCAAAAGATCCATTATGGAAGAAGATTGTGTGCTCTTGCTATGAGTTGAACCCCCGTGTGATGTTATCAGCTCAAACATTACCTACTAGAGGGAGTCCATGGAAGGATATCTGTCAAATGCAGTTCAGGAATAATGCTGTGAAAGATAAGATGATTGCGGGGTTGTCTATGGAGGTGGATGACGGAAGGAGGACTCGATTCTGGGAAGATCTATGGTTACAAAGTGGTCCATTAAAGATGAGTTTTCCGAGGCTTTTCTCCATTTCAAACAAAAAAGGATCAGTCATAAGGGATTGTGGGTTTTGGGATGGGCTAGAGTGGATCTGGAATTTTCAGTGGAGGCGAGATTTATACCAATGGGAGTTGGATCTGGTGGTTCAATTTACGACCTGTAAAGCTGGCACATGATAAGCCAGACAAATTTTTTTGGAAATTTGACAAGGAAGGTATATTCTCAACTAACTCTTTTGTGCAGGTAGTACAGTCAAAATCTCTCTCGGAGGACATAACTAGCTACAGCTTCACAAGAACCTTATGGAAAGGTTTAGTGCCGCCACGAGTGGAGTTATTTATCTGGTTTACTCTGATAGGAAGAGTGAATACTAAAGAAAGACTGGTTAGATTGGGTATTATGAGTCAAGGTGATAACATGTGCGGATTGTGTAATACAGAAGTTGAACATAATAATCATTTATTCCTGGGTTGTGAGTTTACTTGGCAGGTGTGGTGTCTATGGCTATCTGAATTTTAGAGATCGTGGTCTTTTCTGGGCTCCCTAAAAGAACACTTTGAGAGTTTGACAGGTGCTGCCAACAGGAAGATAGAGTGTAACAGGTGGCTTATGTGCTTCTTCTCGATTATTTGGAACATTTGGCTAGAGAGGAACAGACAGATTTTTAATAATAAGAAAAGGAGTGCAGAGGAGGTGTTTCAGCAATCTTTAAACAGTGTTAGAGAATAGAGTAGTCTAGATCCTTTTTGTTGTTGATGGCTATGCCGGAGATGACATAAAGGAAGTTTTTTATCTACTTATTTATGTTGTAGGGTTGGTTTGCTTGTCGCTCCACCTTATTGTGTTGAGCTCTTTTGTTCAAAAAAAAAAAAAAATTCTAACCCCTCAAATGTTCATCTTTGTTTTTCGTCTCCACTCCTCTCCTCCTCGTTATTGTTGTTCATCTTTGTTCTTCATCTCCACTCTCTCCTCCTCGTTGTTGTTGTTCATCTTGTGAAACTCTGAAAAGTCACTCTTTTGGGTGAATCATGAGGGGCGGTAGTGATAGAAGTCAAGAATGCTCAAGTAAGAACAATTCCAGTGGGAGAAACTACAGTAACCGAAAAATTTGAACCAGGAGTAAGAACGTTGTATTATGCAATTGTGGGTTGCGTACGGTGATTAAGTACTCAGCGACGCCAGAGAATCCAAGAAGACCTTTTCATGGGTGTCCCAACTATGAGGTAAAATTCTCTATTTAATGGAATTGTTAAGTTAATACGGGCTTAAAAGGATGATTTGATAATTGTTAATTCAATGTTTCTTTTTGAATTATTGTAGTTTGGAGTTCACTGAAATTTCTTTCGTTGGGCTAATGGATATGAAGAATAAGGTGTGGTTCACGTTGTAGAAGAAGTTTTTAATGAACTCAATTGCATAATAAAATTTTTAGAGAGTAGTATTAGCACATTGAAGATGCTGCTGTCATGTATTGTAATAACTATTGGGTTTGGTTTTGGTATTTAGTTGTTTTGGTTTTTAGTTAAAAAAAAGTTAGAGTGTGAATGTGTCCATGATCATTATGTAATGATTTATGATTATAAATGAATGAAGTTAAGTTTTCCTCGACTTTGTATCTTATTAACTTGGATATTAACTTGGATGAAGGATAATGTAATGACAAAATAAAGCTAATAAATATACACCTTTAACTAGATTAACTTGTAATATATCATTATAATTATAATAACTATGACAATGGTGTTGTCTTAACAAAAGCTCATAATAATGTTAATTAAGCAATAACATAGTACAAAATACAAAATATAAAGTAAGCCAAAATTTTATAGCTAGGGCCATACCACCATGAACACCTTGAGCCAGTAACACCTTCTACAATAGTACCTTGTTAGGGACTAACTTTATCACCAACTTGATTATCAACTTGAGCATTTTGTGGGGCTTCTTCACCATCTTCATCATCAGCTTGTTCTGCAACTGTTGCTACCTCCTCTGCCCTTAACTTTTTTGCAACTTCGCACCCCCTTGTGTTGTAACTAATATCGCCACAAGTTCCACAAGTGAACTTGCCATATTGCCTCTTTAATTTTGTGGACTTTCTCTCTTGACTGTCTCTAACAGGAACTTTATGTGCATCCTTCTTTCTTGCATAGAACTTTGGTCTCCCACATGATTTTGGTCTTGTTGGGGGTAAGCAGTGAGAGTACTCAGACTTGTCCCACATATCTTCTCCTTTGACCAGGTTGATATGAAACTCATATGTCTTATTGTAAGATCCTATTGTCAATCATACATGAACATAGTTCTCAGGCCGACCATTCATACATGCAATAGCCGCAATGACATGACGACAAGGTAATCCTAAAAGCAAGATAACTAAGTGAATATGTTGCAGTATCTAGAAAAATAAATCCAAAAAATCTACATGTCTATTACCTGATAGCTACCATAACCTGCAACTGTATGTGTGATTTTTCAAATCAACTACCACATTGTGGGGATCACCATGAACTTCAAACATGACTCTACAGCATCACCAGACCACATATGTGTTTAGTATCTGCTAGAATATCTCTCCTTTACAAGCCTATTCTGTTGTATGGGAGGTAAATGTCCAATATGACTGGCCAGCTTGAGTTTATTTCTGGCCATACTTGTCATGACAATCCTCCTAATTTTCTCCAATAGTGTAAGTATTGGGTTTGATCTGTATGACTTGGTGACTGAATTGAAGACTTCACACATGTCGCTGCATACATTGTCGTTTTGTAGTGCGCTTTGGTCCAGGATTGTCTGGGGATCTTGTCCAGATACTCCCATGCCTTTACATTGATAGTCTTGAGGGTTTGCATATTTTTATTAAATTCTGGAACTGTCTGTGCTCTAACACATGCCCACAACAATGATTTTAGGTGCTTGTCCTTCTATCGCTTTTGGAAGTTATGCCACAAGAGCCATGCACAAAATCTGTGATGCACATTAGGTATAACCTCCTACAGTGCCGATATGAATCCCTGCAATTCACAAGTGAAAATGGTAATAGTTTAGAATGACCATGAGAATGATACCAGTTCAGAATTCACAAGTGCCTAATGCTCAAAATATACCCTGACTATACATTCATTAAATCCAAATATTTCCTAACAAAACTATCATTAAATCTAAACAGTCAAATATATCATATAGCGTGCTTCTATATAGTACATTATACGTACCTTTTGCATGTTACTCATGAAACACCAGTTATGCTCCTGATAGTGACCGATGTCTTCATGCAAAAATTTCAAGAACCACTTTCAAATTGTTGTGTTCTCAACAGAAACAATAGCTCATGCTATGGGGTAGATGTGATTATTTGCATCTTGTCCCACGATACAAATCAACTATTCTCCATAGAAAATCTTTAGAAACGCTGCATCCAAACCAATCAAGGGTCTACATCCATGCACAAATCTTTGCTTGCAACCATGAAGACACACATAAAAATTCTGAAAGATAGGGTCTCCCTCAGGCTGTGCATTCACACCTAGTTTCATAGTAGATTCCGGATTTGACCTCAACAATTCCTCTGCATAATCCATAGGCTCGGCATACTGGGCTGCTTCATCACCTCTCTCAATCTTCATGGAATCTCCTAAAGATCTTGTAATGGTGGTCCTAGACAATTGAACTCCAGTTTTTCTCTTGAAATAGTCAAATACCTCACAATGCCTGAAAGTAGGTTGCTTTCTTATCTTTTTTATTGGATTTCAGAAACCCACTTCCTAGTTGCACACCTATTTTTTGTTTTTCTCTCACAAGTATGGTCATCATTAAATGCCTTAATCTGTCAGCATGCATGCATCTTGTTATAAGAACAATAGATCAACCAAGGACACTGTTCATTTCTATAAATAACTCTAGCTCTAGTAGCGTCATTCTTTGAATATCTTACTCTTCTTCCCTCTTCTAGAGTATAGTTTGTAACAACCCTCTTGAAAGCTTTTCTAGTTGTAAATTTCATCCATAATTCTAACCTGACATAGCCAAATTTGACAACATCATTAAAAATTAGATTCACAACCGGATCTGCCTCATTATCATAATTTGGTGGAGTTCTCAACTCATCTGACTTCCAAGAGTCACCGAAAAATGAGCCTGCTTATCAAATTACACTAAATTAAATAAATAACTCTAAACAAACATGATTTAGCAAATCATATATTATATTAAACTAAACTAAATAAAATACAATAAATAAGTATAAACAAATATGATTTAGCAAAAGAACATAAAGTACACTGAGTTAAATAAATAAAATGACTCCAAATAAATATGTATTACCAGATCATAGATTTCACTAGACTAAACTAAATAAAATGACTTCAAGTAAGTCCAAACAAATGTAATTTAGCAAAAGAACATGAATTGCAGTAAACTAAATAAATAAAATGACTCCAAACAAATATGCTTTAGCAAACCATAGATTACATTAAACTAAACTAAATAAAATACAATAAATAAGTCCAAACAAATATGATTTAGCAAAAGAACATGGAGCACACTAAACTAAATAAATAAAATGACACCAAACAAATATGCTTTAGCAAACCAAAGATTATATTAAACTAAACTAAATAAAATACAATAAATAAATCTAAACAAATATAATTTAGTAAAAAAAAATAGAGTACAACTAAATAAATTATTAAG
>NC_029792.2:14016437-14024889 GCF_000816755.2 Arachis ipaensis
TCTTCTTGTACAACTTTTTCTTTTTTCTTGTTTTAAGTATTGGCACCTTGCTTCTTCCTTTTTTTAGATGTTTTTATCTCAGATTTAGTGCTAGATTCTGAAAATCCAGGTGGTAGATGTGGCTTGTAAAGGCTATCTTCTGCAGATTCATATGAATTAGATAATTCACCATCAGCCTCAATGATTGGCTTTCGAGGTGCCTTCTTACCAGTAGATCTAATCACAAGTTTTCTAGGTAACTTTGTTGAAGTGTTAAATTTGAAGTCACCAAATCTTTTTGTTGGTTTGGTGGTGAAATTTCTCTGAACAATTTGTATAATTTTGTGTTTATTTTTCTGAGTTAGGAGAGTGGGTGTAATCGGATTTGGTTGAGACAATGGCTTTGTACTGATGGAATTTTTTTTGGGAGCAATGGGATTCGATTGTGATAAGGGAATGCTGATAGTAGGCTGTGGTGTGGGCTTGGGTGTGGGCTGTGGTGTCGGCTGTAGTATGAGCTTGGGTGTGGGTTGTGGTGTGGGTTGTGGTATGGGCTTGGGTGTGGACTATGGTGTGGATTGGGGTGTTAGAGTCTCTTGCTCAATAGGAGCACACAATTGGCTTAGAATTATGTTGATTTTTTTAATACAATTATGTTGCTGTAAGTCATTCTTGTCACCTCCTCCACCAACACATCCATCATCATCAGACAATTCCATATAATCTATAAACTCAGGGACAGAAGAACCATGTTCAAAATAGATATAGATGACATTACTATTTTAGAAGCAGAAGCTAACCATATCCCTTAGATCCTGGTCCAATTTTAACCTCCTCAAACTGTATTCTAAATCATCTTTAGAGTCTAAGTACCAGCAAGCATCGGCTTCATCATAGCCCAACTCCTTGTAGTAACCAGTTATGACAAAAACATCCAGATAATCTGCATCAACTCTAAGCCATTCATCAGTGTGACTTGATGTGTATACAAATCTACCATCAGAAATTTGGGTCTCAAACCTTCCTCCATGGTGAAAAATGAGCCTCAGCCGATCACTCATATGAAGAAACACAACAAAATATACCATAGTTTACCATTACAAAAATTTTTAATTTTCAAAAAATATTAAACAATCACATACTAACAAATTATTAACTAACAAATTATTTATTACACACTATCACATACATTTAACTTTGCAAGCCAGAATATCACCACAAAAAATTAGCTCTATGGCCAAAACAAAAATCCTAAACTCTAGAACACAACCACCAAAAAAATGAATAACAGAATATATTCAAAAAAGTTAAATGCAAATATCAGAATCATAACATACCATGGTAATCACCCAACTAACATCAACACAGTAAAAAAAATAAAAATAAAAAAAACCTAAATTCTTACCGTTCCCCGTAGAAAATGTTTGAGGCTGATGATATTGACAGAGATAAAGAGTTTTACTGATCAAATGAGAGGACAGTGGATGACTGTCAGTGAGCCACAACGACGCTAACCTAAGGAAGATGAAGAGGTGATGAGGGTGACGAGAACGTATTGCAATTTTTGGTGGGAAGGTAATGGGGGACCATTTGAAAATTTTTTAATTGGGGAGGATAGATTATGAGGACATAACGGCGTCGTTTTGCTGTAATTAGAGGTTCATCACTAAACAACGTTATTTAGTTAAGTGCCAACTTGGCACTTAACTGTACACCTCAACGCCGTTAAAACATCTCTTAACTTTTGAACGAACGAAAATTCATAATTTTGAGAGTAAAAAAATTATTTGGTCATTTTAAAAAGTGAAGGACTAATCTGAAGCAAATTGAAAATTTCAGAGATTAAATTAGACATCACTTCTAGTTTATACCATTAGAATATCAATTAAAATTATCTTATTTAATTTAATATTTATAATTTTATATAAAATAAATTATATATTTATTATATTTAATATTATATATTTAGTCTAGTAATAATTAATAAATATAAAAAAAAATTATGACATGACTTTTAAATTTTAGCCTCAAATATTTTTATTAAATATATGATGAGTTCAATTAAATCTCAGAACTTATAGTTTAGTTTTTTCTGTAATTAAATATTATAACTTAAAAATAAGATTAATCACCTTCCAATCTAGAGAGAGAGATTTTTTTAATTCCATTAAATGATTGACAAGTCATACTTGTAAATTATACTTTTTTTTAGAGTAAAACCCTTCCCCAATTCCTAACCATTTACGAAATTGACCTGGCGCCCTTCACCATTAGAAATTAACAACACGGCCCTCATCGATTCTCTCCGTGTGACCAAAAGGACCCTCTTGTTAGTTTACAGGTAAAAAGTAACCGGAAGATCCTACCTGTACCGGTAACTATTATATGTGGACTGAGTGTTGTTGATAGGATAGAATCCATGTACACAGTCATCAAAAATGCTGCAGTTTTGATTCCAGTTTTTAATAAGAGTAATCCCAAATGTTAATATGAACCCTAGATATCAAATCTCACATTGCCTTCAGTGATGAACACAGAAGAACATTCATCAGGTTCAATCCGTCGTTCATGGAAAGAGAAGTCGATGGGAGCTTCAAGCGACAACTCTGGCAATGTTGGCATGGCAAGGAAGAAGTTCACACATCCAAGCTGCTATTGTGGAGCTTATGCGATTCTCTTTGAATCCACCACATCAAATAACCGAAATAGGTTGTTCTTTGGTTGCAGTTATTTTAAGGTACATTAGGGTGTATTCCATCTTACAATCTTCTCTGTAATTAGGTTGATTAAAAAATAATTGTTCATAATTATAGACTCTTTCAACGCATTGTAAATATTTTAAGTGGATGGATGAGCTGATAACTGAGTCTGGCTATACAGTGGTAGAAGTCTAGAAGATGAAAGTTCATGGGAGATTGAAGGAGTTGGAGGACAAAATTAAAGAGATGGAGATTAAGCTATATGATGGAGTTCATGGAAAAAGATACACAAGACAGAATAGATGTATTATCATGGCATTTATCATTGCCGTTGTTGTTGGATTTTTTATTACTGCACTTCAGCTTAATAGGATGTAAAAAAATTGTAACTTATTTTGGATGTTGATGTTATGAACTAGATGCACATTAAGGATGGTGACTGTGATGTTAAATTGTTGAATTTCAATGATGGAAAGATTGTTGTGATTTAAATTATAAGTAACCTTGTGACATATGGTCTTCTAGTATTTTTCACTGTTTTGAGTTGAAGTGACAATTTCTCAGTGTTTTGTTATTTGAAATATGTTTTCATACAATCTCATTGAATCAAGAATAAACCAAATCTAGTATGCAATCAAAATCTTTAGCCTGAAATACAAAATATCATAATATATAAAAGTTGGAAAACACCTATATGCCATTACATATTATGCCTTCGTAACTAAACAAAACAGATAATCTAAAGTGTTCAAGTACTAGAAGTTCCAAAATACTAGACCAATGTTAGGCATAGTTTGCAATCAGATATAAGTTACAAAATACTATCCAATATACTAGCTATAACTATCTAGTCTTCATTTTTTTTCTTGGAGCTTTAAAAGGGGGTGCAGTGGAGTCAAATTCTTTAAAGCTTAGTGGTGCTCCGAAGCTTGGTGCCTTGATTCCTTGTTTGAGTCCTGGTGTTGGGATGAATTGGAACAACCTAGCTGCCGTGCCAGCACTAGTTGCTGCATGTGTCTTGAGAGAAATGCCAATGGATGTAGTTGATCTTGTAGCCATCCTTGGTTGGGTTAATGGGACTTAGTTTGTGGGCACAGTGGGTGAAAGTAACGGCCTATGAACTTGAGATGTCAATGGCTTACAAATTGGCTGTTTCTTCCGGAATGGTGCAGGAATCTGTGGATCATTCATCATATTTTGCAAGCCATGGTTGGTTGCAGTTGTGGTTGGGCCTGGGGCAGTTGGACTAGGTACAGTTGGGTTTGGTGCAAGTGATTCATCACCATTTTCACTACTTCGTCTATTGATGTCTTGAGCCTGTTTTTTGACCAACGATAATGTAAATTAGATTCTGTACAATACACTAAAATTTCAGCCACAATGTTATATTTGTCACTACTATTACCTCATTCGTAGGAGCAGATTGTGACACTGGTATTTTTTCTCCTGTTTGTGGAAGTGTCGCTAGAGTAACATTTCTTGGTAACTTCTTCTTATGCTTCCTTGATTTAGCCTATAATTTGTGCACAAAACATGGGTTATCCTATTTTAAACCACACCATAATTTGATAACACAAATTAGTCATCAACTTACCACAGGATCTATAACTACAGAGGGAGCAGCACCAGATTTAGGTGTAACATTAGCTTGGTTATCACCCTGTAATCAATAGTAAGACATTTATGACATATAAACTCCTCATTAAACCATTTATGAGACTCATAAACCCCTCATTATACAATTTCTAAGACTCATAAACCTCTCATTAAACCATTTTCAAGACACATAAACCCTTTCGATACTCACGTTAAGAGACATTTAAATCCCTGTAACTCCTAATACTAGCTTAAGTATTATAGTGGATATGCACATTATAGTCCTCTTTCATGTGCTCTAAAGCCTCCTTAGGTGATAGCTGCGGCTGTGTGAGCAACCTCTTCACTAGCTTGCTTGTAACCCATGATCTACTTGCCATGTTGCTTGTCAGATTTCTACCACAAGTGTGCTCCTTAACATATGTTTTGATTTGAAAACACAGTTTCTGGCTGTTCCAGGAAGTTAGGATTAGCCAAAGACAGCCCTCTTCCGCACACTTTGCTCTCACTCTATGCTTTTCATTTTTTATATACTCTAACTCTTTTCCTTCAAAAACAAACATGTCCTTGAATGCTTGCTTGAATTGTGCCATGGTGTCAAACATTTCTCCAACTTCAAAATTCACCTCACCATAACCAGTGTCATCATCAAATTCATGAAATTTAGGCTTTCTACCCTCATCATCCGAAGAAATTGGAGAGTTGAATGCTTATGACTCATACTGATATGGCTTGTCAATGTCAGAATCTAGCTCTTCCACAATAGGCTCATCATTGTCTCCTGCTCCATGCACTACATTTGGGCTTTCATTCTCACCCATAGTGTCATTACAATTTGGGCCCTCCTCTCCAGCCTGTTGCCCTTGCCTTGGCCCATTCACACCCTCATCCCTATCCAACATATGCCTTCTTGTCCTCCCCACATACCTGTTATTTTTTTCTTCTTGGTTTTAGGAGATAGGCCATCATCATCATTAACTTTTTTCAATCACAGGTGTCACAGTTTTCTTCTTAGGAGTTGCTTTCTTCTTCTTAGGTGTCATTGTCTTCTTTATGGATGTGTCCTTCTTACTCTTATTCTTTGGCCTGTTCCTTGACCTTAACTCCTCACTACTACTGCTACTTAGTGTCTCATAACCAGGTGGGGGAGGCTTATAAGCCTCATCTTCAGCGCTCTCATAGCCATCATCAGTGGAGGAATCATTCAAGTCTACAGGAGCAGCCCCTGCTTTATTCACAACTGGCTGGCTCACAGGATGCTCAAAATACACATGCAACTCATTAGTTTCTAAATTTGCCATTTTGTTATCACACATCTGGTTAATTTCTTTGTCACCTTTTAAAATGTGGAGGCCAGCCTCTAGGCAAGGGGCACTGGGGTCTTGCCAATACATAGCCTTGTACTCTGTATATCCTAACCCTTTGAACATCTCCTCTAAATCCTTAAAATTAACAAAGTCAATGTCCAACTTGGGGAATCTCTCCACCTTACCATCAAGGTAGTTGAGCATTCCATTATCGTCTCTCTCAAACCACCCCCCATAGTGAAATACTGGTATAATCTCAACAGCCATCTGCAATATATAAACTTTACTCAGTAACTCAGAAATAAATTATTATTAACAAACATTAATATACTCAAAACAGACAAAAAAACTTTACTCGAAGTAATGATCCAACCCTAGTGAAAGTGACTGTTCTTCACAAATGTTAAAAAAATACACATATCATACTTTATGGTGGTCCATGGTAAGAATACTTCCTTCAGATAAACAAATGAAGGACCATAGTGATGTCGTTTACAAACGGTTGTACAAACTCACCTCTAAGAATGGAAGTGTGGCTCCGTCAATAGCACGTCACCACATCCGTCAGCAAACACCACGTTACTGCGCAGTTACGTCGTCCTCGCCAACTCTCCTTCGTCGTTGTTTCTGACGGGAAGCCTGACAGTCTCTAGGGTTTACGGTAATTCTTTGTGTGGATGAGGGCAAAGAGTGAGAGTGTGTGATACTTCAGGGAGAGAATGAGGAATGTATGTTAGAATCTGATTCCATCGTGCATCAAAACGGCAACATTTTTGCTGATTGTGCAAGGACCTAATTGTCTCATCAAATCGTTTGAATCCACGTCAGATAGTTACCGTTACACGTAGAATTTCTCGGTTACATTTCACGGAAGAACTGTTACAGGGTCCTTTTGCTCACACGGAGAGAATCGATGAGGGCCGCGTTGTTAATTTCTAATGGTGAGGGGGCACCAGGTCAATTTCGTAAATGGTTAGGGATCGGGGAGGGATTTTACTCTTTTTTTTTTAATCATGGGATCAAATTAAACTTGAGATCTTTCATTGAACCCAAAAAAAAGTCATACTTACAGATTCCATCATATTAGGAAATTATATCCCAAAAAACAAAACAAAACACCCATTATATTTTTGTGTGTAAATATTTTGTATTTGAATGTCTTCTTGTGGTGTCTTAGGCCCCGTTTAGTTTATGTCCGTATCTATTAGAGATAGATGGTGTTTACCCAAAAAAATAAAAGATACGGTGGCATATGTACACTGTTTATTTATTGAAATATAAAATTTTAATAAATACAATCACACACAGATATACATAAAAAAACATATATTTAATGTTATTTTTTTAAATGATGACACTAAAACACAATTTATAAAACATAAACTTTTTTAATTTTGTCCTCGGCTGTTTTTTAAAATTTTAATCTTGTCTTTTATCCTAACACTCATAACCTCCTCTTCTTATCCCTTCATTAGTTCCTACCTTTCTTCTATCCCTGCCTTCTCCTTTTGCTATTTTCGTCGTTGGTATCGCCATTGTCTCCCTTCTTTGTCCGCATCTCCTCCTCTCTCCAACCTTCTCTCTCTCCCCCCTTCACCGATGCTTTTGCCTCTCTCTCAACATTGTGGTCGTCGCCGTCGTCGTGTATTTGGCCACCTCTCTTCGTTCTAGGGCAGTTAAAATAGGCAAAATCCATTGGATTAGCCCATTTACCCATTTAAATAGGCGGACTTTGCCTCTAAAATTAAGCCCGTTTAAATTTTGGGCTAAACAGATTGAGTCCAATTAACCCAAAAAAAATGACGGATTAAACGGGTTAGTCCACGAGCTAAACAGGTAGTCCGTTTATTTTTTTAAAAAAGTTGCACTTTCAGCTGATATTTCTCCTTACCCGACCCAAAAATTTGACCAATCAACTAAGAAAATACGGTTTATTTAAGGTTTTGGACCTAAAAGTGATAATTTTTTGACAAAATATTTTTTAAAAAATAAAATAAAAGGGTAAATGGGCCAACCCATTTAACCCATCGGGCTTACCATAAATGGTCTAGACTGATAAATTATGGCCCGCGAAGGAAGCAGGTTTAAACGGGTCGGGCTAGCCCATTTGACAGCCTTACTTCTTCCTTTGCTTGCGTCGATGCATCCTTCACCTCGCCTCCAGATCTGTATTATGTCCTCTTTTGCCAGATTCATTTACCACTACTACCTCTCCAAATTTGCAGAACCATCACTGTCGCTGCCTCTTTCAGAATCGCAGAACTCCTCACTTTGCATATACTAGAACCATCACTGATACTGCTTCTACCAGAACCACCACTACTACCTCTGAAAATCGCAGAACTGCCGATGTCACTTTTACCAGAATCGCTGGCGCCGCCTGTACCAGAAATGCCTCCACCATTATATTCTGCCAGATCTATTTTTTTACTTCCACCTCTATTCTTAACTACTATATCTCCTCCCTTGATTTTTTGTTTTTTAACAGAAAAATAAAAATTATATATTTATTTTTTTTATTTAATTGAATCTTGATTTGTGTTTCTCAGATCTTATATTGTTTTGATTGAAATTTTTTATTAATTTAAGAGTTGTTAATGGTAATAGAGAAGTGGTGGTGGTAGTGATTGTTTAGATGGCGATAGAGAAGAAATAGGGTGGTGGTATTTTGTGATAAGAATAATATTGATATTTTTATGTGGTTGTAATTTATTTTCTATCTCTGTACTTAGTTACCAAATAACATAAAAATTGTGTCTTATTATGTTTATGTCTTCAGTGTACATGTATTTGTGTCTATGTCTCAGTCCATTCATGAACCAAACATAGCCTAATGAATTGGATGTGTTTGGGGGCCTTTTAGGAGGAAAA
>NC_029792.2:14025080-14028055 GCF_000816755.2 Arachis ipaensis
GTATCTATACTTCATTATGTTGGTGTGAATTGAATTTTGACCAAAAATTTATTTGAGGCGAGCATGATAGGAAAGATCTATTAGATGAAGTTAGTGTCATATTTGACCTAAGGGTGTTGTGTTGAGCATTAAGAGCAAAAGAGAAGAAAGTCTAAAAAAAAGGATTCTAGATCCATATACATGGTAATTAACGAATCCAAAGTTCGATTAGTTACAACAATAAGAGTCAAAGTAACAAGACTTTATGGTTCCATATTAACTATGGGGATTTATTTCTTGATTTATCGACAACAGTTGGAATGAAACATTGAGATCTTCTAAATAAGTCCATAAAATGCAAATTAAGACTTGGTGTGAAGTAACAAGTAAACTAAGGTGGTAATCAAGTTGGATTGGTTTACTAGTTAATTTACTAGTCTGCTTATATAAATTTCAGAAATTTGAAGTTTGTATTATGTATGTAGTAATTTATTGGCCAATAACAAACTCTTAAATAGAACTTTGATTGATGAGAATGAGTTCTTAGTCTTTTAAGATGAAAAATACAGTAAAAAACTAAAAAAAAAAAAAGTAACTTTAGATAATGGTATAAGATATATTAATATGAGTGGTAGTCGAAAAAGCAGTAAATACTTAAAATGTACGGAAGAAGTGATGGATAGATTTTAGAAAAAAGTGAAGACCGACAAAAATATAAGTTAATCATAATTAAAATATGTTAAAATATAAAATGTGATCCTATAAAATAACTATAATGAATGTGGAGTGATTTACTTGAACACCAAATAGAAGCAGGATATGGATGAATTTTTTGGAGGTTAAATTTAAGTATGAACGTGGAGATAATTACTTAGTGACTAAAAAATAAGATTCAATATTAAAGACAATTGCCTATAAATAGAAGAATCAAGGATTAATGAAGAATTTTTATTATGCAACTCACTTGCACATTGAAATTTTAAAAAATTTTCAGTCACACTGATGTCAAGAACAACAATAAAATGCAAGTATATATAAATGTTTAAAAGACATTTTTTTTTTTTATCTTTGTTAATTCCATTTTATTTTCAGTTTTTTCTTCTTGTCAATTCTTTAGGTTCTATTCTTCGTTTAGCCATTCATTTTTCAATATCCAAACATTTAGTTTATCTTCAATTTTAGTTTTATTTTAAATTACATGTTTGACTTTTATTTTTCATAAGAACACTTTAGAATTTTTTTGTAAGATCTCATTCAGTCAATAACATAATATTTATATTCATTTTGTACTATTTTAAAATTTATTTCGATATCCATAATTGATAAATTTTTTAAAGTTGAATTTTAAAAAAAAATATATCTGTTTTCTAAATTAAAATATTGATACAAAACTTAGTTGATATCTTTTTAAAAACAAAAAACTCAAAATTCAAGCCAATTACGTTAATATCGTTATTCAACTATGTTGTTCTAAATCAAGTGGCTGAGCATCCACATTAGTGTTTTCCAAACTAAGATTAAAAATATTGAAAATGCTATTTGTCTTTTAAATTTTAGTTTTTAGTGAGTTTTTAAATTTAATAATATATTATTTTAATTTTTTATACTTATTTTTACAGTACTGATTATTTAAAAAATTCAAAAAAATATTTATTATTTATTTTCTCTCTTTTTTAAAAAAAAAAACTGAATAAAGAATAATTTTTAAAAAATATCTAATTATACTGTAAAAATATCTGGTCAACATAGACTCCACAACATGCTTAGTCATTAAGTACAACTGCTCATTATTAATTTATCATGTTACCGCGTAAAAGCTTGGACAAGATCATGACCATGTCTCTCTCCCATCTTAGAGCATGGTCGGTCTTTTCCATATACAATTGATCAACTCAATTCTCGTCCATTCTCAATTCAGTACCCCAAAAAAAGAAATGCAGATATATTGATATGGTATGTTTAATATTCAACAAAATTTTTAAATATCTCACATTACATTTGCATCCAACAAAAATCATGTTCCTGTTAATTCGATACACCCCTCCAATTAGATTTGTTATTTGCACCCTGCAATAATATCTTTTAATTCAAACAAATTTCACTCGCATTTTGCGTCTGACCGAAAACAAAATAGTTAAAGCTTACATTAAATACATAATGCTTCGCGTTAAGAAAAGTAAACTGATAAAGAAAATATTTTGGTAATATTCTCATCTGGAATAATAAATTCCAACTACCAACAAAAAATAGAAGATAACATAACATTAATATCTATACATGTAACAATATAATTAGGTAAAGCGTCTAATTCAATTATTAATTGTCTCGATAGTACGACAGAAAACACTCGCATAAACGACACGATTTCTAGCAAAATAACGCGTTAAACGGCGAGTGTTAGGGTCGTGATTCGTGAAGTTAAATAGTTAATTAATCTCTTCAATTTCTTGTTCGACCCATTTGACAAGGCATTGCACTTTCCTCAATCACCATTTTTCACAAAACACTTCTCAACTACCATACCCCACAACACCATAACACATTCTAACTAACAATTAAGTACGAAAAAACAAAAAAGATAGCAGCTTTCTAGTTTCTAGAGCTGGATCTCCATTGAATTCTTCTGTTGAGAGAGGATTTTGTTTCTGGGTTTTCTTGATCTTTCCAAAGGGTATCAGCTTCTGTGTGCTAGCATTGATCACTGGTACCAGAATAGGCAAAAATCGTTGCTTTTTAGTCCCTTGATGATCTTTGAGATGTGGGGAGATAATGGACAACTAACAATTAAAAAACAAAAAAGATAGCAGCTTTCTAGTTTCTAGAGCTGGATCTCCATTGAATTCTTCTGTTGAGAGAGGATTTTGTTTTTTGTTTTTCTTGATCTTTCCAAAGGGTATCAGCTTCTGTGTGCTAGCATTGATCACTGGTACCAGAATAGGCAAAAATCGTTGCTTTTTAGTCCCTTGATGATCTTTGAGATGTGGGGAGATAATGGA
>NC_029792.2:14029256-14054593 GCF_000816755.2 Arachis ipaensis
CCTGAGTGCATCAACGATGTTCCCGTTTCAAGATTTAAGATCAAGGTCTGTTCCCTCCTTTTGGGATTCCTTTTTTTATTTTTTAAATTTGGTATTGATGAAGAACTAATATTATTAGGTAGTTGGAAAATTTGTGCTGGGATTTTTATGAGCAATGCACGTGGGTATGAATTTGAAACGGTTATATGAATGTATTAAGTCATTTGAGCTGTATTGAGCTGGATCAGTTACTTGTTCATTTGGAATTTAAGATGATTGAAAACCATACACTCGGATAAAGATGTTGAGTGGGTTGTCAACAATGGTTGTGATAATGGTGTTTTTATCCATATAGCTTTCATGTATAACCAAAACTCTATCTAATAGCTTAAGCTTTTTGAATAAATGGTTTCACGACATATAGTTCCATGCCTTAGGGGTATATTCATTTAACTATTTGTTATTTATTAATACTACATATGGACTAGACTGCTAGTTTTAATAGGTTGATTGCTTTGCTGATAAGATTAAAACTTTTCTTTTAAAAAAAAATGTAAAAGAAAGTTGAATTTGAGTGTGATACCCTTGGTAATTTGTAATGGATCATGACAAGACAAACACAAAATTATTGTCCTTGTTGGGTTTCATTCTTGTGAGACATTAAATAACAAATGAACTACATGATTCTGCAACTGGATACAAAGTCATACTCTATGTATATTTTGATTGCCAATCTTGATACACTGATATGATTTTCTTTTGTTTTTTACTTGTCTTTCCAGCCCGGTAAAACACTGAGTCCAAGAAAATGGCATGCTGCTTTTACTGAAGAAGGATATCTGGATATAGGAAAGATTCTAAGGCGAATCTACAGAGGGGTAAGTCCATATTTTTAGTTAAAATGCTTGTTCACTGTACTATGCTTAAGATATGAAATTACGATCCCCTCCTACTTTCAGTTATATTATGTCTGGTGCTATAGGAAGCTATAGCTGGTAAGAAAAACATGGGGTATTTCTCTTTTTATGCAAGTTAGGTTGGACTAACCATATAATATAGTTGAAAACTTTTATTTCCTGTTTTAGTTTTCTTTAGAATATGAGATCCTATTACTATGGCTGGCATTGCAGTGTGTACATCAATCTAAGTATCAGTTTTCTTCTTACATAAATCCGTGTTCATTCATGAAGGACAGACAGATGATAGTGATAGAAAATTCGTTTCCCAATGTCTGGTTTTCTTCATATTGAATTTTTTCTTCCTTCATGATCATGAGTGTGCATGTAACAGGTGATCATATATTCATATTACTATTTCTTTTATTTTGGCTAAAATCTTCATCAACATAGGTTTGCTTTGTGCACAATCAAAAGAAACGAACAGGTATTTCTCTTTATATGCGACTAGGGGGGTTGTTTCTTACTTTAAAATGTTTATTGAATCAGGGAATCCATCCATCAATTAGGGGAGAAGTTTGGGAATTTCTACTTGGTTGTTATGATCCAAAGAGTACATTTGATGAACGAGAACAAATAAGACAGCGTCGTAGGTAATCAAGTTTTCCCATTTCATGATTATATTTGATAAGACTTCTTTTTGTTAACCTTTATTATAATCACAGTATCCTAAAAATATAAAATATTTATGAAAATGGAATGTCTATAATGTCACTGAGTCACTGTAGGCTTGATATGCCTCAAAAAGATGGGAATAATTGCTTCCACACCCTTCATTCAGGGACAACACAATAATACTTATGATTTGAAACTGTCATTTCTGACTTTTAAATATAACAAATCATTACCCGAGCATCAATTATATGTTTTTATTGTCAGGTTAGAATATGCTAGATGGAAGGAAGAATGTCGCCAAATGTTTCCTTTTGTTGGAAGTGGTAGATATATTTCATCTCCTGTAATTACCGATGATGGTCAACCGATTCAAGATCCATCAGTTCTTCTGGAATCAAATCCAGACAAGGGATTGGTTTTAGTTCCTCAAGATAATTATAGGTCTTCAAGCATAGATGCCAGAAATAATTTAGAAAAGGTGACAGACAAGAGAGTAATCCAGTGGCTGTTAACTCTTCATCAAATAGGTTTGTGAATCATTCTTACTATCTTTTGTGTTTCTGTCATTAGGTACTACTTATGTTTTAGGCATTCAAAGTTAAGTTTTAAGATGAAACATTCCCAGCAATTATTTTCTGCATGAAATGCGTTATACAAATGCTATAGCTACCTTAGTTGCCCTTTATTTTGATTTCTTTTAATATAAAATTGTATCACTGTAATATGATTCACATGGTGGCTGACCATTTTCGTGCACAAACTCATTTAGGTCTTGACGTGATTCGCACTGATAGGACATTGGTCTTTTATGAGAAGCAAGAGAACTTGTCAAAATTATGGGATATTCTTGCAGTTTATGCTTGGCTAGATAAAGATGTTGGCTATGGTCAAGGTGAGTTTTTATACAAGTGGGCCACTTGAATCTCACTTATTTGATTCTTATTTTATTATTATTATTATTATTATTATTATTATTATTATTATTATTATTATATAGAGAGCAATATTATATTTTGATATTCCTATTGATTTAAGTTTGAAGATCACAGAAGATCCTATTCCTATCCCAGTATTAGTGATAATTTCATGTAACTGCTTTTTATTTTTCTTTTATATTTGAAAAGTTTATTGACCCTGTACTTTTAACTGATTCAATTTGGAACAGGGATGAGTGACCTATGCTCACCTATGATAATTCTTCTTGAGGATGAAGCAGATGCATTTTGGTGCTTTGAGCGTCTAATGCGCAGACTTGTATGTACCTTTTCTCTATGCTCTATTTTATGACCAACTTCTTTTCAGAGTTTTCTATGTGAACATTTGGTGAAAAGACTGAAAATAAATAAATGAGTGTTTGATTAGTAGATTTTCCCTCTAACATGTCTGATTAATGTACCTGATATGTGTTATTGAATTTTTAAAGCGAGGTAATTTCAAGTGCACTGATCGTTCTGTTGGAGTGGAGACTCAACTAAGTAACTTGGCTTCAATTACTCAAGTATTAGATCCAAAACTTCATAAACATTTAGGTATTTTCTTGAAATGCGAGTCCTGTACTTTATTTACTGTCCAATTCACAATAGAATTTTTTTGAACTTTTGATGTGTCATTGTTATGTTAACAAATAATTAATGAAAAATGTATTGTTATGACTATAAGTTGTTAACGGATGTTTCTTGTTATGCTGTCTTCTGAAAACAGAGCAACTAGGTGGAGGTGATTATCTGTTTGCTTTTCGGATGCTAATGGTTCAGTTTCGTCGAGAATTTTCCTTTTGTGATTCACTATACCTTTGGGAGGTGTGTTTAGCTTCAGTTGTATTTTCGAAATATATCGTCTTATATTTCTTGAACAGAACTCTTAAGTTGCTTTGAGGGGTGTGCAACCCTTATATTTATTCCATTAAAACTGTTTATAGAATAAGGATCCCTTTAGTTTGAAGAAGACATCTTAGGAATCTATGTAACATGATGATTGACAACTAATTACTTGACATTTTTAACAGATGATGTGGGCTCTAGAGTATGATCCTGATTTGTTTTGGATGTACGAGGATGCTCAGAGAGCTCCTACAAGCGCCGAGAGCTCTAGAGGGAAGGTGAAGTCAATTAGACAATGTGGAAAGTATGAGCGAGAAAATATGAGAACAGGGGCAAAGAACTCCGAAACTCCTCTTCCCATATCGATTTTCCTTGCTGCTAGTGTGTTGAAAGATAAAAGTTCAAAGCTACTACATGAAGCACGGGGTCTGGATGATGTTGTGAAGGTTAGTCTTGGGACATATTTGTTTAACTCATTTGTTCACATTGAAAGCTGTCTTAAGAGAATCTATATTTTATCATTTTATATTGAGCAAGGACCTATTATTCTTTAACAAATTTTCTTCTCTATATATATAGTAATGAATTCCTCTTTGGTTCTCTGGTTAATTCTTTTCAGATTTTGAATGACATGACTGGAAATCTAGATGCTAAAAAGGCTTGTTCCGGGGCTATGAAACTTCATAAAAAATATTTGAGAAAGGTAATTTGATCTCTTACACTATTTTACGGCCCTTACTTCGATTTTGATACACTATCATCCATACCTCTATTTTTAAGGCTTTTAATTGAGTGGTTGAGACAAACAATTTTTGCTGGACGTAACACAATATGTTTGGATGTCTCGGGGGTACTAAGAATGTATCAAAATTATATTCTGACATTATGCTCGTCTCTTTTAGATAAATTACATTATGCTCGTCTCTTTTAGATAAATTTCATTATGCATGTCCCCTCAATACAAGTATTTTGCAATTTTGCTGCAGGCCAAGAAAACGTAAGACTGAATATATCCAATTATTTTTTTCTCACTGATCAAGCGAGGTGTTGCTTCCTGCAATGTAACTTGTATTCATGGAGACAATAATGGAGTCCACCAAATTTGGACTGGAGTTACAAGATTAAAAAGAAGGATCCAAGTATACATCCATCAAAACTCTTGAGGGATAATTGTTGTATTGTGACATAATTTCATTTTTTGAAAATATTCTTGTGTAAAAGAACAAGATTGTATGTGGGACTGAGATTGTAATTTGTAGTGTGCAATATATTTGTTGCAAAAAGAAAGAAAAGTAATCAAAAATTCAAAAATACAGGAAATAGTTATCTGTGTTAGCCTTCAATTTCTGATATTTCTCTTTGTCCAGTGGTTAGTTTCTTTGAATAAAAATTTATCATTTCTACTTCTCAATCAGCTTCTTTTGAAAGGAGAATGCCTGGGACACTCGATTTTTTAGGGTTCATATAGCAACCTTTGGACACAAATTTGTGTTGGTCTAGCAGTTAGCTTACTAATCTACTTAAAAGTTTTGGAATTTGAATTCTGTCTTGTGTATCTAGCAATTTATTAGCTAGCAAATAGCAACAAATCTTTAAATGAAGCTCAAAGTGCGGCAGATTAGTCGTTGGCCTGCCGCCTGCCAGGTCGGGGATACCAGGGTAAGAAACAAAAAGAGACCGAAGGTAGTAGCAGCACAGGCAAAGACAATTGGAAGAAGGAATAAAAACGAAAAATAATGAAATTACTTCATTTTAATTCTATTATTTTAACAACTGTTCCAATTCTCCAGATACTATTTTATTTAAATCCAATTCAAGTCAATTACATTCAGGTTAATTCAAATCATTTCCAACCATAATCATGCGATCAAATCTATAATGAGACTAAGATATAATAGGGTGATATATATTACTTTTATGTATATTATTTTTGTATAATCGGTGTTTTTAGTATTAAAAATGATTCAAAAAAATAAAATTATCTTTTATACTAGAAAAAAATAATTTAATTTTGATACGCACGTTGTTAATGTAAAGTTGTTTTAATTTATATTTGCATCTAATTCATCTAATTATGATGTAAGCAAAAGTAATAATTATTTTTTATATTAATAGCATGAATGGTTATTTAGAAAAATAGATCTGATTGGATGATTGCAAAAAACATTTTACATTATTAGTGAATCAAAATTAAACTCTAAAAATAATATGAAAAAGTTATTTGAATCTCATTTTGATAATCTGATCCACTATATAACTAAAAAGTAATAAAAAAAACAAAAAGTAACATACACTAAACATATCGTCACACAACAAAAGGTCCATCTAATTGTGTAATAATATATGTATGTACTAGTCATAAGTCAAGCACTGAACGTCAAAGTTCACATTTCGTTTTCTTAACACAAACACACTGAATTACTTCGTCATCATCCTCACATTGTTAGCTATCTTCCCCGTTCGGTTTGTTTGTATGGTTCTTTAATGAGACCAATACAACCCCTGAAGAAGCATAAAAAAATAAAGCATATTGAAGTGTTCCAATGAGACAAAAAAGGTGCAGCGAAGAACGACAAGAATGCGATGATGGTGACAGCAAGGAAACTGATCGGAGAAGACTTGATGCGTGAGGAACCATTAGAAGGAGTAGTTGGAGGGAGTGCACACTCTTCACCATTGAAGTAAACCTTCGTTGGGAATGCATCTCTTCTGATGTTGAATTTCTTGGCATGCTTCTTCTTGAAGGACAGCACGGATTGCTGCTTCCCCGGCACGTGTGGGTCACCGATGCGGCTTCCGTTGGTGAGTCCCACCAAATAGTTCAAACCCTTAAATCCTTGAAGGAAGACGGTTCTAAGGCCTGGGATTCTGGTTCCGTTGAAGGAGTAAACTTCATCGAAATCTCTGAAAGAATTGTTGTGGAACTGAAGAGCAGTGAACCAATCATCGAAGGCGTAGCGCTCCCAGTTGAAAAGCGTGATCCTTGCTGTCCATCCAGTTTTGTAGTCGGAGTTGACGTGCCAGTTGATGCTAACGGGACAGTTATCGCCGCAAGGCATCCGTTTGGGAATCTTGAAATGCTTCATCTTGGCCCACGCTTTCATCTTGGCGGTTCTGTTAACAAACGGAACGAGAAGCGCGTCGGGTGGAATAAGCATGGGTGGTGCCTTTGCGTTGCATTGCTGGTAACCGTCACAACCGCCACAAGCGCAAGTGTTGCAGGGGATGGCGGATTCGTTGTAGAATGCAGAGAATGAGACGCAGCACCTTGTTTTCTGAGGCTGTGGCTTTGTCATGTTGCAAACGATGTGCCAACTTGCGACGGCGGTGTGAATAGCCTGGAGACCTGATGGGTCAGGGTACTCTGCGGGGTCCACTCTGACCGGTGGGCCGCACTTGTAGTGGGGGTTGATGACGCCGTCGATCTTCCATTTCATGGGTGGTGTGAGTGCTGTTCTGTTGTTATCTGGTGGAATCTTGAAAACTTGGAGCTGGAACATTGACCTGGCTTGGTTCCTATCCATCACAGGTGATAGCACTGTGCCATTCCTGCAGCACCATGGTAGCTTCCCCACCTTTTCATCGTCTTTTCTCTCAGAAGGAAGATCAGAGATAATGGGCCTCTTCTCGCAATTGGCGACTTGGGTGAAATCAAAGTCCCTGTAGTACTGGCCTGCAGGGCCATACAAGCATTCCGAAGGGTCCTTGACGCGCGCGAAGGCACCTTTCATGCTGTAGATGAACTCGCCCCTCTGCCATTCCCACGTGAGGTTCCAGTGGTCCAGCCGCCCCAACGGGTGGTTGTTTTGGATGGTCACCTCAGCATAGTAGCTCGTCTGGTAAGCTTGTAGAACGTCGTATGAAATGGTTAAATCCCCTTTGCCACGTGATGGGTACTTTGTCTTCTTAAGTGCCAATGCCTTCGCTTTAGGGTCTTTTCTACAACACACTATCATTGTTGACCCTGCATCATGCATCCACAAACATACACAATCATTTCAAATCTTGTTTCATCATAATAAGCCAAATTTTGCTAGTTTACAGAAAATTAAATTAATAAACAATTTAATGGTCTTAGGCATGGGGGACATACCTCTGCGAGAAGAGGCGGGACACTTGAAGCCACTATTGATAAGCTTAATGGTCTTAGGCATAGGGGTGGCGCCATCACCAAGACCGAACTGTGATCCTTTCATTCCAACTCTCACCGACATTTGAGTAAAATCATTAGCCGTCAAGATCGCAGTCTTTAGATCCACCATTGGGTTTCCGGCGATCGTGGTGCCGTTCCCTACGGCAGCCGGGAAGTCCTCGGCGTCGATGGGGACGGCGCCGTCCATGGAAACCAATATTTCTCGGTGTTGGAACCCAATGTACATCCTCCAGCCCTTCACCTCCTCGTCACCGACGTTTGTAATCGTGGCTTGGGACGTGAAGGCATATGCTTGATTTGACTTGTTCTTCACGAATGGGTATTCCTTCTCGCGTGATATCAGCGTGTATGTTAGGAACACGCCATTGCAGACCTGCAGTTCTGCTGGTGGAGGCGGAGGAGCTGGAATTACCTCAACGTCGGTCGCTGGTGCAGCTGTGGTCACGACGGCCCCCTTGACAGGCTTGGCCTTTTTGACGGCGACCCCGTCTGCATCATCTGTAGCCGCAGCTGCTGCTTTTCCAGCCGCGAGAAGGACCAAAGCTCAAAAAGAGAAACAGGAATATCAAGAGTAGGGTTGTGTACGTGGAAGCTGCTTTCCTTTTAGCAACTTCCATCGTTCTCCTTAAAATATCTGATCAATGTTTTTTTTTTATTTTATTGTGGGCTAGGATGAAGAGAGGTGGTGATAATAGCGGCAATGATGGTTATAGGAAAATATCGCCGCCGGAGACGGCGAAGCCGAGTGGGAAAGGTTAGGAAGTGAATAAGGAAAACGGTTAATATATGAATTTAGGAGAACCTTGTGATGGTGGAGCTTTGTGCCGCTGGTTTTTGCGGTTGTTTCGGAGAACAGGCCGGTATTGTGAATGTGATATTTTTGGTAAAAAAAATAAAGATTGCACGCTATGCATGCATGGTATTAGTGGGTGAGAAAATCTAGCGTATAATATATATGTGGATTATTAACAGGTTGATAAGGAACAGGGTCCTATTAAATGAGGTGAACATATAAATGTGTATCTTTAAAACGACATGAGTAAAGCCTAAATATGGAAGTTTATGTTTTTTTCGTCTATCTATATATGTAAAATGGTGTAGAAAACGTTAATTCGGGTGAAGCGGAAATTTGTGTGCAATGTAACTAATAGGTTGTAAATAATTTAATTTCAAACCATCAACTTTGGTGTTCTTTTCTTTTCGTTTTTTTTTTTAATCAACGGCTGTCAAATTTGGCAGTTTGTTATAATACTTTGTCTTTTGGTTTTATTGTCTATTTTTGGGTAGGCAGCTCCTATTCTTATTACAGACTCGGTGGGTACAAATGTTCAATTGGTTAAAACGGTTTACCACTCTCCTTGAGCGAATGGAGTATAGTATTATTAAAAACTAATTAAACTAATTTTCCAAGCTAAAGTATTTGTTACATGATAAGGTGACAGTTTTGTCGGTTAGTTAGTTAGGTGTTCACTTGGTCGTAAAGAAAACTAATTCAAGTAGAAGTTTTATGTTATTGAGTTTTATATTTTCCTGCTACCCAAAATATAATTACTTTCAAAAAGCATTTGTTTTCAAATTTTATAAAATTTATTCTCAATATCGATTATTTAAGAATAATATTATTTACATATATTTGTTAAACTTTGGTCAAAACATTTTCGAATATCAACCATTCCCGAAAGAGTTGAAATTTCAAGAGTTGTGCTGTAAAAAATTCAAGATAATTTTGTTTTGTAACGGGTTAAGAATGGAAGATTGAAAATTCCTCAGATAAAACAATACTAAAATATTTCTTTATAATTAGTGCTATATATTATTTGCATTATTACGCACATAAGGATATATTTTATTTTTAATTTAATAAATACTATGCGAGAATCACATGTTACGGAACAAAGAAGGAAATTTCTGAAAAATACTTTCTGAAAACGAAACGTGGAAACTTCCCATCTATGTATTTCCTTTCTTTCCATACAAATTTTGGCAGAAAAGAACATTCAAATTTTCAGTTATATACTAAAGCTGATCAAAGTCATGTACTAACTCCTATTCAGTATAACATGAATGCAACTTTTCTTTTCTGATGTACATCACATGATTTCCTTCACCAAGTAGTCAAAAACTATGTCAGATTCAGTTGACAGTTATCTCGTCCAAATTACTAATGTCCTCTGTGAATTGAGTTTTTGGCTCTAAATCAATGAACTGGTTCGATTTACTAGCTAGGTGTGAAATGCTAACTCTTCCCTGCCGCTTAACATAATCAGCAACAGCTTTCATTTCTTCCTGCGAGATGTATATGTATTTCCCTCTATCATCCATCACACCCGAAAGCCGGCCTGGTGCTCAAAAATAAATTAATTAGGCTTTTGCAGGAATCCACAATATCTAAGACAATAGATGCAAAAAAACCACCATTTCAACAATACATGAATTTTAGTTTTGTGGAACTGAATCTAAGTGACATGATGATCATGGTAATCGTGATTAGAAGAACATTGATCTCCCTAATAGCTGTTATATTTAGCAATAAGCCAAAACACGGAGAGGGGGCCACAGTGCTGTTTTATATAAGCCTAAGCATGTGATGAAAACATATTAACATTTTTGAAATCAGGTACACGATTTAAATTGATTTCCACATATTCAAAAGTTTTCCTTCTCCATAACAAAAATTTGGAGTTACACAGACTTGCAAAAGAAATGCAGTACTTAATTTATTGTAGAAATGCTTACAAATGGAACGATGTCAAGAATGTATAAATTTTAACTTCTTTCAAGATGCATGCAATGAATTTAAGAGCAAGGCTCTTACCCATACTTTCCAGATTGGTGATGCGGTTGATACATTCCTGCATTAGTTGAGCATGTTGTCAAGAAGGAAGTCCATGGAAAAATATATAAATGAAGGCAAAACTATAACAATTTGATTCATCTACTGATATGTTGCGTTAATGTTGAGTCAAACAAGGTATACATATTGCTTTATTACCTAGAGAGCTTAAAAAGGGATCCAAAACCCATGAAATGTTATGGTGAACAGGATTTTTGTTTCTGGTTTCTTTTTGTGAAAGGAGGGAAGGGAGTAGAGGAAGCCTGACTTTCTAATATATCCTTTCACTTTTCTGTCTTTTGCCTCGCATTAAATTATACTGAGTGGAAATTAGATAGTGGGAATTTAATGGTCAGTAAAGTTGGTGGCTTATGATGTATATGGGTCACCATACACTCTAGTGGCATGCATCACTACAAATAGAAGTATAGGATCAGCTTATGTATAACCTAATATTAATAATTTGTGAATTGGCATGTGTTCTCAGTCAGATATCCTTTTGTAACACTCCAAATCAATAAACTTATCAGCACAGCATAATTATTATGTTATAATGCTTTCTCCCAGTAACACTTATATTACATTTAGTGTAGGAAAAACTAAAGGGGCAACTGATGGAATATAAAGGCTAATTCAGATAAAGATTAGGAAATAAGGAATACCTGCGTTCGCAACTTAAATTCTGCAGCAAGATCTTCTAAGGGAACACATTTCTGCTTCTGAATAATTGAAAAAACAAAAAAGAATTAGAATAGCTACAAAACCTATATTCAAAGGTGATGCGAATCCTAGTTAATGCTGAATATATAAATTTTGACAAATTTAGTAAGGGGGAAAAAGTAAGTGTAGAAAACACAACAGATCAGAGAATAACCTGTATATATTCAACAAAATTGGATAGCAAGTCTTCAGTACCATCCTGTTCTTCTTCAAGGGTACCTTCATCATCAACTGAAAATTCACCTTTCCACTTCTCAAACTCTATTGCCGCAGCCTCCTCCTCCTTAGCCTTCTGAGCTTTGGCTTCCTCTTCCTGTATGAAAGTGAAACACGATAAAGCATATGCATTTTTTCAATTAAACTGTAAGAAAGTTAACATCAAATCAGCAACAAGGCTATTAACTCACCAACTGACGCTCCTTTGCCTCACGTTCTTCATCCTTCAACCTCCGCATCTCTGAGTAACGATCTTGTTTGGCCTGCTTCGACTCTCGTGCAGCATCTTCAGCCTTCCAAAAAGATGTAACACAATGCAAATACTACTCAAACTTCAAAGGAAATGGAAAAACAAGAATTTCAGTCTAATATTCTTCAAAGTCCTTGTATCCAACTCTCGATGATTTACGCATTTGCTTGGAAATTGAAGTACAGATTACATATTCTCAATGCATCTTAAATGCACACAGCACATTTGCTATACAAGGTGGTAACAAGCCACATCAGAAATAACAATCAAGAGAAAAACTAATTCAGTAATTCCTATTGTTTTTAAGTATCAAGATAACTATAGCCGTCTTTTTTGGTCAATATACATGATAAGAAATGGATACCTGTCGGCGAGCTTCCCTCTCTTGCCTTTTAATCTCCTTTTTCTTTGCTGCTCTAGCCTCGTAATTCTCGCCACCAGCAGCTTCATTCTCACTTTCATCGCCAGACTCTGTTTGCATGCCATGTATACAATTGATCATTTGATTTCACAAATGTGTCAAAGTTTCAAGATGCAACATGGATATATGCTTCCAAAATATCGGTGTACACATCAAGTCTTCACATCACATACTAACAGCCTAATGACAAACACCCTAATTCTCCATTCTAATTCGAATTACATCTCCTAGAATTTTAATTTACAAAATAATTGCATTCAAATGCAAAGAAATACGCCCAAACGCAAGTAAAAATGAATCAGCTCGATCCAAATGTACAACAAACCTTCGGCAGTTGCAGGCGGAGCTGTCGAACTGCTAGCTCCAGATGCAGCAGGTCTCCGACGCATTCGGCGGTTTCCGGCTGGGCGCACCACCGCTTCTCTCCGGGGAGCCTGAGGATTTCGTTATTACAGTTAATCTAAGCAATCCACTTCTATTTTCAAAAGCTAAATTTTATCGATTCTAGGGTTTTGGATTGTAGAGGAAAAAATGAAAAGAGAATAGAAAAAGTGGAGCACCTGGACCGGTTCATCGGCGTGAGGATGTGGTTGAGAATCCTGGCGGCGTTTCCATAAGTACAGTGGAATCAGTGCTACAACCAGAAGCATCGAAAGTATAGCTACGAAGAGTTCCTCCATTGCTGCTGCAGAATCAGCGCAACGTTTTGGGATTTTTTTTTCCTTTCCTGTTTTGTTATTTATTTGTTTGGTGTTGGGAAAATTGATTTTCTGACGTTTCGGGAAATTTTATGCGTTATGAAACATATACTTCAAATATTGGATGTAACTTTTTTTTTGTCAATACAACACAGTGACACACCCTAGTCAGACACATTACATAGGACTTGTTTGGGTGAGCTTTTAAAAAAAGATTTTTTTTTGAATTATCTTTTTTTAAAAGATTTTATAAAGAAATAAAAGTAATTTTATGTTTGGATATCTCATGTAAAAAGATCTTTTTATCTATCAATTATGTTTGGGTATAACAGTATAAAAGTACTTTTTTGTTTATTTATTACATGAAAAACATCTTTTTTTTAAGGAAAAAAAAATCTTTTAAAAAAAGATGTAAATTACAGCTTCTCAAAAAAGATCTTTTTTTAATTTTACTAGTGCTTTTACTTTTACTATTAGAAATTTGCCAAACACGTTAAAAAATAAAAAAAGATCTTTTTTCATTAAAAAAAGATATTTTTTTAACAAAATAATGTCGCCCAAACATGCACATACTCTGTTTCACCGAGATTCAAATCCATGTGGCAGTTTTAGGAGGCAATTATATTTGCCATTAGCACAAGCCTCAGCCACAAATATTGGATGTATTTAGTTGTTGTAACTTAGTTCAGTCATAAATTAGTATTTACTAGTCACTATAATCAATTTTTATTTTTTAATGTGTATAAAAATTATTTTGGATCACTTGAGAGGTTTATGTACTCGTCCACCTAAATAAATATCAAAAATTCAAATATCATTTTAAATTATTAGCTGATAACAAATTCTTACAGTTCTCCGACGCATTCGGCGGTTTCCGGCTGGGCGCACCACCGCTTCTCTCCGGGGAGCCTGAGGATTTCGTTATTACAGTTAATCTAAGCAATCCACTTCTATTTTCAAAAGCTAAATTTTATCGATTCTAGGGTTTTGGATTGTAGAGGAGAGGTTGAAATACCAATATATCGATATATTTTAAATTTTTTCTATAGTTAATTCTTGTATATCTCTAAACACATTCATTAGGACTCTCCTATCTACAAAAAAGGAAGAGACCTAGGGTGTGTTTGGGGATCACGTTGAGGAATAGAAAAGTACGTTTGAGCGTCTTGAACGTTCCAATATTATGTTTGACAATTTTTTGGAACCCTTAACCCAGAAGTGCTTTCACCTCTGAACGTACGTTCATGTGAAGCTACAAATTCAAGCTTCTGCGTTCACGTTAAGAAAATTAATTACCGTTGGAGGAATTAGGTAAGGAATTTATTCCATATCTACCAACTGTACCCTTCATTTCATCTATAAAAAGGATACACATAACCACATCATTTCACCATTAGTTCTCTGTGTGTTCTTCCTCATTTCACCATTACTTCTCTGTATGTTCTTCCTTATAGTTTTTTTTAGATTTATTTTCATCGCTGCTAAGATAAAGATTTTAATTTTTTTTTATTATTTTTAATTCTTTCTTTCATATTTTGATTTTAGAACAATGAGTAACAATGAATCTCTAAAGACAAAAGCAGCATGGGACATAGAGACTACTAAACAATTTATCCAAGCATGTTTAGATCAAGTTGCTAAACAGCAACGTAATGGAACCACTCTTACAAAAAAAAGGTTGGAAGGATGCTTTGTCTCAATTTAATGAAAAAACTGGAAAATAATATGAAGATTCAATTAAAAAATAAGTGGGACAATCTTAAGAAGGAATGGTCAGCATGGTACAAGTTTTTTGGCAAAGAAACGGGTTTAGGATGGGATTATATTAAACATACCGTTGATGCACCAAATGAATGGTGGGAGAGAAAACAATTGGTACGTAGTAACTTATTATTAAAGCAAAAAATTTAACTTTAATTTTGGTAACAAGTCTTGTGTTGATTAGTTGTACACATGCAGGAAAATCTCTTATATGAAAAATTCAGAAATAAAGGACTTCCTTTTAAAGATGAGTTAACTATATTATTTAAAGATGTTATGGTCGATGGCAAATTTGCTTGGGCTCCCTCATCTGGGAATGTTACCTAGTGGCATAGAAGAATATGGTGATTGATATCGACCATACTTTGAGGAAGGTCATGTTGATATAGAAGAAGGTTCCGGAGATAGTGAAGAAGGTATAAGTGCTAGTGTGGGAGTTAATTCTGAATTTCAACACATAAATCTTAGCTCATCTCAAGAAAATAATAGTCAAAAGAGTACGGGAAAAAGAAAGAGAGATGTGGTTTGTGAAACAACAAAACAGAAAAAAAATTTTAAAGTCCCTGCCTCAAAGCAAATTGCGGATGCAATAAGTAGAATTGCCTCTGCATCTGAATCACGCTCAACTATTGTATCCACATTTCTAATACCCGGTGCATCTATTGGGAAAGTAATGGCTGAGATTCAAAAGATGGAAATGATCACTAGTGATCCCGATTTTTATAGTCATTGTTGTCAACTAATGATGTTTAAGCCTGCTAGAGAAATGTTTGTATCCTTAAAAGGATATGAGCCAAGATTGTTGGATTGGCTCAAACATGCAGCATATAATTCACTACCATTCATGGAAAATTAATATTTTTTTTTTGTGATTTTTATGCAAAACTAGTTAAGTTATTATTGTACTCCATTTTAATTTGTCCATGAATTTTTTGTTATGCTAGGATAAGACAATAAAAAAATTTGTGTGTTGCTTATTTAGTTATTTATCATTTTATATAATATTTGTGGTACTTAATTATTGTTCTTATTATATATAATTTATTTCTTAGCTTGGTATTGATAAGAATTTATTTATATTCTTATGTAGGACTTACTTTTTGTTAATTAATTTGGAATGAACATGGAGTATTTATTTGAAGAGTATGAAAAGGAACAACATGAAGAATCAAAATTACTTTCCATTATAGAAGAAGAAATAGATGAAATTGAAAATATTTCTGCATTAATTGGTCAATATGCAGTCAATTATCTGTGCAAAAAACCATGCAGAACTAGTGAACAAACAGGTTATTTATGGGTACAAGAAATTTTATGTGGTCATGGCATTCGTTGTTATGAAATGTTTCGGATGGAAAAACATGTTTTTTTTCAATTTTGTGATGAACTAGTTGAACATGGATTAAAATCTACAAGACAAATGGGAGTTCAAAATCTACAAGACAAATGGGAGTTCAGGAAATGGTTGCAATGTTCTTAAATACGGTTGGTCATGAAGTGGGTAATAGGATGATACAAGAAAGGTTTCAACATTCTGGAGAGACAGTAAGTAGACATTTTCATGAGGTTACAACTCCTACCATGAATTTTCCGCATCCTCCTCCAGGTTAATTTTTATCATTTTCTTACAAATAAACTATATTTACTTGGTTATCATGTAATTATTTTTTTTCTTCATTAGGTAAATATTATTTGGTAGATGCCGGTTATCCAACACCGAAAGGATATATTGGTCCATATAAATGTGAGCGCTATCATCTTGCAGATTTTAGGCGTTCTTCTGGATTCACAAATCATAATGAAGTATTTAATTATTATCACTCAAGCTTAAGATGCACAATAGAAAGGACTTTTGGAGTGTGGAAAAATAGATTTGCTATCTTGCGACACATGCCCAAGTTCAAAATTGAAACTCAAGTGCAGATAGTGTGTGCAACAATGGCTATTCATAATTTTATTAGAAGATAAAATGAATTAATAAGATTTATTCAAATATCTAAAGTAAAATAATAGAATAATATAAAAAATTATTTTAATTGATGTCTCTTTTAGTAATTTTTCATCTAAAAGTAATTTTGAGTAGTATAATCCAAACAACATTTACTTTACTATAATCCATTTTGACATAAATATTGCCAAACATAAATCACCTTAACACAAATTTACTTTTCATCAAAATCAAATTTGCAAAATCAATTCTATACAAACTCCCCAAACACACACCTAGTGTTACTTGGAAGTACAAACTCCCCAAACACACACCTAGTGTTACTTGGAAGGTTGAGGTGCCGTGAGGCGTCAGCCTTGCATCGTAGCAATGGCCTCCCCTTCCCCACACTTGCTATTCCTCTTCTTCTTTCTCTTTTTTCTCCTATGTGGTCTGTTTAAAAAATAAAAAATAATTTTTGATCTTGAGATATTTTAATTAAAATTTAAGATATTTGATATTGTTAGTCTAAAAAATGGCTTTCTAAAAGTAGCTTCCATTTTGGTCACAAAAAGTAGAGCATCAGTTATAAGAAGATAACTTGCCAATTTATAATAGTTTATTTAAGAACTTATGACGACTGGTAATTGATGCAATAAATATAAAATAAAGGATAATTTCTTAGGTGCTTCAAATGCCGGTAGTGGCCATGGTGGCGGCTATACGGTCAATGATATAGACACGAAGCCGAAGTCCCACCTGTATTTCGAACTATCTTCCACATTCGCTGTACATTCGTCAATGACTCTATTCAACCCGCACTCACTATTGCAGTAATCTTTTAGAAACGATTAACTCATGCAACCATCAGATCATCCCAACAGGGGAATGTTCGGCACATGATATTGATACCCATAGCATAAGTAAATAAAAACTAACGCATCCAAGAATCCGAATTCCGATATGAATTTAATGTAGTAATGGACTCTCCATAGCTTTGGTTTATTTAAGATAATAGCACTTAAAGTCATAAATTCCATAATCCCACATTACAAATTATAAGAAAGCACAACATAAAAAACACCAATCACATATATGTATGACTCGCAACGAGCCAGAAAAGACAAACTCAAGATTCCAGAAGCTCAGAAACCATGAATTTTGATATGCTCCTTCTTCACGATACCAGCCTGTCCACGTCCACAAGGGGAGCACAAAAGAAAGGATTTAATCAGGTGAAAAATTAAAAACAAAAAAAATTCCCAGTAATTCATTGGCCACGTTTTCAATGGAACACACATAAATTAATGTTCACTCACAAGTATCTTCCACCTTACCTTCTACTACGAGTCTATGATAAATATGCAACCATTCAGAACATCACATTATAACCACATAATCAAATAAATTCTGTAGGGATTTGGAAAACAGTTCCAGTGCAAAGCAAAATCAAAAGAAAATAAATTCAAAAGAATTACCAAAAGCAAAAACAACAAATCCATTATCACACAAACATGCATACAAAAAAAAGCAATTAAGCATAAACAGAAAGAGAAGGATAACAAACCCGACAAAACCATGGGGCTCATAATAGATTACTAAAAAACAGTTCAGAAGAACACTTACACAAACTAATTTGGACTACAGACTAACTGCATAACACCAAAGATGGGAGTTATAGTTACCTGAACTAGGAAGGTAGACACATTCTTCCTCTGATCACCTTGAAGTTGAATAACCTATTCACGGACGAAAATGTTATTTGAAGCAAGGACTATATCATCATCCAACAAGTAACAAGTGAGTATCACACGTACCTGCCCTAATTCTGGGTCCTGAACAACTGTACCATTGCAACAGAACTCCTTCTTAAGGTCTTTAAGTATCTTGTTGTAGCTGAATTCTTTCTTCAATCCCTGGACAGTTGTCAAGCTTTTCCTACCATTCCGCTGCTGTATGCGAATATGCACATACTCTTTTGACCCAGCACCCGAGTCCTCAGCATTTGCCTCAGCAAAAGGATCTACAAAGTATCATCACACAACCCCAACAAGGGTTCATATATTATTTACACAATCAGTCACAATACAAATCGTAACCATGTATTCCACACCAAAATACATCCCAAGTTATTCATCAGCATCAAAATTTTTCCAACAAACCAAAACACAAATAATAATAATAATAACCAATCCACATACAACACTTGTACAGAAGTTGCAAGGTAGAACGTACCGAAGGTAGTAGGAATCTGAGCGTCTAATTCAGACATGAACCTTAACTCTCTCTCAGAAACAAAGGTCCTACCAACAGATTGTTGAAACCTGGAATCAAAATCAACATGTTAGTTCTATTACTACAACAAAAAGCTCAGCAACAACACAACACAACATCATCAAAAATTAAAAATCACTTTTTACTAATCCTCCACAGGTATACATCAAAATCGAAGTTTAGTAATAAACCACCCAGATGATAAAATCATTCCAAATCAGCAGTAACGAGACTTACCCAAAGTTTGAAACCGAAAATTACCAAGGAGAAAGTAACGGGACCTTAAGAAACACAAAGGGAGCTATTTTCTTAAGCCTATAAGAAGGTACAGAAGATATTAACCACGAGAAGGCCAATAATTGTAAGATAGCATATGAATCGCAAGCTAGATCTGAATTACAAAACTTGATCATGCAAACTGTTTCTACATGGAGAATCCGATTGAAATCAAACAAAACCCCCAAAATTTATAGAGAAAATATATTGAATTTTAGCTTCGATTAAGAAAGAACTTAGGGAGAAATTAATTGAAACAAAATTAGATCTTAAAACAATAAAAAGGGGATAACATAAAGGGAAAACAATTAGATGTTACCTGCTCCTAGTTAGGGTTTCGATATGGCAAGAACGAGGGTGAAAGAACCGAATCGGATTGAAACCCTAAATTGGATAAGGCAGAACCTTTCTCTCTCTGTGACGACCGCAGTGTTTCGAAGGAGAGAAAGTGAGAACGAGATTTCATGAAAGAAAGAAAATATAGAAAAACGTGAGCTGTGAGGTTAAGTTGAGCATCACGTGTGAAGTTATACTTCTACTCTCGGAAGTGGCTAATGCAAATCACGCGCTTGGGTGAGTACACGTGTATAAATATCTCGGCGAGTTAGTTAGCTGAGTGGTTGAGAAAGAGTGGGGATAGAAAGATAGAGATTTGGTAGAAGGATAAAGATGTCAATTCACATAAAGCAAATTACTATCATACTAGAAATAATGGTGGGGCATGCTTGCTATTAAGAAAATTAAAAAGATAAATTTTAAATTCGAAATAGTAAATGACTAAATTATACTTAAAAACCCTCCAAATTTTGACCAAGTCATACATACATATTTGTATGTTTTGGGCCAACGTACGTTTTAGCGGCCCAAGGAGTTATGGTACCTGGAAGCCAGGTCCAGGTTCAAATGTTCAATGAAGGCATTGCAAGGCCTGCTCTAATGGTAACTATGTAAGTCTTCTTAGCTAGATCAAAAATATGTCTTCTTAGAAAAATGCATTAGATTTTCGGTACCCACTCTCAGGTAGGGCTGGCAACACATATATGGTGCAGGTAGGTAGAGAGCCGTACAATAGGATAAGATACGGATGTAGAATATATCTTATTTTATTCTATTCGTATTTTTAATAAATTATATAATATATCTGTAAGATACGGTAGAAGCTCTTATGTGCAATCAAAATTGGTTGTGGGCAGCATATTATAAAAGAGGTTATTTATGTTTTTAATTTTTTAATTTATTTATAAATTATAATAGTGTTAAAATTATATATAATAAAAGTTTTGTATTTAATTTTTAAATAGAAAATTTTATTATTAAACTGCAAATGAAGATGATGATGCATCTCTTAAATTGAAAAAGAGTAATATTGCAAGAATTTTGGAGTTAGAAGAAATGTGACAAGATATTTATCTGTGTTTATATTATTTTTATTTTACTAAGAATTTAATGATTATGATATTTGCACTTTTATGGAGAGAAGCTCTAGAAGTGCATGGTCTGCGCATAAGTCGTAGCAAAACGGAATATATAGAATGTAAGTTCAGTCTGAGAAGGGAAAATCCTAATATAGAGGTGAAGATTAGAGAAAACATCCTGCAAAAAGTTAAAAGTTTTAAGTATCTTGGGTGCATCATACAGGATAATGGAGAGATTGAACATGATGTAAATCATAGGATCCAAGCAGCTTGGTCAAAATGGCGGAGTGCATCTGGTTTTATATGCAACAAAAAAGTGCCTTTAAAACTTAAAGGTAAATTCTATCGCACCGCTATAAGACCGGCTATGCTTTATGGTACAGAGTGTTGGGCAACTAAAGGGGAGCACGAACAGAAGCTGAGTGTGGCAGAGATGAAGATGTTGAGATGGATGAGTTGTCATACGCGATTGGATAAAATAAGGAACGAAGATATAAAGGAGAGAGTTGGAGTAGCACCCATTGTGAAAAAAAATGGTTGAATCGCGTCTCAGGTGGTTTGGACATGTGAGAAGAATAGCGATAGAACATCCAATCAGGAGGGTGGATGAGATGGAAGATGGACAAGGGGCGAAAGACAGAGGCAGACCTAAGAAGACCATCCATGAGGTGGTCAAACGAGATCTACATGTAAACGGTCTCTCTGTAGATATGATACATGACAGAGCACAATGGCGTCGTTTGATTCATGTAGCCGACCCCACTTAATGGGACAAGACTTTCTTGTTGTTGTTGTTGGATATGAATTGTGAACTTATGACTAAATGTTGCTAGTGATGGAGATTATCATTGTAATGATAATTGAGAATTTTTTTTTCAAATTTTTCTGATTTTTTTTAGTTTTTTAAAAAAATTGTAGATATCCGCAGAGATCCCGATTCACTGCAAATACGGGGTTTCTGTTTACGGGGTCCCCATTACTCGTCGCGGGGACGGGAACGGATTATGGGTGGCGACATGTCCCCGCCCCATGAGGACCCGTTGTCATCTCTATGCACAACAACTTCCCAATTCATCAGATTAAAGAGTTCCGATGAGATTTCTAGTTTTTCTTCTTGGATATAACCTTTAGAGTAGCTTAAAACTCCACTTCAATATCAATTTTTCTAAAACTCAATTCCCAAGCTGTTTGAAATGCCATGGAAAAGTCTCCAAAGTTTTGTTTGGAATGCAGTGCACAGAACTACGTTTGCCATGAATCCAGCAATCCAATGCCCATCTTCACTATGAAGAATTCTTCCGCATCTAGACTTTCATGGATTTTCCTCTGAAACTCCATATGTGTTTACTTTAATCCACCCTATTGGAAGATTTTTCCACGCTATCTGTAGTTCATGCCTTCTTCTTCCTGATTTTAATAGAGTTGATTTTGAGAAAGCAATAACTATTTCACTAGAAAATTTCTGAACAACACTGCTAGCGTTTGGAGGTCCTTGATAGAGAAGGTTGAAAATCTTCTTATTTTTCCATTTCCAGAGCCACTAGCAGGCTACAAAGAAGGTGTCGATTCAGGAAATTTGGGGGGTTGTTGCCCAGCTCTGATATGAAGTTCCATCTCGTCCAAGTATCGAAGGGAGCTTTGAAAAAATTATCAAACTTGTGAGGTTTGCAGAAGTAAGACCCACATTCTGAATGCCAAAGGACAGTCTTGCTAAACGTGCAAGATCGATTCCACCATACCCCTGCATTGGTGACAATCCGAAAAAGTGTTCATCAACCTGTTTCTTTTCTCCACCGTAGTTAAACTTTTGTGGGTTGTCAGTCACATAAAATTCTTTATTCTTTAGGACTTACCATTTCCATATCAAATTCAAAGTTTGATCTGTTGGGTCCTCTTCATTTGTTAGGAACCGTTATGCACTTTCTATTGAAAAGGATCTATCGTTGGTGAAATTCCAAAGGATATTATCCCTTCCAAGCTCTTGTGTAGACTGGTGTAAAGATCTAATCTTGTTGATCACATAATCTGGTAAGTAGTTTTAGAATAGCTGGATATTCCATTCAGCTTGATTATTAACACATTCAGCTACTTTAAGATTCATCAAATGGGTATTGATATTGGTTAGGGCTTTTTCTTATAATGCATGTTCTTCTTTCACCAAATAGTCTTGCCGAATATTGATAGAGCTCCCATCACCCAAAAAGAAGGTAATATTTTTCACTATTTTGCTCTAGAATTTTTTCAAGATTTTTCATAATTCTAAATTACCGTTTCGAGTTTGGAGATTTTGTAGCAAATTGTGTCCCTTTTCATATTTAGCAAGCAAAACTTTGACCTATAGAATGTTTTAATCTGTAAGAATTCTCCAAAGAATTTTTATCATAAAAGTCTCATTCACTGTGTTGAGTTTCTTAAAACCCATTCCCTCCATCGCCTTTGGTTTGCATATCAAGTCCCAATTAATAGTATGCAATCTCTTGGTTCTATTTTCATCCCCTCAGATAAAATTTTTTTGACATTTTTTCACTTCTGCATAGATTCCTTTGGTAATCATGATGTGCATCATATCAAAATTTGGAAAGGCACTGAGGACAGATTGAGCTAGCGTGACCCTACCCGCCATGGAGAGACAATTGGATTTTCATCCTCCTATCTTTTCTTTAATTCTTTCTATTATATGCTTGAAATTTTCCTTTTTCTTCTTGTCATTTGTCAACATATTCCCCAAATATTTACCAAGGTTGTTGACTTCTTGATATCCACTTTTATTGATAATATTCTCTCTGGTTCTTTTGTCTATACTTTTAGAGTAAAGTATAATAGTTTTTGCAGAGTTTATTCTTAGCCCTGATGCTTTGCAGAAATAGTCTAAAATTTGATTCACTTTCATAAGTTGCTCCTCTGAGGCTTCTAAAGAAACAAATAAGTCGTCTATAAACAGAAAATGAGAGATAAGGGGACTGTCCTTCCTTGTTCTTATTGGCTTCCATCTTTCTCTGACCACTTCTTCTTTAATCAACTGGGAGAGGTTGTTAATAAGAATCACAAATAGGTAGGGAGACAAAGAATCTCCCTGTCTTATTCCCCGAGTTGGGTGGAATTTTTGTGTCTTACACCCATTCTATAGAATTTGGTAGGAAACTAAGCTAATGTAGCTAAAAATAATCTTAACCACATGTTCTAGGGTTCCAAATTCCTCCAAACACAACTTTAAAAAATTCCAATTAAGTCTATCGTAAGTCTTTTCAAAATCAATAATTATAGCCATGATTTTTTTTCTACCTTTCATTTTCTTCATGTCAAGAGTTAATTTCTTTGTGATAATAATGTTATCATGAATGACTCTTCCCGGGATGAAACTATATTGATTAGGGGCTATATGATTCTCCAATAAAAATTTAATTTCATTCACTAAAATTTTAGTGAGACATTTGTAAGTCACATTGCATAAGGTGATTGGTTTAAACTGAGAAATAAATTTATCTTTTTTATATTTTGAGGTTCCTCCCAAAGGTTGACGATAAAGCTGCAAAAGGAATTTTCAATTGTGCTCCGGTTTTTCTTATAGAAAAGCGCTGGAAATCCATTATCTCCAAGTGCCTTAAGGGAGCCTATCCCAAAAATGGCTTTTTCAATGTCCTGGCTGTTTGGCCTCCTGGCTAAAAGGCTACTGGTCCCTGCCTCAATGCAAGGATAGGAGTATCTTGTGTGTAGATTGGGTCTGTTAGGGTTGTCTTTCTCATATAGCTTTTTGAAGAACTCTATGGCCATATTCCTCAATTCATCACTATTTTCACACCACAATCCATCCAGCTTCATGAGCTTTATTACCTTGTTCTTACGTCGATTAATGGTTATCTTTGTATGATAAAACCTTGTATTCCTATCCCTTTCAATAATCTATTGTTGTCCAGACTTTTGGAGCCAGAAGATTTTCTCTTGGTCAAGGATCATCTCTAGTTCCATAGTGAGATTTCCTTCAAGTTCTTCTAGGAACAGATTTGAACCATAACTCAAGGACCTCTAGATACCATTCAGCCGATTCAAGATCCTCCACTTCTTTTTGAAAACGTTACCAAAGACCTCCAAATTTCATTTTTTTAGGTATTTTGTTAACTTCTCCAGAGAAATAGGAAAAGATTCTCTTTTTTGCCAAGAATCTCTCACAAACTCAAGAAAATCAGGATATGTGAGCCACATAGCTTCAAAACAAAAAGATCTTGGCTCCTGGTCCTCTCTGTTTGGATTCATCCAAACCAAAAGAGGGTGGTGGTTAGAGAACGCTCTTGGAAGAACCTCTATTCTTGCATTCCCAAATTCCTTTCTCCATGCTGCATTTGCAAGACCCCTGTACCCGATCTAGATCACCTCTTTATCCCCCACTTCAAGTATATCTCGCCCCTATAAAACCTAGATCTAACAAATTATAGCTGTTAATCCAATTTCTGAACCTTTTACAAGCATGCTGATCAATACGGACCCCTTTTTTTCTCCTATTCCTCCGTAGTCTCATTGAAATCTCCAAGCAGCATCCATGGATGACATTCATGTCTAGCAATGTGTCTTAGATGATGATCACTACAAGAAAAACACTGAAAATGATCAGAGTTACCCTCGGATTTAGCGACGTCAATTACCGGCGGATTTAGCGTCGGATTTTGCATCGGATACAAAGTAGCTTAGATTTCCTAAAATGTTTACTATCATATTTTATAATCTGACGCTAAATTCGACGGTGATTAGTAGTGCAAAATATTGATCTGTGCGCACTAACCTTACTATCGATTTTACCGTCGGATTTTGCCGACTGTAAACCGCTTCAGTGAAACGTTGTATTTGACCAATTTACCATCGGAGTATTCTGAAGGTAAATCCGATGGTTAGATTGGTTGAAAATTCAAACGCGAACCCTTCTTCACTCACTTGTCCAAGTTCACTCTCTCTCTCTTCTCTCTTCTCTCTCTCTCTCTCTCTCTCTCTCTCTCTCTCTCTCCCCCTCTCTCTCTCTCTCCTCTTGTGTTCT
>NC_029792.2:14054611-14074887 GCF_000816755.2 Arachis ipaensis
TGTTCTCTCGTCAACGGAGGTGTTGCCAGCATTACCGTCACCTGCCAAAGCCTTTGGTGCCGCCGCCACTGGACATTCTCACCGCTGGAGCTATCAATCGCCGCTGGGAAGGTTGGAAATGTCGCCGCTGTTCTTGGTGGCCACTGACATCGGTGTCATCATCATTACTGATACCACCATGCGTCCAGCATCCTGCAACCACCATCAAAGGTAATTTTGGCATAGTTTTTATTTTATTAAGATTTTTATGTGAGTTTAGGATTTTTGATTAAATAGTTTATGAAATTATTGATTAAATTAGTGTAATGAAGTTTGTGATTAGGAGTTGGTATAGTTTTTTTTACTGTTTTTTAGAATTTTTTTACTTCAAGATTTTGTTAGGTATTTTACCAAATTATTAATTAAATTAGGGTTAACTACGACTTTGGTCCCTAAGGTAGGACCGAAAATATTTTTCGTCCCCGGTCTTCTTTTTGCTATAAAATGGTCCCGAATGTTTAACTTAGTTTTAAAATCGTACTTTTTACCAAATTTTTAATTTTTATTTCGAAAATACCCCTACCAAAAAAATTTCGTCAGTCGCCATCGAGCCCTGTCCTATCGCCGCCGCTGGAGTGAGGCCACGTCGACACCAGCAGATCCGCGAGGTTGGACGGTCGTCGATGCTCCTTGCCGGATGCCAGCAGATTGGTATTTTAATGTTGTTGCTTATATTTTCCGTTTCTGTTTTTTGCTTCTTCTACTTCTGCTTCTCTTTTGCTTTTGTTGATTCACCATTGTTGTTGTTGTTTTATTGTTATTGCTATTGTTGATTCATCATTGTTGTTCACCATTTTTGATTCACCATTGTTGTTGTTGTTGATTCTACTTCCTGCTTCTGCTTTTGTTTCTCCTTTTGCCTTTGCATCTACTTCTGCTTTCTAGTTGATTTTGGGGAAGAAGGAGGAAGGGTATTTTTGTCTGAAGGACCATTTTAAAACTAAGTTAAACCTTTGGGACCATTTTGTAGCAAAAAAAAAGCCAGGGACGAAAAAAATTTTCAGCCCCTACCTTAAGGACCAAAATCGTACTTAACCCATTAAATTATGGTAACAGAGTTTGTGGTTAGGGTTTGGTTTGTGGTTTTTAGTTTTTTTTTTCAGATTTTTTTGTGAGTCTAGGGTTTTGTTTAGAAATTTTATTATCAAATAATTGATTAAAATAGGGTAATAAAGTTTGTGATTATGATTTCTTATGTTAATTTAACATAAATAGCAATTATTAAGTTAATGTAGGTTAAGTGGGGTGAGATTAAGAGTGTTTGACATTGTTGGTGGATGACTTTGTGTACTTTGTTGAACTAATTAGTTTCACCTTGTGAGTTTAATAAGTTTTTTTTATTAGGATGGTGGTATTTGTCTGAGTAATTGGATTTTGTTTTTTTCGTATTCTGTGCATCCGTGTTTCAGGTATGTTTTTTATCTCTAACTATAATCAATTGTTTAAGTTTTATGTTTGACTTACTTTTCCTAAGATAGCGTTTTAGGAAGGAAGTGGGAGAAGGTCGCATATATGTGCTTTCTCGAAACCCTTGTTTGATGGAAAATTGTGGATCTATAAGGGGTTGCGCACTAAAACAGTTAGGATTTGGTATGTTATTGAGTTTGTGTTTGTTCTAATATATGCTTGCAACTGTTTTTACTGTGAAAATTTGTATATTTTTTTTATTGATGTCTCTGAATTAAGGAAAAATTCTGCAAAAAATTTGTGTTATTTTTTTTAAAACTTGTTTGGTTTACAGAAGATTATAATTATAGGGTATGCTCTACCAGATTTTGTAAAGAATTTAATAATTTTGTCTTGTTTGTCAAATTTTAGGGTGTGTGATTCAATATGATTCCAAGTTATCGTCTATGGACGTATGATAGGGATAACGGTAGACCAGGGTAGATTAAAACCTGAATTCTTTGAGGAAGTTGACACATTGATCGGGCATGTGTTCAGCATGGAACCATTTAGGTCTGAAGGGGTATCTAGGTTCTGTGTGAAAAGTGTCGACTGACTAAGTGGTTAGGATCTGCGAATATAACACTTCACCTTTACTGTAACGGGTTCAAAGATGGGTATTGAATGTGGACGGAGCATGGAAAAGTAGACGAATAGGGAATTAACAGGCCTGCCTCGAATTTGAATAGGTCCGACTATCGGTCAACGAGGGTTCGGGTGGAAAGAGAACTAAATATGAAAGACATGACTTGGAAGGATAACCAAGAGAGATACAACGAGATGGTGTTTGATGCAACAGATGTTACGAAATTGGAAGAAGCTGAACAAGAACCTAACCCGGAGGCAAGGATATTTTATCATCTGTTAAAATCTGCCACGAGACCGTTGTATGAGGGTTGCGTTCATTTGGAGTTGTCTGCATGTGTTAAAATAATGACTATTAAGTCAGACTCAAATCATATGCAAGAGTCCTTTGATAAGTGTACCACCCTTTGTAACGAACTAGTACCTGTCGGGACCTCTGGCATCCCCTGAAACCACTATGAAGCAAAGAAGCTAGTTTCAAAATTGGGTCTAAATTCATTAAATATTGATTGTTGTTTGAATGGGTGTATGTTGTATTACAAGAGGAATTCAGACCTAACTGAATGCATATTTTATAAATCACCAAGGTTCCAAGTCGAGAGAGAATAGATTGGGAAATGTCGATTAAAGAGAGCTCTGATGAAACAGATGCACTAGTTGTCCTTGATGCCTAGGCTGAAACGATTGTATGCATCGATGAGTTTGGCCCCTCACATGACTTGGCATAGTAACAACAAGAGGGATGATGGAATCATGACACACCTGTCACACGGAAAAGCCTGGAAGCATTTTGATCGGGTGCATTCTATATTTGCAAGTGAGCCGAGAAATGTTAGACTAGCTTTGTGCTCTGACGGATTCGCACTGAATTTCAATTTCGGTAACGTGTACTCTTATTGGTCTATAGTCATGACATCGTATAACATGAGTCCCGAAATATGCATGAAGGACCCATACATGTTCCTAATTTGCATTATACCTGGTCCCAGAAATCCAAAGGCCAAAATAGATGCATGTCTTCTTGCAGCCCTTGGTGGATGAGTTAAAGGAGTTGTGGATTGATAGTGTAGAAACATATGATATTTCGACGAAGACAAACTTCCAATTGCGGGCTGCATTGATTTAGATCATTAACGAATTTCCTACATACGACATATTGTTATGTTGGTCTGCTCAGGGTAGAATGGCATGCCCCATTTGTATGGAGGATACAAAGACATTTTGGTTGTCGACTGGCGGTAATAATTCATGGTTTGATTTCCATAAAAAATTCCTTGACTTTGATCATCCTTTTCGGCGCAACAGGGACTCGTTCAAAAAGAATATAACTGAACACGAAGAGGTACCCGTAAATTTGAATGGTAGACAAATTTGGAATTGCGTCAGCAGAATCCCAACTATCGTAAAAAACGAGACAGATTTGAGACCTCCGAAATATGGCCGGGAGCATAATTGGACTAAACATAGTATATCTTGGGAGTTGCCTTATTTGAGAGATAATTTGGTTCGACATTGTCTTAATGTGATGCATATTGAGAAAAACGTGTTTGATAATATAATGCACACCGTAATGGACGATGAGCGATCAAAGGATAATGATAAGACACGATTACACTTGATGGACATTTGCAAGTGACCAGATCTGGACTTAAGGAGACTTGATAACGAGCGATGGGCTAAACCAAAGGTAGTGTTCGCTCTAACAAAGGAGCAGAGGCAAAATGTTTGTAGATGGATTAGAGGATTGAGGTTTCCTGATGCTTACGCTTCTAACTTGAGTAGGTGTGCAAACATGTCACAGGGTAGGTTTGTTGGGTTGAAGAACCATGATTGTCACGTTTTCATGGAGCCTTTGCTTCCAGTTGCATTCAGAAAACTTTCAACCAACATCTAAAAATCACTCACAGAAATAAGTGAGTTCTTTAGGGATTTATGTGCTGTCAAACTTAGTATTAATGATCTCACAGTCATGGATAAGAATATTCTCATCATACTTTGTAAGTTAGAGAGGATATTCTCTCCATCATTTTTTAACATTATGGAACACTTAGCAGTCCATCTACCATTCGAAGCACTACTAAGTTGGCCGATCCAATTTGAGAGGATGATTATATTGGTTCATTTAAGCGCACCGTGAAGAACATGGCTCGGATTGAGGGCAGCATCTGTGAAGCATTCCTAGCTTAGAAAACATCCGGATTTTGCTCATTCTATGTTCAGTCTCATGTTGAGTCATGTATAACAAGGATTGCAAGGATCGATGAGTGGAGAAAATCATCATCGGGTGGAACAACATACCTAATCTTTGCTCTGGAAGGAGCTTCAATGGGTGTGGGCAGTGACTACTGGTTAGAGAAGAAGGAAATCGATGCCGCACATCTGCATGTGTTGCTTAACTGTGACAAGATTTCACTGTACCTCATGTGAGTTTCTTAAGTCCTCATAAATATTGCAATCAGTAACATTCTAACTTCGTAATCTAATCAAAAAAATTTTATCCTATTCTATCATATATGTTATTTCAGGAGGTAAATTCTGATACCTCATCGAACAACTTTTCATGTTGGTTTAGAGAATACGTCAGCGTGCATCTATCTAACACAATAGATTAAAAAATAGTTGCTCTTAGTTGGGACCCAATGAATAAGGACACTAGCTACCCGATGTACAATGTTAATGGATATCGATTTCATACCTTACAGTGGTCGATAGGAAAAAAAACAGATAACACCGGAGTTTGGGTTCGTAGAGATTTAGACGGTGGTCATTTTGATTGGTTTGGTGTGTTGCATAACATAATTGAATTAGAATATTTCTGTTGCACTACGTACAAGGTGTGTGTATTTAATGTGAATGGTATAATCCTAGTTCGTGACAAGAAACACGAAAGCACAATGACTACGATATCACTGAAGTTAATTTAACTAGAAAATATAGGCACTACAATCTTTTATTCTACCTCAAAATGCAAGACAGGTGTACTTTTTGCCTTATCCGAGTTCATGCAAGTCTAGTTGTGTGGTTGTAGTTAAGACTAAACCAAGAGACCGAATCGAATCCGATGATAGGATAGAGGGTCAGAAACTTTACCAGATTGATGACCCAACTCCTTTGAAAATGGTGGTTGATACCGGTGAACCGATTACCCTTAGCTTGGTTGTTAGGATAATGATATCATTGACCTTGGATTACATGACGATGCATGACGATCGGATTTCCTGTCGGTAAAGAAATTCACAAATATATTATTGCGTTGCAAGTATAGCTTCTAAACCAACAGAAAATCCTTCCGTACAAACGTTTTGTTTGTCACTTAAGTAAACCCAATAAAATTTATAAACCGAAGTATTTAAACCTCGGGTCGTCTTCTCAAGGAATTGCAGGGAAGTATGATTTATTAGTGGTTATGGAAAACAGTATTTTCTTGGGTTTTGAAAAGGTTTGAATAAGGAAAATAAATTGCAGGAATTAATAAATTAATATCTAATAAAACTCTTGGCAAGGTGTGAAAATCTGGAAGTCCTATCCTAGTTATCCTTATCGATGGTGATGAGAATTGAGTTTTAATCCCACTTAGTTAACCTTTACTAAAGCAAAGGAAAGTCAAGTGGACTAATTAGTTTGATCCTCAAGTCCTAGCCAATTCCTAAGAAAGAACTAGAGTTATTGGAATTCAATTCAATTAGAAAAAATAACAATTATCAATCACGATGAGTTTGATAACTCAAGAGTCTCCAATTAATCAATTAAAGCCAAGAATATAAAAAGCTGAATAATAATCATAAATCTGAAATACCTCAATTGCATTAATAATAGAAAATCAATCTAAACATAAAGAGTTCATGAACTAATTTGATAAAATAAATAAAAGGAACATTGAACCTGTAATAAAGATAAGCAGTCCTAAAATTGAGAGAAATCCTAATCCTAATCCTAAGAGAGAGGAGAGAACCTCTCTCTCTAAAAACTACATCTAAAACCTAAAATTGTGAATTATGGAAGACCTCCTTCATAAATGGATGCATTCCCCCACTTTATAGCCTCTAATATGAGTTTTCTGGGCCGAAAACTGGGACAAAAACATCCCAGAAATCGCCCTGTTATGTTCAGGTCACGACAAAGTGACGCGAAGGCGTCATCCACGCGTTTGCATGGATTGCATTTTTGCCAGGTCACGCGTCCGTGTGATCCACGCGTTCGCGTCACTTGGCGTCAGGAAAGCTATGACAAATTATATATCGTTGCGAAGCCATGGACGTTAGCTTTCCAACGCAACTAAAACAATCTCATTTGAAATTCTGTAGCTCAAGTTATGACCGTTTGAGTGCGAAGAGGTCAGGCTGGACAACTTAGCAATTTCTTCAACTTCTTGTATTCCTTCCACTTTTGCATACTTTCTTTCCATCCTCTGAGCCATTTCTGCCCTGTATATCTGAAATCACTTAACACACATATCACGGCATCGAATGATAATAAGAGAGGATTAAAGTTAGTAATTTAAAGGCCAAAGAAGCATGTTTTCAATCATAGCACAAAATCAGGAAGGAAAACGTAAAACATGCGAATAGTATGAATAAGTGGGTAAAAAGTTGATAAAAACCACTCAATTGAGCACAAAATAAACCATAAAATAGTGGTTTATCAACCTCCCCACACTTAAACATTAGCATGTCCTCATGCTAAGTTTAAGAGAACTAAAAGAGTGAAGGGAATGGTAGAATGTATGAAATGCAACCTATGAATGCAACTAAATGCAGAATGCTTTTTCTACTTGGTGAAGAGTAAATAAATCCTTCAAGAAGAAATATGAACTGGATCTCACTAATTCAAATCACAAAATAAAATACAAGTGAGCTTGCAAGAAGAAAATAGCTCATGAAAGCCGGGAACAAAGAATCGAGCATCGAACTCTCACTGGAAGTGTATGCACTCTAATCACTCATGTGTTTAAGGTTCGATTCTCTCAATTCTCTACTAACCTTGCTTTCTAAGGCTTGCTCTTCATCTAACAATCAACAAAAATTTAATGCACAGATACACATAGCAAGAGGTCTTTTAAGGGTTGTAATGGGGTTAGGGTCAAGGTAGGATTGTATTTGGCCAAGTGGACTAAAATCTGAATCCTTAATTAACTTAAACTTTCCACTTAACTTTAGACAATCCATGTAATCATAATACCACATCTAACTATGCATTAACCATATTTTCCACATATTCATGCATTCTAATTTCAAGTACAGTACATATGCATTGCTTTCACCACTTACTTTGGGGCATTTTGTCCCCTTTTGCTTAATTGCTCTTTTTCTTTTCTTTTTCTCTTTTTTTTTCTTCTTTTTTTTATATTTTATAATATTTTTTTTCTTTTCTTTTATTTTTCTCAATGCATATGATTAAATTATTGGATGCATGAATCATGTCCTAAACATTTCTTTCACTAACATACTCAATTCTCAAACCAAATGTTTTCAAACCCACTTTCCCACATTTAATTCATGAGCATTCTCACTAGTCTAAGCTAACCAAGGATTCAAATTAAGGACATTATTATTTTTCGCTTAGAGTTAATGATGTGCTAAAGTAAAGAACAAAAGGGTATAATAGGCTCAAAATTGGTTTGCAAGAGATAATGAAGGGTTAAGGCCATATGGGTATGTAAGCTCAGTGAAACAAAGGCCTCAATCATATAAGTGCATGCATGCATCAAACAATGGAAATATAGAATTAAGCAAGACAAATATCACAATTTTAGAGAGAACAACACACACAAAAATAAAATATTGGTTGATAAAATGCAACCAATCAAATAAGTTCAAAATCTCACTGGTTTTGTGTGTTCGAGCTCTAAACCATGTTCCAGTATAATATTTATTCAAACAAGTTTAACAAAAAGTTTTAATTTAAATTAGTGAAATACTCTAAAAAGTTTCTTGAAAAAGAAAATATTACTTCAACCAAGTAGTAAAATATGCACAAAACCAAAAAAATATGCAATCAAACATGTAAATGCAACAATGAACTAACAAATAAAGTAAAATATTGGTGTTGAGAAGAAAATAACTAACCCATGGAGATCGATATCGACCTCCCCACACTTAAAGATTGCACCATCCTCGGTGCATACTAAGATGTGCAAGTGGACGGGTTTTTCCAACTAATGCTTTTCTTCCAGAGAATGTGCAGATGGACTTGTCTGTCTCCCCATGTAAACGTCTTCTGGTTCCCTTCCGGGTGGCCATCCTGAAAGAAAAAGGGAAGAAAAGTAACCCAGAAATAAAGATAAGAAAATAAATGAAGTATGGGTGGGTTAATGCCAATTGATAAGGGTCTCATTTACATGGAAGCTTCAACATGTACGTGAGAAAATAATAGAAGCACATGGCATACCAATGGTGCAAAATTTGCAACAATGGGGAAGAGAGTGGGGAAGGAGAGATAATATAAATTCATGTCAATGCAAAAGTAATACAGATATAAAAGATTGGCATTGATTTAAATAATATTACCCAATCAGAATAAAACAAGTCACTAAGCATCCAAAATAATTCAAGAGAAGATGCAACAGTTAAATAAGAAAATTCAACACCAACAGAAAAGTAATAAATTTAGAAAAGAAAGTAAAAATATGCACAAAATTAAAATGTAATGAATGAAAGTATGTAAATAAATTAAGTAAAATAGAATGAAGGTGAAAAAGAATGAGAAGTGAAAGAAATAAAGTAAGAAAAAAAGAAGAAAGAAGGAAAGATAGAAGAAATTAGGATTAGAAAAGAAAAGATAAGATAATTGGTGCTGATTTGGATAAGTTGTGCGGCGCAGGCGACGCGGACGCGTGAGTGATGCGGTCGCGTGGTGTGTGATAAGGTCAAGTGACGCGGACGCGTGGGTCACGCAATCGCGTGGCCGCATTTGTGCGATTGGCGCGAGTGCAGCCTCGCGTTCGCGCAACTCTCTGTTCGAAACTCTTTTCACCAAATTTTTGGGTGACGCAGTTGCGTGGCTGACGCAATCACGTGGATGGCCATTTTTGGAAAACGACGCGGCCGCGTGGGAAACGCGTTCGCGTGGGAGGGATTGGGCTTCCAGCACGAGTCCAGCCCCATTCCAGCCCAACATACTGCCATACACCCCTTTACGTCGATTTTACAGAGCCACGCATTCGCGTGGGTGACGCGGACGCGTGGGGAAGCTATTTTTCAAATGACGCGGCCGCGTCGGCGACGCGGTTGCGTGGGCATATTTGTGCCTAAGGCACGCCTCCAGCTACACTCTCGCGTGACTCTCTGTTCACTTTTCTTTTATTCCTAATGCACTTGTAACGCGAACGCGTCAGCGGCGCTTACGCGTCGCGTGCATTTTTTTTATGCAAATGCAAAAATGCAGGTGAATATGCAAAAATTATAAATGAACACTAGTAAAAATGAAATAAAATAAGATTAAGAATAAAAAGGAACGAATATACCATGGTGGGTTGTCTCCCACCTAGCACTTTTAGTTAAAGTCCTTAAGTTGGACATGTGCTGAGTTCCTTGTCATGGCGGCTTGTGCTTGAACTCGTCTTGAAACTTCCTCCAATGCTTGGACTTCCAATAAGCTCTATCAATACTAAGTAAATTCCTCAAGCTTTGATGGGGTTCTTCACAAGCTTTGAGCTCCCAAAGTTGATCCTCATATATTCCTGGATCCCAAATCTTGTTTCTACACCCGTCTTCAAGTTGATTATCATGATTCCATCTGGGTGGTTCAGCTTTAGAATTCTCACTGAAGCGTCCAAACAACTTCCTAGACCTATTCAATTGAGCTCTACACCAACCTTTGCGTTTAAACTTAAAGCTTCCAACTATAATGAACCTTGCAGGACAATTCTTACCACTGACCATCTTCCTCTTACTCTTAATGTCACAAAGAGCTCTAAGCTGACCATCCATCTCTAGTAGCCCATATTCAAGTGGGAAAGTAAAGGTCACAGATAAGATTTTGACCCACTTGAACGTTGTGTTGGATGGTAATGGCCTTGGGAGAGGTATTTCGAACGAATTCGCAAGCTCTACTCCCTTGTGCTCTTCTCTGACAACTTCTACCTCCTTGTAAGCTTCTTCAATTTCAACCTCTTCCTCTTGGTAGCTTTCTTCCAATTCAATCTCCTCTTCACTGCTTTCCAAGGGCATGGAAGGTTGTGCTTCTTCTTCTTGAATCTCCATCTCTTGATCGACCTCTTCCAAGTCCTTAACCATGACATGCCTTGGAGGTTGTATACCCTCCTCAACATCAAATGCAACCGTCTTGGAAGGAGGCTCTATGTCTTGACTTTCCCATGGAGGTTCAACATCTCCCAAGTCTTCAACCACTTCTTCCTCTTCGATAATTACTGCTTTGTCCAGTAGTTTTAATATAAAATCGTATTCATCCTTGATGATTTTCTTTCCATGACAACTCCTTTCAACTATTCTTTCATCTTCAAGGGTCTCTCCTATCTCCACATTTTGGGCCTCCTCTTGCTCTAAGACAAAATCAGACTCCTCCTTGATGTCTTCCTTCACTAATTCTTCAACCACTACTTCGACTTCAAGGGTCTTTACTACCTTCACCTTTAGGGCCTCCTCTAGCTCCTTATGAAGTATGGATTCGCGAAGATGATCCCTTCTCTCTTGTTCCATGTCAATAGCATCATTGGGACCATGTTGCTCTTGGATTGATGGATGTGGGTGCTCTTCCATGGATGGTGGTGATGGGATGGAGAGATCATTCTGTGGTTAAAAAGGAAGTGCACTAGAGCTTGAGGGGTTATTATTGAAGGTATTTGGTGGTCCGATTTAGGAGACGAGAGCTTGTATAGTAGAGTTTAGATCGGTAAGTGCTTTCTCCATGGAGGTTTGGGGTGGATAGGAGGGTTCATTTGTTGGGAGAAAGGGTTCATGGTAGGAAGGTGGTTCATCTTGATAATGATAAGGAGATAGTGTATATTGAGGTGGTGGTTCATGAGAGTAGTTGTGTTGGAATAGGGGTGGTTCTGTGTATGGTTTATTTGGCTCATAAGGTGGTTGGTATGGTGGATACGGGTTAGGGTCATATGGAGGTGAATTATGGAAAGGGGCTTGTGAGTATGGTGGTCTAAAGTCATGTTGAGGAAATGGTTCATAGGCATATGGTGGTGGTTGTTAATAATCAAAAGAGCGCTCACCATAGCCATTGCCTTGATATGCATCACAGAACGGTTGTTGATAGTCCATTGGAGGTGGTTGTTGCCATGAGGGTTGATCAAATCCTTGTGGCTCCTCCCATCTTTGATTGTTCCAACCTTGATGTCTGTTCTCATTGTAATTTCCTCTTCCTGCAACATAATTATAACCAGACTCATAGCAAAAGGGGTGAGAGTTCATAGTAGTAGGAGAAAATAGAAACAAAAACTAACAAAAAGAAAATATTTTGAAAAAGATTTGAATTTTTAAAATTTAAAACTAAGATAAGATAAGATAAAAATTTTAAAATAAAAATCTGAAAAAAAAAATTTTTCGAAAAAAAATCAATTTAAAAGCAAATATTTACAATAACCTATAATAAGGCACACGTTTGCAATTCCCCAGCAACGGCGCCATTTTGATGATCGGATTTCCTGTCGGTAAAGAAATTCACAAATATATTATTGCGTTGCAAGTATAGTTTCTAAAGCAACAGAAAATCCTTTCGTACAAACGTTTTGTTTGTCACTTAAGCAAACCCAATAAAATTTATAAACCGAAGTATTTAAACCTCGGGTCGTCTTCTCAAGGAATTGCAGGGAAGTATAATTTATTAGTGGTTATGGAAAACAGTATTTTCTTGGGTTTTGAAAAGGTTTGAACAAGGAAAATAAATCGCAGGAATTAATAAATTAATATCTAATAAAACTCTTGGTAAGGTGTGAAAATCTAGAAGTCCTATCCTAGTTATCCTTATCGATGGTGATGAGAATTGAGTTTTAACCCCACTTAGTTAACATTTACTAAAGCAAAGGAAAGTCAAGTGGACTAATTGGTTTGATCCTCAAGTCTTAGCCAATTCCTAAGAAAGGACTAGAGTTATTGGAATTCAATTCAATTGGCAAAAATAACAATTATCAATCACGATGAGTTTGATAACTCAAGAGTCTCCAATTAATCAATTAAAGCCAAGAATATAAAAAGCTGAATAAGAATCATAAATGTGAAATACCTCAATTGCATTAATAATAGAAAATAAATCTAAACATAAAGAGTTCATGAACTAATTTGATAAAATAAATAAAAGGAACATTGAACCTGTAATGAAGATAAGCAGTCCTAAAATTGAGAGAAATCCTAATCCTAATCCTAAGAGAGAGGAGAGAACCTCTCTCTCTCTAAAAACTACATCTAAAACCTAAATTTGTGAATTATGGAAGACATCCTTCATGAATGGATGCATTTCCCCACTTTATAGCCTCTAATCTGAGTTTTCTGGGCCGAAAACTGGGTCAAAAACAGCCCAGAAATCGCCCCCAGTGATTTCTGTTACGTTCAGGTCATGGCAAAGTGACGCGGAGGCGTCGTCCACGCATTTGCGTCGCCTGGGGTCAAGGCAGCTATGTCAAATTATATATCGTTGCGAAGCCCCAGACGTTAGATTTCCAACACAACTGAAACCATCTCATTTGGACCTTTGTAGCTCAAGTTATGACCGTTTGAGTGCGAAGAGGTCAGGCTGGACAACTTAGCAATTTCTTCAACTTCTTCTATTCCTTCCACTTTTGCATGCTTTCTTTCCATCCTCTGAGCCATTCCTGCCCTGTAATCTCTGAAATCACTTAACACACATATCACGGCATCGAATGATAATAAGAGAGGATTAAAGTTAGTAATTTAAAGGCCAAAGAAGTATGTTTTCAATCATAGCACAAAATCAGGAAGGAAAACGTAAAACATGCGAATAATATGAATAAGTGGGTAAAGAGTTGATAAAAACCACTCAATTGAGCACAAGATAAACCATGAAATAGTGGTTTATCAATGCACTACCCTAATAGGACGGCGATCTTCAAGAAGAAGACAAAATCGACGTGGACAAAAAAGAGGAAGACGAGTTCGATGATCAAAAAAGTTAATCCGTCGGATTATACAGTAACTTTCAACAAATTGTGTTATATATTCCGTTGCTAAATTAGACAATAAATATTTTCTGACAAAATTTATACCGTCGCATTTACTCAGCCGCTAAATCTAACGATATTTAATATGAGAGAGGTGCAACTACCCCATGTAGTTACTGTTTCTGTTCCTTGAGTTTGGACTTTAGCTCCGTCCAAGTACCAAAAACAAAATGCATTTGATTCGAATCCTATAACATTCCTTAAAAAGAAGGTTATGCTCACAGTGGAATTCCTACGTGGCGTTTCTCATATTGCTCTGGCTTTGTCCGCCACATACCAATGATATTTTGAAATATTTTGAATTTTGAATTCAAAATAAATTTGGAAAAAAAATCATTCCCATTATTTACGTTCTCTCTCCATTAGCTGTCTCTTTACCCTTATTACGTTACCATTCCTATACGAAACTATTCTCATTACACTTCATAAACATGACATTTTTCAATTCATTCATACACCTTCCTTTTTGTCTGTATTCATTTGTTTTTTTTCTCTTGCTTTTATATTCCACCAGATCTACAAATTTGTGTGTTTCAGAATTCAAATTTTGAATTGAAAAATACCATGAATTATTTCCTCTCAGTCTCAGTCTCTTCCCAATTGTTTCCTCTCTTGAAGCTCCGCTGGCCAACGGCGATCCCTCCGCCCGGTTGATGAAGCGGCCGTGCATCGTGTGGATGCCTCGGCTGCACGACGACTTCATTGCCGTGATGGACGCGACTGTGGCGGTGGTAGGGTTTTGCTGGTTGACGAGGCAGCGACGATTATATTTTTCTTCTGCATCTCAGCATCTTAATGCGTCGGTGGATTCACACACCTCCCTCACTTCTTTTTTATCCCGGTCAAATTCTTCAATTAAGCATCTCTCTTTCTTTGTTATGTGTCCGAGTATCTTCCACCTCCTTCTTCCGAAGAAAGTTTGAATTTGAATTTTGAATTGAAAGATAATTTCATTTTTCTATATTAAGAGAATTTTATTTTGTCCTTTTCATTTGTTTTCTTGGTTGGCGATACTGGAATCCAGGTTGTGAAGAATTTCACTCATGGAATCCATGGGAACGGTGCTTTTGTGCATTTCGGACAAGGATTCCAAAGGAATAGGTTACTTCTTCTGCTTTGAGTTTGCACACCAAGAAAATGCTCCCGATGAAGGCAGAGACAAACATGCTTCTCATGAGTAGAGCGTCCAACTACAACACTTCTTAATTTGCCATGACCTTTGACGAGGATTCCATGGATCGCAGCAAGGTCTTCGTCAACGCCTTGCAGGTTCTCTCTAATTCTCCTTTTAACTGTTTCATTCTCAGCTCAGATTTGCATTTATTTTTCACTGTCTTGATCTTTTGACTTTTGGTTACTCTCTGGTTTGATAGCGAAGATGAATTCTATTTGGCAGATAAAATACGGTGATAATGGCGTCATTTCTTAAGCTGTGCGCTTGCATTGCTAATTACAGTTGTTGACTTAAATTTGAAACCTCAATTATATATGTTTTTGAAGAGTTTTGTTATTGTAAATTGCCTTTGCGTATGTGAAAAATATGACGGGTGGAAGAAGTTGCATTAAAATCTGGGATGGAAGTAAGAAACAATGGTGTTGAGTTCGAAAGGGGAATCTTATCATGTTACTGGAAATTTGAGATATCTTATACATTAGATGATTATAATTGAGGTTAATTTTGACTTATAGTTGATCCAAATTATACTAATTTGTGGCATTAAGTAGGTTGAAACTCCGAATGATATAATTTTTTTTTGTCGATTTTTACAGTATTATGTTACCTATATATGACTCATTCTCTTTTTATTCTTTCTGGTTTGTTGAGTTTGAGATTCAGTTCCTTATCTACCTGCTGAAATTTTGGCATTTGCAGTGGCAAGCTATATACAGAAAGGGGAAGCATTTGTCAATTATTAGTTTATTACCTGGTAACTTAATTATTACATTAGATGCCATTAATTGTTGAACTTTTCTTAGAAATTAGAACCCATTAAACGTTGCTTCTACAACAGCCAATATTCATTGTTCTTAACTTAATCATTGAGAGACTGTTGATTTTCTTTACTGCCCCTATCTTTTTTAGGAAATTAACTACTGAGATATCAGGACTCCAACGGAGAGAAAGATCTTGAAACTGAATTTAAAAAAGGTATTTTGTTGTCTATGTGAATTCTTAATGCTTTAGTATTTCTCTCAATTATTGCAGAAGACTGATTTGGGATATTTCACTTTTCATTCATTTGAACTACAAAGCATTCTGAGATTGTTTCACCTTGCACCCTCCAAGAGAGAAATTCAGATTCTCAAAGATGTTAGTGGAATAATAGAACTATCAAGGTAATAAATTAATTCTCATTTATTTCAGTTATATTTGACGAGTATAATGAGGGCAATTTATCCTTAGTTTCTGAACAGTAATTTTATTTTTGAAAAACTGATATTTGAATCCCTGCACATTTTTTTCTGGGAAAACTACATTATTTTCTAACACTTGCAGGGAAACTTGACTGTGACTTAAGATTTGTTCCTATTTCATTATGATTTCTTTTGATTTTTTCTCCTATATAATTAGTTACTACCTCCAATGTATCTAAATATTATTTTTTCCGAATTGTTAACAAAAGGGCATTTGCAGAGTAATTTTCTCTAAGCTTTCTCTTTGTCAGTGCAAATTTATTGTTTTTTTTTGTTTTTTACTGTTTATATTTTTTATATTTTGGTTTTTTTTTAATTCCTTTTTTTCCTTCAGTTTGTTTCTCATGCCAACATTTATTTTCCTCTTCTTTGTCAAGTACAAAGTGCATAAAATTTCAAATTTAAATTTTGAATTGAAAAAAAGCAATCATTTCTCTTTGCTTCAAAACAAATTTATTTAATTTTTTCTGTTGTCTGTGAAATTATAAGTGCTATTTGATTGTTGATACTATGTTTTGTAATTTAGTTAAATCCTACTGTAATGTCAGAGATTTAGGTTAAATCATGAAGTGTAAACATTTCTAAAAGTAAAAAATTCAGTAGAATTTGGATTCTGCTTACTATACTCTTAAAAATACTAAGAAAAAGAAATATATGCAAAGCAGCAAGTATGTATGTGTGAGTGAGTGAGGTTTACAAATCACAAAAGACAATTTGTAATGGTGCTGGGATTATGAGAATAAAAATTGCATGGTCGGCAATGGTATCTTTTGTAGCCTAAGGGGAAAAAAAAAGGGACCCCACGCTTTTGTGTTAGGAATAAACAAACAATAAAGACAATCTGCAAACTAGAATTTCTTTTATATATCAGGTCCATGTGAATGGATTGAGTGTCATAACATTTTCCCTTTTCTGAAGTTCATAGATAGAACTTGAGAATCAGATTTAGTTTTCTTTTTTTTTTATATTTTTTTCTCATCAAAATGATCTATGTTGTAACTTAGTAACCAGATTTAGTTTGTATATAAAGGATTTGTAACTTAGTAACCAGCAAATTGTTTACTATTTGATATAATACATGAAAGTATATTCAATTTTGTGTTTATGTATTATTCTGAAATAAGTTTGAGTACTAGAAAAATTATTTTCTAAGGTGTTTAGTCTGATTAAATTTCTTAATAAGTGTCGTTGAGTTAGATACTTCTTAATTAAGTATGAACTTTTATTGACAGGTTGTGATTGCACTGATGATACAGTTTGTGTGTAAGACTGCAACCCTGGCCGCTTGATTCTAAAGTCACTTCTTTAAAAGCTCATATGTCATTTATATGGTATCCTAATGATGAGGATGTTGCTAGTAGCACTGTTGCTGGAGGCGGTGCTCCTATTACGGTCATGGCGGTAAAGGAATTAGAAGGAGAGGATGGCGAGGCAATGATAAAGTCAGTTCCGCGTGAACATAAAGAAAAGGTTTTGAATTTATTCGTTTGTTTTATTTTGTTTCCGAGTTGTTGATTATGTTCTTCTTTCTTTACTTAATATTACGTGCGTCTTATTTTGAAATAATATTGTTACAATAGAATATAAAATAGGGAGGAAACTGTTAATAGAATACAACTTGAGCAGTCAATGGTTTTGTAACTTGTTTTGCAGATTTACACTTTTTGACTGCTGTGAATTCTTTCAATTTTCGTGATGTTCATTTGGGTTTAGCATCTAAAATTTTCTACCGGTTTGTGCTATTATTAGGGGAATCCTTCGGCAGATATTTTATTCGACCGTATTTTTTTTTAGGATTAATCTGAGTATTCTTATCATTACAGGAGATCATCAATCCTTTATTTGAGAAAGGAGATACTCTCAAGAACTGTTTCATCTTTGATGCTTTTTATGGGCAGGGAATTATAGGGAACATTTTCAACATTTGGTAACTTACTTATGACTGAAGCACCACACTCCCTAAGTTTGGAAGATTAACACTGTTCGGATGAAATTGACTCCTTTAATTACACAATGTTCTGGTTATTGTTGATTATTAATTTATATTTGAGTTTTCTGATTAATCTAGGCTAATTTTCAATTTACTGTTTTTCTTGCTGTAATAGACACGAATAAAACGATTACATGTTGTAGACATTGCGCTTATTAAAAACATGTTTGTTTTCTTTGAAATACAGTAGTTGGTACACGTGATTTATATGGTATTATATAAATCACAAACTCAAATTTCATTCTAACTTTCTTTCTCATGTCGTACTCATGCCAATCTTTTATAATATTTTGGTACGGTCCGACTTTTTTTAATGAAAACGGTCATACACAAATCCGTTTGTGAAATTACTTTTCACAGTTTGCATTTGTTTTTGTAAGTGCTCTGAATTCAGTATCATGGTTTCACACCATTTTTGTCAATGAACAAAAAAAAAACAGGAACTGATAATAAAAGTTAATCTTAGGAAGAACTGATCATATTTGCTTTGACTGACATAGGATGATCGCAGACAAAAAATTTAAAAGTATTGCATTATGAATAGAATATTTTTCATCTTTCTTCACATATGATTCAATTTGGCTTGTACCATATTAAGTTTATATCATATTAAGTATCTTGATAATGATGTTGAGTATTGCTCATTGATTTTGGTAGAAAAAATTGATTAAATTTTATCTCATGTTCTTATGTCCAAGTAGTCATATTGTCCATCAGAATTGCTTAGTATTAGAGAATGTAAACCATTCTCATCTTATAGCAATTTTGTTTGGTTAAATCCCATTGTCACATAAATATTATCATCAATTTACTTTATCAACGTATATTTTTTTTGTAAGTTTATTTTACTAATATTTTTTCTTGCTTTTTTTTTCGCATTTTAAATTTGGTATTAACTATTATGAAAGTATTTTTTTGTCTAAAAAATGATTAAATAATATAAAAAGGCATGGTACATAAGAGTTTTGGAACAAATGAAAAATGAAAAAATACTTTCAAATGATGGAACGATTTTGTATAGTTTTCATAATATGAAAAAAAAAGGTTTTATTATTGTAATGCAAATTAGGTTGTACTTTGACATTAGATTTTTAAGTAGTTCTGATCATTTTAAATTTTTTTTTGTACTTTAGTATTTTCTATTCACAACTTTATTACACAAATTTTAAATTTTATCTTATATATTCTTACATTTTTCTATAATGTTCAAAAAACTAAAGTAATTTAAATATTTTTAATTAGCGATCCAATTCATTATAAAACACTCATATATATGTTAATAACATAAAAACACTTTCATGATGAATATTTTTATTAAACTTACCATACCCGTGCATCGCACGGCCAATTCACTAGTTCTCACTATAACTAGGAAGTTGATATATGAAATTTACGAAAAAAGAATGGGATGTGTGCGTATTAATGTAATTTGACCCAAAAAAAAGATTCAATAAAAATATCCGAAACATACTTTAAATTAGTCATAACTCATAAAAATTAAGTCCCAACAAAAAATAGTTATTAAAAATACTTTAGTTTAATAAATTGATCGTGACTTAGCTTTGCTTTTTTTTTTTTTTGTCACGGACTTAGTTTCATATATGTGGATTATCAAACGGACCAATCATCCAAAAACATAAGTCCAATTTTTTTTTTTTTTACCGAAACCATTAAGTAAAAAGAGAGTTCAAATTTTGGTAACCTTGGGAGCAGTTCTGTTTAATTTTGTTAATTGTATCATGATCTGATACAACTGCTAGTGTTCACTTCCATATCAAGCTTCAATTACTAAGAAAATTTCCTCAAGCCAAAATTATTATGCGTAAAACTCTAGCAATATGATTAATGAATGATATTAATATTATATTATGATCGTTTTGTCATTAATTCAATAATAATAATCATTAAATTTGTCAGTTATAAATTTAGAATCAAGACAAATAAAATTAAATGACGACTCATCTAATAAAGACAGCTATAATTTATCTTGAGTAACATATATATATATAGCCTTTTTGTTTTAAACTTTCACTTTCAATGTATATACAACAATTAACAAATAAAAATATATATTATCTGCATATAAAATATTAACCACTAGGTATTTATATATAAATGTGTATTATTTAATTTATTTTTAAAATATATTTTATATTTCAATATACATTTTATATAAATTGTTTATTGGTGGTTGATTTGTTACGGATAGCCGGTATAGGTAGCATGGTCGATAAACAAATCATGTATATTGCATTGTTAATAATTTGTTATTAGTGACATCAAAGTAAAGAGGGTTACATGGAAGCACACAAACAACCAACGAGTCAAACACACCCACCTTTCATCCACATCCACTCCTTCCCCTTCCACGTTCATCACACGCATGCAGCAACACACACCCTTTGATAATTACGTGCATGCACCACTCTACTCTTCAATCACCATCACATACATGCAAAGTGATTATTATGGTACTTAAATAACGTTGCCTAATTTATTAAAAATAAGTACACTCGACTTCACGTGAAGTTAATAGTTGAGAATCGTTAGATAATTTGACTAATTTAACTGAGTTTTCACCTTAAAAATAACTGCCAATGAGTTATATTTTAAATAATATAATCTCTTTATATTCATCTAAAAAAACATAAAAAACAT
>NC_029792.2:14074921-14078889 GCF_000816755.2 Arachis ipaensis
TGAATTATATAAAATTTTAAGATTTTTTTTTTATTTTTTAACGTTTAATATCCATCTGTCTCACAAAAGGATAGAGGGAAAACGTAAGGCAATTTTCTAAATAAAAACAGAGAACGGAAAAAGGATTTCCACCATATGAATATCATTGCCATTTCTAATGACAATAGAGGAGTTTGATTGGGTAATTGATGTTGAAAAATGGTATTAAATTAACCGTAAATTTAAAAAAAATTGACTAATTTTCTACGGTTAAAAATTTAAAACATTAAAAATAATTTAAAAAAATTAAAAATATTAAAATAAAAATACATACTTTAACTTATTACTAACAATAATTAATTATTATATTTTAAATACATATATAAAGAGACACATCCAGAAAATATATTTATAAAGATACTTTTATTAAATACAGCCATAAAAAAGACATTTTTATTAGACACATTCACAAAAACACTTTCATTAAACACAATTATTAATAAGAGTTGGCAGAAGTTGATAGAAATACTGTTGATAATGTAGCGGAATTGTTTTTATTATTATTTAGGCATTCCTTAACGCTTAAGACCAAGAAAAAAAAAAAAAACCGTAGGTGCACAAATCTCTCAAATAAGAATTTCGGGTGGCAAGATGGAAAAGCACATCGATGAAGGCGTTGGAAGACTCATCGTTTTCTTGTGGCTGAAAGTGCGAAGTCTTCATTCTTGTATGGTTGCGGAGGCGCAAGAAGCTAAGATTTGGAAGAATAGTGGCGGATAAAATATGATTATAAATATTCAATCAAAATTTAAACCACATGTTGTATGAAGACAAAATCAACCCCACAAAAGCAGGTTATCCAGCTCTCTTTGTCTATCTATATACGTGTGCTAAACATAGAAGTCGCATTGCCAGCACAGTTTAGTTTGTTTTTTACTCCTTTATTTTACTCTATCTTCCTCATTTCCAAGGCTCTTAGTGTGTCATTCTTCAGCACTATACAACACACTATCTTTTCTCCTCGTCACACTATTGTCCTATTTAATTATTGAAGCACTATGTCCTCATTACCAAAAACATATATAGGATTAGGACAGAACACATTAATTATCATTTTTTTTAATAAAAAATTTACATTATGTATTTAATATGGAAATATTTTTTTATTAATAATAATATTTTGATATATATCCTTTAGCTAGCTAAACTCGTTTATTTTTTTCCCATCGATAATTTGACAAATCAATTAATTAGAATTCGAATTTTATTCAATAGTCTTCTACACTAATTAATAAATTACTGCATACACAATATAAAATTTAAACTCTTAATATCTACTTAAACTAATAAGTTGACTAGCTATACGACCAAAACAAGTTTAACATAAATATTACAACCCAAGGAAACAAACTAAAAGAAATAATGATATTTTTAGTTTTTTTACTCATTTAATGAATTCATTGTGAATACATGCATAATGAGTATTGAGATACACTCATATGTATACGATATAGGTTAAATTCATACTACAAAAAAAATACCCATTTAAATATACTTAAAAAATATAGCCAAAAATAAAAAAAAACATCTTAAATTAAGACTACACTTTTTAAACTACAAAGACGCTTTAGTGAGAGATGTCTATTCGACTGTTGTCTACGAAAACACTCATAATTTATTCACTTTTTTCTCAAATAAAAGATAAATTATTTTTTATAATATGTTTAATAGCTATATGTTGGATAAAATAGATTGTTACTATAATCAAAACTAATTCTTTATTAAAAGAATTCTCTAGTAATTTTTCAGCCAAATTTCTTTCTTTAATTTTATTTCCAAATGTAAGAAAGAAGAGGTAAAACGATATTTTCTGAAAATGAAAATCTATATAATTTATAATATCACTGGCTAGCCACAAAATAAAAAAAATGTTATTTAAAAAAAAACAGCTGAAACAAAAAGATAATTATGAAATGCAGAAATAGAAAGTGGGAACAAAACTAAAAGCAGAATAATTTTTTTACAAAACCTGCAAATATTCACATGACTAAAGCAAATAATAATTTACAAGATGAATTAATTAAAATAAATATTCTAAAAACAAGAAGAATAACACACACAATATTTTCTATGAAGGGTAAACAATAAAACTTAGAGCGAAAATAAAATAAATGCAGAGAAGGCAGAATAAGAGGACAAATATGGAGTGAAAAAGAGAAGAGAATAAGTAAAAGTAAAATCTCAACACGAGAGGAGAAGGGATGATTTGGTTTCTCTCCGGTATGTCCAGCTTTATTATTAGGGTAATTCAAATTAAATTAAGAATTAGTGTTAATTATGATGATATAATTCATTTTATCTAAATTATTAGATACTAGGAATAATTTACTTTTTATTTAAGAGAAGATGGGAGTGGAAATCACCTTAAATTTATACATATTTTCGGAGAACAGATTTTCAAACATTTAAATTTTTTTTTTTTTTGTATTGATGATATTTAATATTTTTTCTTATTCTGAAATGGAAAATGCTAGGTGTAAAAAGAAAAGAATTGATTAGTCTTGATTCAAAACTAAGGAAAAAAACATTTATGGTTTAATTTTTTTTTTTCTTGTAAAGTAGTAGAGTTAAACATCAAACAGAAGGTGCATTAAACATTGAACATCTCATTGATTATACCACATAACAACATGGCATGCTTAGGTACCAAACAAAAAGGCATCTTGGACAGTATTTGCATGAAAATGTAACGTGGAAGCACAAAATCAATTAATGAAGCAAACACAGCCACCCCACCCTCCTTCCCCCTTTCCCTTTTCCACGTACCTCACATGCAAAATCCCTCCTTTCACCTATAAATACCATCACCACCATCCACACTCAAAAAACACCACACACTCTTCAATACACATTCCATAACCACCACAACAACAATGGCCAAGCTCACCATACTAGTAGCCCTCGCCCTTTTCCTCCTCGCTGCCCACGCATCTGCGAGGCAGCAGTGGGAACTACAAGGAGACAGAAGATGCCAGAGCCAGCTCGAGAGGGCGAACCTTAGGCCCTGCGAGCAACATCTCATGCAGAAAATCCAACGTGACGAGGATTCATATGGACGGGACCCGTACAGCCCTAGTCAGGATCCGTACAGCCCTAGTCAGGACCCGGACAGACGTGATCCGTACAGCCCTAGTCCATATGATCGGAGAGGCGCTGGATCCTCTCAGCACCAAGAGAGGTGTTGCAATGAGCTGAACGAGTTTGAGAACAACCAAAGGTGCATGTGCGAGGCATTGCAACAGATAATGGAGAACCAGAGCGATAGGTTGCAGGGGAGGCAACAGGAGCAACAGTTCAAGAGGGAGCTCAGGAACTTGCCTCAACAGTGCGGCCTCAGGGCACCACAGCGTTGCGACTTGGAAGTCGAAAGTGGCGGCAGAGACAGATACTAAACACCTATCTCAAAAAAAGAAAAGAAAAGAAAAGAAAATAGCTTATATATAAGCTATTATCTATGGTAATGTTAGTTTTGGTAATAATAAAGATCATCACTATATGAATGTGTTGATCGTGTTAACTAAGGCAAGCTTAGGTTATATGAGCACCTTTAGAGTGCTTTTATGGCGTTGTCTATGTTTTGTTGCTGCAGAGTTGTAACCATCTTGAAATAATATAAAAAGATCATGTTTTGTTTTGGCGAGTATATTATGTTTTATTTCTCATTTTGGTTTTTCTGATTGATGATGATTAGTTGAATAAAAGGTATTGAAGGTTTTTTTCCCCTAAACTTCATCTATTTAAAAATTTAGATCAAGTAAAATTTTAATTTTTTTAAAAAGTTATATTATTTGGTGGATAGGGTGTTTTCACGCTAAAATTTTGAATACAGGTGTTAGAGAAAAGAATGACGCGAAGAGAGATGGATGTGCTTCTTTGTTAGAGACGCACTAGTCAATTCAGGACAACATTATGTCAATGTCACATTAGGT
>NC_029792.2:14079551-14083625 GCF_000816755.2 Arachis ipaensis
AGTTGTTTTAACCGTTGATTTCAATTAATGTATATTATATATATTTTTTTATAATTTAGATTAATGGTTAAAACAACTGGAACACCAATATTTTCGGTATACTTAAAACTCTTCCTATAACATAAACTGTAACACTTTACCACACAGAGTCTTATGTTTAAGTCATAAAACAGAGGTGGTCAGGTATTATGACCTCTAAAAATAAAATTTAGTACATATAGTATTGCAAAAATATTTATAACTAGGAGCCTTTGAAGCTTCAAAGTGGGTAAATCAAAACCGATTAAATCAAAAAGCGCAACACTCCGATCGATAACGTAAACGAAACAACGATAGAATGAGCTAACACGATAAGATATACAAAAGAGTGCCAATGATACATATATCAAGGCCCATGATTCGATTTGCGAAGGTAATCGGTCCGAACATATAAGGTATACATACATATATAAGGAACTTCCCAAAAGACAACCCACAAGACAAAATACAGAACCTGTTTTTTTCAAAATACCCTCTAAGAAGAGTTAATACAAAATACATATACAGTAAAAAATATAGTATCTAAACAAGTATAAAATAACCAAAATAAAATTCCAAAATACAAAGATTTCCGCCAAAAGAAAGTCTTCAGTATACCTCAGTGAGGAGCCTCACGTCCTGCATCTGAAAACCACAAAATCCGCATGAGTGAGAACCGGTGGTTCTCAGCATGGTAACAGTACCCAAATATCTAACATGTAATGTCCTGGAAAAGTCGAAGGCAATCCTAGAACTTCCAAATTATAATCAAAGCGCATAAACATGATAAGCCATAAAAAATGTAAATAGGTGACTAACTTAAGAGTCTTCAAACTAACTAAACATCCCCTTTCTAAATCCTGCAAACCTCCCAACCGCCAATAGTAACAGATACAAACACAAGTATATCAAACAAAGAAATGCACGAGTAGGAAACAGATAAGACAATTAAGCAATTAGCAAGTAATGATGCAATCAATTAGGTAATCCAGACAATTCACATATAATGCATATGATGCATGCTTATCCTAGTGGTTGATGAGTCTCATCTGTTAGTTATCTATCCAACTCGACGTGTTCGATAGCTAACCCGGCCACAGTCTCTCTATTGCGCGTTAGTACCATTAAAGGGAATACGTGCCCTGTCACCGTTAGAGAGTATATGCGCCCTGTCACCAATTTACCATTAGAGGGTATCTGCGTCCTGTTGCCATTAGAGGGTATCTGCGCCTTGTCGCCCTCACAACCAGAGAGAAAGCATTACAAATATACTCACACCCAACCTCTCCATTTGTTATTCATTTACCGTATTCAATCATGAATTACATATACATTTATCCTCAGCCAAACATCAACACCTATCTCAGCCATCCGGCGTAAATTCATAATTCATTAACAGCCATAACCCAGCATCACACACAGTCATTTGACTCATATCATTCCCGGCCATTCGGCCCATACCATACACAGTACTCCACCATCTTCCTCCAAAATTCATATCATCATTTTTCTTTATAACCCATCATAACATCCCCGTTCTTCATCCATAAGCTACCCTTTCCCCCAGCTTACTCACATTCACTAGGTATTCTATATCAATTTAAGATTTAAGGGATGAATTTGGGGGTTTATAAGCGTGAAATAACATCTCGGAAGGTTACGATCTTGTTGGGAATGTGAAGAACTTGAAAACAAGAGTTTTAGAAATGAACTGGGTCACGTGCGTACGCACAGGGGTGTGCGTGTGCACGCCCAAAAGCATTTTTAAACGCGTGCCTGTGCGTACGCACAGAAAGCAAAATCTTCAGGGTGAGGCGCGCGCACAACGTGTGCTAGCATCGCCACCAGTGTGCCATTTCCAACGTGTGCGTGCGCACAGACCGGTGCATGCGCACAGACCGGTGCGTACGCACAGCTCGAAATTCTTCGATGGTTGTGTGTGCGCACAGGGCATGCTAGCGCTACCACCAGCAGCCCTGTCTCCGTGTGTGCGTACGCACAAGGCTGTGCGTGCGTACAAGACCAAATCCTCGCAGTGTGCGTGCGCACACAAACCAGAAATCATAAATTCTACAGAAGTTGCAGAACTCAGTTTTCTGGCCCAAACTTCCAGCGATCATATCTCCTTCCACAAAATTCATATTTCCACCAAATTTAAACCATTTTAAAGCTTATAAAGTTATTTTTCATTTGATATAAAAATCATCAAATTTCGAAAACAATAGCTCAAGATATGATCCGTGGAAGTTCATCAAATTTTCATTTTCATCAAAAACTCATAAACTCCTAATTTTAAAACATACACTTATCAAACTCATTCAAAACCCATCAAAACTCATTCTTCCAACATCAATCATTGCCAATGACTCATACAATCATCAACCCACCAATTCTACCATATTTATCCAAATCTCAATTTAACAAATCTCATATCACAATCAACATTTCATATCTCAATCCCCCAATAAATATTCAATTCATCAATCACCATATATATAAATATATATACACATATCATCATCACATTTCAAATCATGCTCATCATCAAGAGCCCCAACTTTATCATCAATCCAACATATTAAATCCACATAACATACAACAATACATGCTTTATCAACCATACAACCACTCACAATCATGTCCATAATCATTCATACATTTCTAATTCAATCCAAAGTAACCAACAACCACATCAACAATTCCAAAGTCCTATCCTAGGTTCACTAGCCAACGTTTTCACACCACATTACATTTTAAATACAGGAAACCGAAGCCATACCTTGGCCGATTTTCGTTCCACCCGGAACCCTCTCAAATTCACTTTTTCTCAACTTCCAATGCCTTAATACTTCACCAACAGATTTCTAGGCACAAGCTCCACTCCAAGGCTTGTCAAAATCACTAATCAAGCTCCAATATACATATATACAAAGCCTAAACCACAATATCACACCCAAACACAATAACTCAATACCCAACACCTCAAATTCAACATATTCACTTGGGTTAGAGAATCTTACCTTACCCAATGACCAAGAAAGCTAGAGAAAGCCTTCTCTTCAAGTTAATTTGAGCCTACAACATCCAAATTCAAAAATCTCAACACTTTACCCACAAATTTTTGAAAATGAGAACTGAGAATTCGAAGAACAAACTGTGGCTTACCTCAAGATTGCTTATGTGAGTTTTTTAGAGCTCGATGCCGCGATCGCGTGGCTGTAAACAGTGCGTCAATCGGAGCTCCAGATCAAAAGATATGATCAATTGAAGTTGGAGCAAGGGTTTGTGTTTTCCTCCCCCTTTCCCCTCTCAATCTCAGCGTGAATGTGTTCTTGAGGGAGGGAGAGAGCTGAGCTTCATTAATTAAATGAAGCTTGGCTGGGTCATGGGCCCAACTTGGGTCCGGTTAGTTCAGTTTGGTCTGTTCGGCCCAATCTTGAGCCGATTTCTTTAAAATTAGTGTCGAAATTCTCGTTTTAATTTTATCTATCACATTAAATCATAAAAATCGCATTTCTCACTTTCTAAAATATATTTTAATTTATTGGTTAATTAGCCATTAATTAACTGAATTTTTCATAAACAAATTTAAATCAATTGTTTGTGGTTAGAATTTTACCATATCTTTTCAATTTTAATGGATAATTTATCTCTTATTATATATCATAACATTAGTGGTTGAATAATTAAATTGGTTTGTCATGATTAAATTTAATTTTTTATTTAATTTAAATTTTATTAAATTAACTATAACTAACTATGGTATATTTTTTTTTTGTAATTTATAAAAAGATTTATGCTATGTGTACACTAAAATTAGCCATCAAAGTCAGCCACCAATATAAAATACATGTTAAAATACAAATACACATTAAAAATAAATTAAACCACATATATATTTATACACAAATACATTGATAGTTAATTTTAGTAGCTGATTTTAGTGTACAAATAACATTTTTCTTATAAAAATCATTAAAAAATTCTCACTTTGTAATTTATTTTTTCTCAAACCACATATTTATTAATAATTTCAAACAAAAAATCTCAAAAAAA
>NC_029792.2:14084000-14084310 GCF_000816755.2 Arachis ipaensis
ATTTTATCTTACTTCTTTCGTATTATTAAAAAAAATTCATTTTTCATACAAAAACAATTTGAAAAAAAAAAAAGCAATTAAACTCAGGGTTGTTGAGAACAAGAAAAAAAAAGAGGGAAAAAAAGAACTATGCAATCTGCACCAAATTTGACGAATTTTAAGGGAGTTTATTTTAAAAATATGTTATTTTCTCAAAAAATTCTATAATTTTACGTACTTGTATATATCTCAATTTATTTATTCAATAAATTCATTTAACATACTCTAATTGAACTGTAATTAAAAATAAATTTTATTGTAATAAAAGTTT
>NC_029792.2:14084316-14086154 GCF_000816755.2 Arachis ipaensis
TTGTTAGTGGCAATTTCATGCATTTCTGGCGAGAAGGGAAACGATTTTTCCGGTAGCAGCATGGAGATGGTGGCATCAATATTTGATGGTGTTAAGGAATATAACGGATGATGTAGTTTTTTCCTTCTATTAATAATAACTCATAAACAGAATAGCCAATGAGTTATAACTCAAATGACATAGTCTTTTCATACTCAATTAAGAGGTTACGGGTTCGAGTCTTTTATCTTTAGTAAAAAAAAAAAAAAAACTCATATTGCATTCCAATGTTTTTTTATTTTTTTAATATTTTTGTTTAAGACATAAAAATAGGAAAGAAGAGAGAAGTTGAAGATGTCTCTTTAATGGGCCATGGACATTTTGTTTTAATTAATCAATTACAATTTTTGTTTTACATACATGTGTGCTTTTAGCGAGTGGGTTGTCAAATTTGTGAAAAATAAAAGAGTCAACGCCAATTTAAAAAAAAATAAAATAATAAATATTTATTTTGATTTTTGATAATTTATTTGAATAATAAAATATTTTTTATAATTTCAAAATTTTAAATTAATTTTTAATTATTTAAATAACTAACAATTTGAAAGTCGCTAACTGATCTCTACCTATTTTAATGTTGATCTAATTGATTTTCAATCGTTCAAGTAATTGATCCAAATGATCTTTGTAAACAATAACTTAAATCAATATAAAAAATTATTTAAACTAATTATTTAATTATTTAGATAAGAGATTGATTAAAAAATTTTAAATTTGAAAAAATTATTTATCGTTCAAGCAAATATTTAAAGAACAAAAAGAATATTTACTCAATAAAAAATAAATAAGTTTTGAAAACAAAATAGACGATTAATATATTGAAGTAAGGCTAATTCTATATACTTATTATTTAATGTTTAAATTTTGTCTACTTTATTTTTTATAATAAATTTTAAATATTTAAAATTTACTAAAAAAATTAGACAACAAATATTAGATGCCATAGAATTGGCCTTATAATTAATATGTGACATTAGAGTGGCGGCAGATGCTAGACTCAAAAATAATAATCTGTGCCAAAACAAACTAGTAGGAAGTAGCTTATATTATGAGCTATTATGTATGCTTGTTTCGTTAATAATAAATATCATCACTGTATGAATGTGGTGATAGGTAAGGTTATATGAGCACCTTCGGTGTGCTCTTATGGCTTTACCTATGTTTTGCTACTGCAAAGTTTTAACCACCATGAAATAAAAGATCTTCAAGTATATTATGTTTTAATTTCTTTGACATTAATGAAAATCAAACTCTTCTAATTTTTTTTAAATAAATTTTTTGATACTATGACATTTAAACAGAACAAAAATATTTAGTAAACAAAAAATATTAATAAAAAATGATTAAAAATTATTATTTTTAGTTTTATTTAATACATTTTATAATAAATAAATATTAAATAAGACATATTTAAATTATTTAGGTAGATTATTTTTTGTTTTCTAATATTACCATAAACAGAACTGCGTATATAAATAGTTATACGGTTAATTTATATTTGTAATAAAGCTGATCCGGACAATGATACCATTAAAAGAAAATGTAGTTAGCTTATTAAGCAGAGATTAGACGGACAATGATATCATTAAAAGAAAATATAGTTAGGTTATTAAGCAGAGATTAGACTGTTGTAGGCGAGGGACTGTAATGGTATTGAAAATTGATTTACTGTAATAAGAGAAATAAGAATATAAGAGAAAAAGAAATAGATAGAAAAGAGAATGATTAAGGAAGAAGAAGAGATCAGATGTCTAGATAGACATTTCATAATTTACACATATTCACTATTATTATTACTA
>NC_029792.2:14086233-14113770 GCF_000816755.2 Arachis ipaensis
GATTTTTGAATTGTCTAAGAGTGGCTATTCATCAGTCATCAATGTTGGGTTTACTTTTTGAGATAGGACCTATCTCTTTGTATTTGTGTTAGACATGTGAGTAGTAGGTAACTTAAAAGATACCTTACTAAAATTCTATTTGTTTAAAAAAATACCTGACCCATCATGTGTTTAAAATAATTTTCTTTACAAGTTGGTCCAAATTTTAACCAACATTTGACATATGTATAGTAAGGGTTTAATTTCTAAAGATGGGTTTTCACTTCCTCATTATTCTCCTTTATGAAGAGAAAAGACATCAAGTCAAAGGATTCATCAATCACCTCTAAATTTGTCTGTATCATTGTTATTTATAGGCTTTTGTCTTAGGTTTACACATATACACAGTGAAAAATCACATATTATATAGAATAAACACCAAAACAACAAAAAAAAAAAATCACAAAACATAATTTTTAATTTTTCTGTATCTCTATATATTTTCAATATAGATGAGAATAAATACTTATGTTTTGTCTTATCTTGTTGCTCGATCCATCAAAATTCAAAAGACTAGAGTTATTTACGAATTAGATTGGTTTGGATTTAAGAAAAAAAATCAAACTGATTAAATTTAATTAGTTCGAGTTGGTTCGAATTTAATTTTTTTTAAGTAAATCCAAATCAATTTGGACAGATTAGATTTGAATTGAATTAGTTTAGATGATTAGGTATCTGATTGAAACTCGATCCATCAAAAGACTAGAGTTATTTACGAATTAGATTGGTTTGGATTTAAGAAAAAAAATCAAACTGATTAAATTTAATTAGTTCGAGGTTCGAGTTGTTTAATTTTTTTTAAGTAAATCCAAATCAATTTGGACAGATTAGATTTGAATTGAATTAGTTTAGATGATTAGGTATCTGATTGAAACAAAAGATGAGGAGGAGGAAGATGAAGAGTTTTGAATTATGCAGAACTTATCAGAATAAAGATGCATTGAAATTTATTAACAAAAATACATAAATTTCTTAGTTTTTATACCGAAACTTTGCTACAAAAGCACAAAAATATCTTCTTTAATGTTGTATTTTTTTCTTCTTTTTTTCTTATTTCTTTCTTTCTTTTAGTTGAATGAATGTAGGTTTATCCCCTTCCTAGTAATTTTGCAGCATTATGTGTTTCTTCTTCTTTGTTTGATATTTTTTTTTGTTTTTATTTTTGTTAAAAGAGTAAAACAAGAAGAAATTTGAGAAGGTAAAACAAGAAAGAAAAGATTAATAAAAAAAAGACGATGATGAAAATGAAGAAGAAGCAGCAGAAGATGAGGAGGAAGAAGAGAAAGAGTTGTGAATTATACAGAACTTATCAGAAGAAAAATACACTGAAATTTCTTAACAAATACACATAAATTTCTTAGTTTTTATACCGACACTTTGCTACAAAAGCACAAAAATGTGCAACATCTCATTAGTAAATTAATGTGCAGGAATAATCGGATAAATTGTGTGCTTTTTGGTCGGGTTATAGATAATATTATGCCTCACCTTGAAGAAGAAAGGGTTGGACCCCTCATCGTTGTGCTGAGTTTTGAATTATGCAGAACTTATCAGAATAAAAATAACACCAAAATTTCTTAACAAATACGCATAAATTTCTTAATTTTTACACCGAAATTACTTAATATGATTGCAATATGCAAACTCAGTTTAAAAACAAGAATACAAACAAGACTGAATCATGAACAAAAACATATCCAAATTAATTTTGGATCAGGCAACGTCATTAATATGACAAAAATTCAACAATAATGATAATAATAACGATAAAAAAAGATGACGATAATAATAATAATAATGATAATGATGATAATGATGATGAAGATAAACGATTATAACAACTTGGTTAAGTATTTTGTTTAGATATAAAATTTTATTCTTTTGGATGTATAATCAAATTATCCGTACCATAAACACCTGTACAAAAAACCGCTAGCGCTGCATCATATGTTAATTGATATATTAAATTTACTATATTCTATCTTTTTCTGTACGTGCATATTGTAACACCCTACCACACTTAATCTTATGCTTAAGTCATAAGACTGAGATAATAGGTATTACGATCTCTAAAATTAAAAATATACATATAATAATAGTGAAAGAAATATTTAACTAGGAGCCTTGAAAAATGGATAAAACAAAATCGCAAAAATAAAAGCGCAACGCTCAGGAAATGAGATAACTTGCGTGCTAAGAAATCTAAAGATAATAAGTATAAATAGACAGAAAATGAGAATAGAGAGTCAAGGATACAAAATAACTAACTCCTAACTCAGCCTGCGAAGTCAAGGCTGACCGGAGAATATTTACATACATATATACATATCCCAAAAACCCCTGATACATAGGTAAAGTCCTAGCTCTCCTTTAACCTCTAAGAGGAACAAAATAAACAAGTTTCTTGGAGATAAAGCTAAGTACATATATACATAAGATACATAACAAAAGAACCCAGAAACTGCTCCGCTTCAGGAGTCCAGACGCCTAGCGAGGTGCCTCTCGACCTGCATCTGAAAAATAACAATACAATATGGGGTGAGAACCGGAGGTTCTCAACATGGTAAATGTAACATCTAGCATTTTTTGAAAATCTAAATATAAATGAATTGTGATATTATCTTATCAAGTTTAAAATTTATAATTTTAGAAATTATTTTGTTAGAAATAATTAAATAGATTGGAGATAATTTTATTTTGAATTAATTAATATTCTTAAGTGATATTGATTGATTATGTGGATTGTGAATTGTTTGATGACCAATTGTTGAGAATTTCTAAATTTTGATGATTATATTGGATTGTTGTCGTTGAGCTGGTTATTGATGTATTGTGATGGCGATGAATTTAGTTGGTAGTTGATTTGGAATTAATTTTGAGAAGTATTAAAGGGATTGAATTTTGAAATACTAAACTACTTGTTGAAAATATGAAGTTTTGAAATGAAGCGGCAACTTTGAAAGTGAACCGGCATCTTAATAGTGATTGGAATGATATGAGACTAAAAGCTAAGCGAACTACAATAAGTATAGTTATTAATATTCAATTTTAAAGGTTTCGTATTAACTAGAGAATTAGTTATGATATTTCAAAGTTGAATTATGAAATTTGATTTTCTACATTACTTTTAAACGAAGTCAGAAACTTTGAAAAGCTATAACTAATTTTGTGATGATCGGAATTGCATGGGACCAAGTCTGGATTAAACTTAGGAATATAGGGAATTGGACTGAAAAATTTGAGGCATTTTTGTTAAATGTACAATTTATGGTGAATTTTTAGATTTAAGTTGATAAATCTGTCCTGCAGCAGAGAAGTTCAAATAGGGCAGCAACTTGTTTGTCTTGCTGCGACTCCTACGAGTTGAGTTTTGGAGCAAAACTAATATTGTTTTAAAATTTGTTTAACTTGGTTTATTTCTCTAAAATTTCAAAATTTTAGGAGTTAAGAATTGGGAGTTGTGAATTTTTGAAAACTGGTGATCAAAGCCGGAAAGAATCAGTTTTCAGCAAGTTATGCATCAACTTCTAATGCTTGTTGATGATAATCAGTGGCTAAGAGAAGGGGGTTGAATCTTAGCCCTCTTTTTCTGAATGTTACTTTCTGCTTTTTAGAATAGCTCCAGGAGATATTCTGCTTTTTGTCTCATAACTGGTCAAGAGATATTTTCTTTTTGGCTCGTAACCGGTTAGGAGATATTTTTCAATTTTATCTCCCACGAACAGAAACAGTAAATGAGTAGAAGAGAAAGAGAGAATCACACCCAAAAGTATCCTGGTTCAGCTACTAAGTGCAATGCAGCCTACATCCAGTCTCCATCACAATAGTGACAGAATTTCACTATAATCAACTTGATTACAGACACTAATTCTTCCCTAGGAACTACCCATTCCTATCCGGGACAAGTCCAGAATCTATCCCTAAAACTGAACTTGACTTGGTCACCTACCAAGCTTTCGACTGAAAAGTGCTAACCCAACTTGCAAGGGAACAAGTCAAGATTCTACCCCAACCCAAACTTGACTAGACCTCAATCTAGCTTTCAACCGCAAAGTGCTAACCCAACTTGTAAGGGAATCTCCTCAGGATCATGACAACAAAACAGAAATACATACAAAGAATTTTTGATATAATAATGATTTTTTCTTTAACTCTGCCTTTTTTTCACTCATTGGCTTTTTCTTACAAAATCTCACATTTTGCCTTTTACCAATGAAACACAGACAGACTCACTGAGGAAAAGAAATATTCAATGAAAGCCATGAAGGAGAAGAATAAATAGTTCAAAGAGCTATGGGAACCCGAACGTATGCTCTCACTCCTTGTCTCAAGCCTTGGCTGCTCACCCTTATTATAGAAGGGGAAGCCTCCAAGGTTGAAACGGTTCAATCGAGCTAACTTCTTCTTCTTCAACACCAAAACCGGTTCGAACAGAGAGAAGAGAGAGGGAACCGAAAGCTAAAACCAACATGCAATTACCTCTCTCTCATCCCTTTTCTTCAAGCTTCATCAATCTGAGCCTTCCATCTTGACTTGGTCCCCAAGAAGGATTTCTGACCCTTGATGAACTCTTGATCCTTGACAGCTCCATCTGCTCCACTTTTGCTTCCTCCTCCACATAGCTATAGTAGCCACCTTCTGTGATGGATGAACAAAAAGTAGAAATGAGCCATACCACAGGGATCTTCTTCTCTGACCGAAATGGATTGCTACCACTTTTGGCATGGAGATCTTGAAACTTCTTCACCACATCTTGCCATTAGTAGAAAAGATCTCAGCCACGCCATGCTTTGGATCTTCCTTTTTTGCAAAGGCCATTATCCTAGCCTTTTGCTTCTTCCAGCTTCTCTGTAATTTCTCTGATAACTTCTTCTTCTTCTTTCTTCCATCTTCTTTTTTGATGGATGTGACAAATAAAACAAGAGAGAGAAGAGAGAGTAGAAACAAAGCATTGATTGTTAGATTAAATGAAATTGAAATCCTACTAACAATCCCAATGCATAAAGTAACGTGTGGAGCAATTAATGCCATCAAATCAATTTTAATTTTTTCTCTCCTATTACCAATGCATGCAATAAAATCAAGTTAATAAATTTTGAATTCCATAAGCCATGGAGGAATGTAACCGTGGAAAGCATGCACTCAATTTGAATTTGGATCTCACCAAAGTAAATGGGTAATAGAAACCTCATGCTCCATTTCCTTTTTCTTTTGATTTTGGACCAAGTCTTGTTGGTCACCTAACAAAAATTAATTTGGGCTACTCACATGATACATGGCCCAAATTACCTTTGCAAAATAATTCAGCCATACTCTTAGAAATCTTTTTGCACATTGGCTGAATATTTTTTCATTATTTTGGACTATGTTGTTTTTAGCCCAAATAAACAAATCAAAGCATGTGAGAGAGTGAACATTTTTGTGATCACCGTATGGAGCCTTTGGTCACTTAAAGAGATTGCATTAAGATCATTGAATGGCTTCTTCCAAGGCTTTGGGTCACTTGTTTCTGTCTTTAATTTATGATGGGTTTTGATGGATTTGGGCCTCCTTGGATTTCTTTCTTTCTTTAAACAATCAGCTACTAACATTTGAATTATTTTTGCTCAAAGCTAAATTTGTTCAAAGATCAATTTGGGCTTGTGTAACTTTGACCCAATAGAAATTAAATTGCTTGCTTGCACACTTGAACACAAATCATCAAACAACCTATTGGAAATTATTAAATAAAACACTTAATAATAATTTTAATAATTTCTTAATTTATATTTTAATAATGTTTGATCATCATTTCAGTTTTTCAAACTTAACAATCTCCCTCTTGATGACAAACATTATTAAATTGAATTGAAAGAGTTAGGATAGATAACTTCCCTTTGAAGATTTGCCAAAATCTCCCCCTTTCTTTTGTTCAATGTGCTCCCCCTTAATGTGTGCTTGATTAATAAAATATTTAAGAAAGCCATCACCTGTATACAAGCTCTAAAGAGTTCCAAGAAGATACAGATTTCAAAACATAGAACCTTTAAGATCGAGCCATTATTTTCACAACATGATCCAGATAGCACATGTATGTATACTTAAGCAAATAAATTTTTCAAAATATAATTAGAGCTCAAGTTGAAATTCTCTAACACAGAGTGCTCAAAACAATGAGCCAAAATAGAGCACAAATATGAAACAAAATGCTCATGTCCAAACAGGACAGCAACGAAATAGTTTCAATTCAGCAATTTAGCTCTTCTTTCATTTTTCTTCCCCTTTTGTCATTAAAGAGGGACATATCATATGTCAAAAGTTTGCAAGGATCTTATCAATTTCCAAAAACCATCAGCCAGCCTTGAAAGAAGCATGAATCAGAGCTAAACCAAGCATTAATTAAATACTATTTATTCACAGGCTCATATGCTAAGCTATAAACAATATTCACAACCAGATGAAACTGCAGATTTTTAAATACAAATTCAAATAATAAACAGCAGCTCAAACATCATCATAGATAAAAACAAACAGCAGCAACAATAGCTTCAAACATTATTATCATAGATAAAAACAAACAGCAGCCTTTTAATTCATTTTTCTTTCTCCTCCTGCATGGAAAAATAGTTCACCATATATACAAAAAGTGTAGAGTAGGTAAAAATGTAAAATCCAAGTTACAGTCACCCAACAGAATTCAACAGCTGAGATCCAAAAATAGAACCAAAATTATGATAAACTAATGTTTCAGAAAAAGTTTTTCAGAAGCAACATCATGGAGCAGTCTTAAAAAAAAAGAAAACTCAAATACCAAAATAAAAAAAAAAACTATAATAAGTATAAGCAATATTCACAACCAGACCAATATGCATATTCATAGCTGCGTGAAATAATAGTGAAAACCCAAGAAAATTGCAACCAATCTCAAGCATCATAAGTTCAACTGTTTCACTATAGCTGTTTCAATTTATTTTCACACAATACTTACTCCCCCTGTTGTTATTGAGAATAGTAAATCTGCACACAAAAACAGTTCAATATGTAATCCACAAGTGCAAAACAGGTATGAGTGTAAGTGTCAACAGAAGTTGTAAAATTTATCATAAAAAAAAAACTATAAGAAATTAGCTGCATCAAATCGGACTAGACATCAGATCCCTCATCCTTGGTTGTAGGAGGATCTTCCTCTTCTTTCAAAATTGTGTCCTTGGCTGCCTTTGTGCCCTTTTTCTTAGATTTCTTTACAGCACCACTACCTTTAAGATTTAAAATTTTGTCTTGGGTTTCATTACTCAGATCGACACCACAATACTCAAAAATACAAGTTAAAAACATTCTATAAGTAAGAAAAATGGGAGTAGTGGAGAAGATGAGAAGGTATCATAATAAATGCTTTAAATGTTCAAAAATCTTTTGAAAACCCAAACCAATTCAATAAAACGAGATTTAAAGAATTTTGAATTTTAAAAACAATACACGCAGTTTTGAAATGACAAGTCAAATAAAAGATTGAAAAGATTTTGAAACTAATTTGACTTGAAAAATGATGAATGTAAATACTCTCATTTTTGGTGTATGTGATCAAAACAAGTAATGAGACCCACTACATAAAATAAAACAACTTTCTCTTGGACTTAGTAGTGGTTTTAAGGAAACACATTTGACCACCAAAGATTTATTTCAGATCCAAATTCATTTAAAATTATCAACACATAGTCTGAACTTCATGGAACCTAGAGGGAGTCATCATCTGCTCAGTTTTATCTTCTTGTAGCCTGAGAGACAAAAACAACCAAAAAAATCTTTAAGCACATTTAATTAAAAAAAACTCAACAATGAACAGTCCCTAGAGTAGTTCTCAATTTCACAAATTGAATGTCAATTGTTCCCTTAAGCACATGTTCTTTTATGGAATAGAATCTTACTTTAATGTGCTTAGTTCTTGAGTGTAAAACATGATTTTTTTTAAAAAGATTTATTGCACTCAAGTTGTCACAAAACATAGGGATACTATTGACTTACAATTTGTAATGTGCAAGATATATTTTAAACCAAGTCAATTGAGAACAAGAGGAAGTTGAGATATATATTTAGCCTCAGCCGTTGACAGAGCAACAGTAGCTTGCTTCTTTCTTGTCCACATATGGATTTTCCAAGACAACAAAAAATTTCTGAATTGCTGCTCCTGTTCACACGATCTCAGCAAGATCTTAAATTGGACCAGTTCTTCCTCATTTGCTTTTATTCAAGAGGGATCTTCAATTATTTTCTTTATTTTGGGAGTTCCATTTGTGATGCAAGAGCGAAGTTATTGAGTTTGCCTCTTTTTCTTCTTGAGAATCTTGTGGTAACTCCATGAGAGGGATCTCCAATGATAAATTCATGTGGATAGTTCTTCAAGAACTTCTATTCTCTTGGCTTTTATGAGGTGATCTCAAGTTGAGTATGAACATGATCAGTTCCATTGAGATTTTCAGAAATCTCTATGTCAGGAGGAGACAAAACAGAATCGTCTCCTAGATTCTGGTTTGCAGAATTGTGAACAGCATCTTCCATTGAAGGTTCAGATTTGTCTTTTCCTTGAATTCTTCTAAATTTTGTGCAATCTTAGTTCCTGCATCAATTTTCTCAACAACACTTGAAATAGAGTTAGAATAATAAGAAAATGATATGTATGAACTCCCCAATTATTCCATGTTTATTGATGTAAACTCTATAAGCTTTACTAGTAGTTGAATATCCAACAAAGATACCTTCATAAGATTTTTGGATTAAATTTTTTAAAAATATCTTTAGTGTTTAACACAAAGTATTTGCATCCAAAAGTATGAAAGTACTTAAGATTGGATGGTACTCCTTTTCAAAGCTCATATGGGTTTTCTTTAAAACTTTTCTAATGATGATTTGGTTCAAAATATAGCTTCAATCCAAAAGAATTTTAGTATTTCATTTTCACCAAAACATAGCCCTAGTCATTTCTTGAAGGCCTCTATTTCTCCTTTCAACAACTCTATTTTATTGAGGTATGCTAGGACATGAAAAATTATATGAAATACCAAATTCATCAAAGTGTTGTTTTCCAAACTCATTTTCATGATCACTTCTTAAGAAAATAGTTTTCATTTTGAATCTTTTTGCATAGAGTTAAGACAGCAAGAAAAACATCATTCTTATGAGCTAAGAAAAAGAATTCATCCAAACTTAGTATAGTCATCAAACACCACTAAGCTATAGTGCTTACCAGCAAGACTTTGAATCCTTGTAGGACCAAAAAGATCAATGTGTAGCATTTTTAAAGTTCTTTTGGTTGAGATGTCATCCTTGGGTTTGAAAAATTTTTTTTTGTTTATTTACCCAATTAACAAGCATCACAAGTGGTGTCATTGTCAAATTTTATTTTTAGGAAGATATCTAACCAAATTCTTTTTCCCAAGCTTAGAAACTAGAAACATGCTTGTATGTTCTATTTTCTTATGCCATAACTATTTCTTAGATTCTGTGGAAATAAAACAAGCTACATTTTATTCTATTAGTTCCTCTAAGGTTAGTCCATACACATTATCGCATCTTATAACTTCAAACAAAATTTCACCAAATTTTTCACACACAACTAAGCATTTCAATTTCTTGAAAATAGTCAAACAACATAAATCACACAATTTTCTCATGCCTAGAAGATTGTGTTTCAACCAATCAACTCAAAATACAACATCAATGAAAGTTGAGAAATTCTTACTAACCTTACCTACGGCCAAATTTTTTCATTTACCATTGTCACCGAAAGTCACAAAGCTTCCATCAAATTCATCAAAGAAAGTGGATTTTTCGGTCATGTGCCTAGAGCATCTCCTATTCATGTATCACATGTCTTTCTTTTTCTTGGATGCTAAGCAAAACTGCACAAATCTTTTAAGTGACCTTAGGTATCCAAACTAATTTGGATCCTTTGAAGTTAACCCTTCTTGGTTGTCCAAGAGCATTAAAATCACAGACAACCTTGTATATTTTGTTTCCTACTCTTCTTTTGTCAATAAAGCATTAATAAGAAGAGTGACCAGATTTATTGCAATTAAAACAGTGATTTGTGTGAGCATGTTGCTGAAAACACTTTAAGATATGATGCTGATGGTGATCAAAAGATTTGAATTTTTTGGTATTTGAAAGGGTGCATTTCTTTTGAAAGATCCATCTCTAACATTAGTACCTCCTTTTGCCAGAAATCTTAAACCAGAATTTCTTGACACAGACGGGTATCTAGAACGTGAGACTCTTTTGTGAAAGAAAAATTTTCTAAAAACGTCCTCATTGTTAGAGATGTAACCCAGACTAGAGTTTATTTGAAGCAGGTTCAGGTTTTGAATAAGATGCATTTTTATAAAAATATGGCTTTTCAAAATCAGCATTAATGTTAGATGAATATCCAAGACCAGATTTATCAAAAGATGATTTTATTTTTGAAGATGATGCTGTGAATTTGCAAGTGATTTTTTTTAAATGCATCTTTTTTTATTACATACCCTAAACCTGATTTTTCAAACAAAGTTCTTTGATTAGCAAGTAATTTGTCTAAGTTGCTTGAGTTATGTGCAAATTTTGCTAAATCATGATTCAATCATTTGATCATTTAATCTTTTATTTTCAGCAACAGATTTTTGAGAGAGATCAATAATGCGCTTTCCATTGAAAATTTTCATATTTAAAAAAATCTATTTTCTTTAATAAAATCAAAAGCACATTTGATCTCCTTCACCCTTTTCTTTTAAAAACTCATTTTCAGCATTCAAAACTTCATTTTCAGATTTACATTTGTTGTATCTATTTATCAATATTTCAGAAAGGTGAGAGAGATCATCAATAGTCACATGCAAATCATCAAGAGATAAGTCATAGAAATTTACCTCTTCTTGTTGATCTTCATCAATCATGAAACAGATTTGTGCTCTATCTTCGGAGTCCTCTTCCTTATCTGAGTCAATCTTGAGATCCTCCCAAGAAGCCATAAGTCCTTTCCTTTTTGGTTCCTTTGAGTTGCCACCTCTGCTTCTTCCTTTGAGTTTCATCATCCTTCTAAGTTTTCTAGCAAAACATGCAAACTCGTAATCTTATAAACAGTCACTGGATTCATCATCTAATGATTTAGTGCAAGATTTAAGAGCCACTCTCCCTTTTATTTATTTTTTTTGTATCATCATTTTTTTTATTTCATATGCTAATAAATTTTTCTCTCAACTCATTACAGGTTATTTCACTATCCACTCTCTTGTCAAGCTTCTCAAGATTTTCCTCACTAGCATCTGTTCGGAATGAGTAATCCCCATAGCTTTCAAGCTATTATTGATGATAAAGAATGTTATCAATTGATTCTTCTTTCTTCATAGAGAACATCTCATACTCTTTGCTCAGCATGTCAATGTTGGTTTCTTCCACTTGTGTGGTGCCCTCATTTGTGACTTGAAACTTTATCCCAGATTTTCTTTGCTGTTTTGCATCTTGAATCCTTTCGGTATTCCTTGAAGCTGATTACACAGTTCAGCATGTTGACAGTATTGCTATTTAGTTTTTCTTTCCTTTTGTAATCTTCATTCCATTCTGCTTCGACTTTGGGAGAGACAACACCACCAGTGCCATCTTTTGTAGGGACTTGAGGATCATTTATGATGATCTTCCACATGTTGTAATCCACTGACTGAGAAAAAAATCTTCATTCTTCCTCCTTTTTTTGAAGAATGGAGATCTATTGTTAGACTGTCCTTCAGTCAGGATATAAGCCACTGTGTTTGAACCCATGTAGTTCGCCATCAGGATCTTTTCCTCCAAGCTGTGAAGCTTGATCTCTTTGAGACCAAGCTCCGATACTAATTAATGATAATCAGTGGCTAAGAGAAGGGTGGTTGAATCTTAGCCTTCTTTTTCTGAATGTTACTTTCTACTTTTTAGGATAGCTCCAAGAGATATTTCTGCTTTTTGTCTCATAACTGGTTAAGAGATATTTTCTTTTTGTCTCGTAACTAGTTAGAAGATTTTTCAATTTTATCTCCCACAAACAGAAACAGTAAAGGAGTAGAAGAGAAAGAGAGAATCACACCCAAAAGTATCCTGGTTCAGCTGCTAAGTGCAATGCAGCCTACATCTAGTCTCCATCACAACAGTGACAGAATTTTACTATAATCAACTTGATTACAGACACCAATTCTTCCATAGGAACTACCCATTTTTATCCGGGACAAGTCCAGAATCTATCCCCAAAACTGAACTTGACTTGGTCACCTACCAAGCTTTCGACTGCAAAGTGCTAACCCAACATGCAAGGGAACAAGTCCAAATTTTATCCCAACTCGAACTTGACTAGACCTCAATCTAGCTTTCAACCGCAAAGTGCTAACCCAACTTGCAAGAAAATCTCCTCAGGATCATGACAACAAAACAAAAATACATACAAAGAATTTCTGAGATAATAATGGCTTTTTCTTTAACTCTCTGCCTTTTTTCTACTCATTGGCTTTTTCTTACAAAACTTCACATTTTGTCTTTTACAAATGAAACACAGATAGACTCACTGAGAAAAAGAAATATTTAATGAAAGCCATGAAGGAGAAGAATAAACAGCTCAAAGAGTTATGGGAACCCGAACGTGTGCTCTCACTCCTTGTCTCAAACCTTGGCTGTTCACCCTTATTATAGAAGGGGAAGCCTCCAAGGTTGAAACGGTTCAACCGAGCCAACTTCTTCTTCTTCAACACCAAAACCGGTTCGGACAGAGAGAAGAGAGAGGGAGCCGAAAGCTAAAATCAACATGCAATTATCTCTCTCTCATCCCTTTTCTTCAAGCTTCATCAATCTGAGCCTTCCATCTTGACTTGATCCCCAAGAAGGATTTCTGACCCTTGATGAACCCTTAATCTTTGACAGCTCTATCTGCTCCACTTTTGCTTCCTCCTCCACGTAGCTATAGTAGCTACCTTCTGTGATAGATGAACAAAAAGTAGAAACGAGCCATACCACAGGGATCTTCTTCTCTGACCGAAATGGATTGCTACCACTTTTGGCATGGAGATCTTGAAGCTTTTTCACCACATCTTGCCATTAGTAGAAAAGATCTCAGCTACGCCATGCTTTGGATCTTCCTTTTTTGCAAAGGCCATTACCCTAGCCTTTTGCTTCTTCCTAACTTCTCTATAATTTCTCTGATAACTTCTTCTTCTTCTTTCTTCCATCTTCTTTTCTGATGGATGTGACAAACAAAACAAGAGAGAGAGGAGAGAGTAGAAACAAAGCATTGATTGTTAGATTAAATAAAATTGAAATCCCACTAACAACTCCCAATGCATAAAGTAACGTGTGGAGCAATTAATGCCATCAAATCAATTTTAATTTTCTCTCTCCTATTACCAATGCATGCAATAAAATTAAGTTAATTAATTTTCAATTCCATAAGCCATGGAGGAATGTAATCGTGAAAAGCATGCACTCAATTTGAATTTGGATCCCACCAAAGTAAATGGGTAATAGAAACCTCATGCTCCATTCCCTTTTTCTTTTGATTTCGGACCAAGTCTTGTTGGTCACCCAACAAAAATTAATTTGGGCTACTCACATGATACATGGCCCAAATTATCTTTGCAAAATAATTCATCCACACTCTTAGAAATCTTTTTTCACATTGGCTGAATATTTTTTTTCATTATTTTGGACTATGTTGTTTTAGCCCAAATAAACAAATCAAGGCATGTGAGAGAGTGAACATTTTTGTGATCACCGTATGGAGTCTTTGGTCACTTGAAGAGATTGCATTGGGATCATTGAAAGGCTTCTTCCAAGGCTTTAGGCCACTTGTTTCTTTCTTTAATTTATGATGGGCTTTGATGGATTTGGGCCTCCTTGGATTTCTTTCTTTCTTTAAACAATCAGCCACTAACATTTGAATTATTTTTGCTCAAAGCTGAATTTGTTCAAAGATCAATTTGGGCTTGTGTAACTTTGACCCAATAGGAATTAAATTGCTTGCCTGCAAACTTGAACACAAATCATCAAATAACTTATTGGAAATTATTAAATAGAACACTTAATAATAATTTTAATAATTTTCTAATTTACATTTTAATAATGTTTGATCATCATTTCAGTTTTCCAAACTCAACACTTGTAACTCTTAAAATTGAATAGCAATTGGGTTGCAACCAAGACACTCTTGTTGCTAGATAAGTTATGAGTTTTCAAACCAAACTTTAGCCTAATTGAAGTTTTGTAGTAAAAGTTATGCAAGTTGAAAGATACTAAGCTGCTTGATTTCTAAAAACAGATTTTGAATTATTTCTATCTAACTTTCAAATTATGAAACTTCTTCATTAAAAATGATATTAACCTGGAACTAGTTGAAAAAAAAACTTGGATAAGTTAAGTTTAACCATATTAATTTTGAAGGTGGTTGGAATTAATTTGAATTTTATATGGAATATTGAATATTAAACACTGCTGTTGTTTTTTTGGTTTTTAAGCACTGCAGAACAAGCACGGTTTTCCTTTTATTTTCAAGGCTAGATTGATCAGAAATTTATGATTTTTAGTTTATTAGAAAGCTTAATCCGAGATGGATGCCTGAACATAAAGTTTTTGCAATTCCGAATTCATTTGGTATTTTAAAAACATAATTAAAATTAGGCTGCCGGTGTTATTTTGGTAACTACCTTGGGTATGGATCTTAAGAAAAGATTCCTATATTATTATCAAATATTTTTTAGAATGTACTGTTGTAGTACTTGATGATAAAAGGTTGGTGAAATATTGAGAAAGAGGGAAACCCGTAAGGGTGGTTAAGTCCTATTTTTAGAGGAGATCATGTCCAAACTTTTATAAAAATATAAGGACTTAATCAAAATGAATATTTAAGACTTGTTTAATGATGATAACTTCAACAATTCTTTTGAGAAAAGATAATCCGTTTATGAAATTATTGGCAAAGACGTGGGTTTTGTCCCGCTTGCATATTTATGATTATAAAAGAGAATAAAAACCAGAGGATCTGTTGAAAGGTCATTTGTTGCTTGAGGCAACCCAAGATATGTTGTTTATTCATTTGTTGCACTAAGGCAACTTCAGAGATATTTATATGTTCATCTGCTGCATTGAGGCAGTCAGATAGATGGTGGTTCGACCACTGAGAACGCTTTCCTGTGGTACAGATCCATATTTCATTTCTGTAAGGCAGAGGGGTTATTTCCTGCTACAGAAGTACCGTGACCACCTGTTTCATTTCTGTAGTGGCAGAGGGATTATTTCCTGTATACAGAAGGTGTGTCGGCATACATCCCTGCAGTGGCAGATGTGTTATTTCCTGCATGCAGTGGACCCTGTGGTGGCAGAGGGGTTATTTCCTGTACACAGGGGTATAGCCAACAGGAAATCCATATCCGGGTAGTAATGCTGGGTTAAGCCAGGAGCGGGTAGAAACCGACAGATGAGCTCATTACCTACACTATGGCTAGACATGCATCATCTTGTTTTTGCATTATTCTTTGTGATATTTCCTATGCTTTTATTGTGTTCTTTATTTTGTTTGCTTGTGTTCTATTTGTATAGTTCTACTTGCCTATTTTTGAATTGCGCTTAGAGTTAGGTATTATATGAAAAGTCATACTAGTTCAGCATAGACTTAATGAACCTATGTTTAGGACATGCTGACTATTCATACCGAGATTGACATAAGCTAATATCCAATTCTCTTTCAACATAATTTTCAAAGAGTCTTATGTAATTAATGAAAATGAATATTATTGAATTAAATTATCTATTTGCATTTTTATTCTTTATTTTTACGACATTCTCGATCTCTACTGAGAACTTGTGGTTTGGTTCTCACCCCCAAATTTTTCACCCTTTCAGTGACACAGGTTTGAAGACGCAATATGAAGCTGCAAGCGATTAGTCGATTTTTTCATTATTTTAATTGCTTTCATAGAGTCCCTCCCTATTGTCCTTTGAGATTTTATCTTACATAGAGGGGTAGGTATGGTACACTGTATTTGAGTTTTATTTGGTTTCTTTTGTATAAAAATTATTGCTAATAGTATTTATGTGATTATTATTACTTGTAGAATCTTTGATATATGTCTTTAATAAATAAAAACAAAATTTTTCGGTATTTTCTTAAATTAGAAACGCGAAATCAAAATAAAGGCTCAGTAATTAAGTAGTTAATACTAGAAAAGGTTACGTAATGTTCTTTCTAGTAGAAATACCCTGACTTAAGCAAGGTATTTTGCTGGAAGGGATGTTACAGTAAAGGTGTCATGCACATAAATTAATCCCTCACTTTGCATTAAGTGACTCATATTAGTCCCTAAAATTAAATATCGTCGTGCACCAAACTAATCGATTCACCAGTTTTTTTTCATTTTTTTAAAAAATTTAAAATTTTCAATATCTTGGATGCACTAATTTTAATTTTGTTTTTTCATATATCATTTAAATACAAGTACTTTCATAAAAATTCTCATTGTCATTATTACATCATACTTCTATTTATAGTATAATTCTCATTCTCTAATTGGGCTAACCCAATACTAATCTTATCATTATCCTATCCTTCAAAACAACCTTGTCCTTAAGATTGGAGAAAAAATATAAAACCTAAGTAAAATCGTAAATATGAATTACAAGTACTAAACAAAATTAATTTAAAAAATAATATTTTCTATACTACTACTTAAAATAAAAATTCGCCACCAGAATCACATTATTTAAAATAGAGTAAAGGACAAATAGGTCCCTGACCTTTTTTTTGTGGACATTTTTGTCCTCAAGGAAGAAAAAATACATTCAAGTCCCTCACTTCCAAAAAACGTGGACATTTCAACCCTTCCGTTGAATTCAGGCGTTTGGACTGGACGGAAAAGTCTGACCTGGCAGAGGTGGCACTGACCTGGCCGTTACGGAGCCCACGTGGCAGGAAGCTTTTCGAAACAGGACATATAAGTCCCCGGAGATGAAAACAACGCCATTTCGTTACCTCCCCTCCAAACACAGTTGAATCCCCGTATACAATACCCAGAAGACCCATACTTGAGTGAGAGAATTACTGAAAATCCTATGCCAAAGACGATCAAACTCTTTCGTCTCTATTTTTCCCTCCAAAAAATACAACACGTACAAGAGCAATAGGTGCCGGTTGAAGTTGGTGCCAGAAGCTGAGAAGAAGCTTGCTCTGAGGTCATGGTTGCTATCTTCGTCAGAAGGTAAAATTGTGATGCTTAGCTAGGAAGGCAATGTGTGTGCATGTTTATAGTGTAAGATAGAATATGAAAAAAGGGGTTTAAAGCGTCCTTTGTAGGATTAGGGGAAAGGATTGTGTTAGGGCAATGTGGTTTCGTTCATATCTTGTGTTTATGTGTTTTTTATTTTAATCCTAGTTCTGCACGGGTTAATTTCAGATGGTTGATGTGTTTGTGGTGCCGGTCTTTCATCATGGAGGGAACTTTGTAAGGGAAATTGATGAAAAAATGGTTTATCAAAATGGAAAGGAAGAGAGGTTTCCTCAGATGGACCTAGACTTTGTTAATTTTGGAGACCTGGTGACACTATTTAAGGGCTTGGACTACCAGTCATACAAGGCAGTATACTGGTATGATCCAACAAGCACTGACATTGAATCCGCAATGAACATATTGACTAGGGATGCAGGGATCAACGCAATGCGAGAGAACTTAATGAAGAACCCAGGGCTAGGTGAGTTCCATATATACTTTGACCACCCTGTTAATGATCCGGAGGTTGTTGAGGATGCTGCCCAGGACAGAGATACTGCAGGGGAGGTGGATGAAACTGCAGAGGAACTGAATGCATCCTCTTCATCTGATGACGGGTACAAGAGCACGGAGGACGTGTTGTACAAACCTCCACCGGCTGGAATTGAGAGTGATAGTACTGAAAGTGACAGCAATGGTGGGGTTACTGCTGGGAAGAGGAAAAGATGTGTCAAGGGTAAAAAGAAGGTAGTCACTCCGAAGAAAAAGGTAGTTACTCCAAGGAAAAAGGTAGTTATTCTGAAGAAGCAAGGGAAGAGGAAGAGACAATTTGGCACAAGGGTTAAGGAAAGAGGGGAAGGCAGTGGGAATAGGAATGATGTACGTGGTGAAGCTGGGGATCAGTTGCCTGATGTCCAACCCGATTATGCAGTACGGGTGGGTTTTATGTTAGTGAGCTCCCAACAGAGGTGGAGAAAATCATGTTTGAGTATGAGTCTGAAGACTTGCATACTCTCATATCATCCGATGATGAAGGCAGAGGTAATAAATTTCCAGATTTTGATGATGATTATGCTAATGGTGAGGGCAGGTTTGAGTTAGGAACTAGGTTTACCACTGTGGACAGGTTCAAGGAGGTAGTTAAAGATTCGTTCATTGTTGAGGGGCGGGAATTGAGGTGGATAAAAAATGACAAAGAGAGAGTGAGAGTGGGGTGTGGGGATCAGGAGTGTCCTTACTTGGTTCACTTGTCATATAACAAAAGTTTGCAGTGTTATCAAGTGAAGACCTACCATCCAAAACACACTTGTGCAAGGGATTTGGGCAGTAACGCTGTTGATCAGCACTGGCTAAGTAAGAAAATTGAGAAACGAATGTCAACCCAACCACACATGAATACGAAGAAGACAACTGATTTCCTTAAAGAGGAATTTTCGCTCTGTCCCCATCCTAAGATGGTTTATAGAGCAGTGAAGGAAGCTAGGGACAAGATCATGGGAAATGAAAGGGAACAATACAAGAGAACGAGGGATTATTGTGAGGAAGTACTTAGGAGAAATCCAGGCTCATCAGTTAGGCTTGAGCTCATGCCAATTCTAGAGGCTCCCCCTGTTTTTGATAAACTGTACATTTGCCTAGATGCCTGCAAACAAGGTTTCAAAGATGGATGTCGTCCTTTGTTGCATTTGGATGGTTGCTTACTGAAAACATATTATGTTGGTTGGCTTCTAGAAGCAGTTGCTCAGGACGCAAACAATCAGTTTTATGTGGTTGCATATGGGGTTGTCAGGACTGAGACCAAGGATTCCTGAAAGTGGTTCCTGACTAATCTGCAAGGGGACATATGAGACGATGCAAACCATGGCTGAAACTTCATATCAGACCAGCAGAAAGTGAAAGTAGTTTATGGTTATTTTCATTGCTTTGTATTTAGTTAAGATGATTGCTAACTATTTGGTGATCTTCATTGCTATCTATTTGGTTAATTTCATTGCTGTCTGTTTGATTAATTTCAATGCAGGGTTTGCTGCCTGTGCTGAAGGAGGTCATGCCACATGCTAAGCTCCGCAATTGCGTCATGCATATGTGGAAAAACTTCATAAACCGCTACAAGGTCTTGTACATTAGACATGTTATGTGGGAGTGTGCTAGATGCATGACTGTTGCTGAATTCAAGGAATGCATGGAGAAGTTGAAGACAGTTAACCAGGGTGCTTGGGAGTACCTCAGTAAATTTGAACCAGAAACATAGGTTAAGGCTTACTTCTCCCATGGACCAAAAGTGGATAACCTCACAAACATGTGCGAGGTTTTTAATGCTAAAATAGTAAACTACCGTTGCAAGCCTATCCTAACTATGTGTGAAGAGATCAGGTGTTACCTGATGAGGACTTGAGGAGGATGGTGAATCATAAACGGGTATTGGACAATCACTCAGAGAAGCTAGCACCAGTTCAGGAAAAGAGGCTGGAGAAGTTATTAAATCTTAGCACCAAGTGGACGGCTGAATGGATTGGTGACAATGAACGAAAGAGGTTTGAGGTTTCTCGCAAAGCAACGAAGGTGGATGTGGACCTCATTAGGTACAGTTGCTCATGCAACAGATGGCAATTCACTGGTAACTACTGTTCTCACTTGAGTCAGTTTTTTGGTTATTTTGAAATGAATTTCCTTTACTGTTTTTTTGGTTCCATTACTCACCTTCACTGCATTATCTCAGGCATGCCCTGTTTACATGCACTAGCTGCCATTTGGAAGAGACATGACATACCTCATGACTATGTTCACCCTTGGCTGTGCATGGAGTCCATCAGGATGACATATGCACACTGCATTAAGCCTGTTCCAAGTCCAGAATTTTGGGCAAGAACTAAGTTCTCGAAGTTAGACCCACCCATTATCAAAAGGCTAATTAGACAGCTAAAGGTTCATAATAGGCAAAAAGATCCTGCTGAGCCCATCATGCAAGGGGGAAAACTGAAGAGATCATTCATTGTATTCTGCAGCAAGTGTGGTGAGAAGGGCCACAACTACAAAACATGTAAGAGAGCTCCTTCCAACCCAAACTGGAAGCTGAAGACAAGGCGCCCTAGGAAGAAAGCAGCTAGCTCCTCCCAGTCACTGATTGTGCTTCCTCTATCACAATCTGCTCCCCCACCAGAGGTAAGATCCCTACTGTTATCATTGTCTTTTAGGGACTATTCTGTCTTAGTACTATTATGGTTAGGGACTAATCTGTCTTAGTATACAAAACATTAGGGTTAAATATGTCTTAGTTTACTATTCATGAGGTGCTGTTATGTCCCATCATCAAACTGTTTACATATTACATGCATATTTTCAGGATACATCCAGCAGCCAACCAGGCAGCTCCACATGCCTGACCCCAAACTCCACTGTTGTGGAATCACCTGCCCCAGAAATCCACCTATGCCACCAGCTCCAACAAGGGTGACAAGATCCACAGTTGTCATTTCACTTGCAGGGCCAACAGCTACTCAAGCCAGGCCACTAGCCCCAACTACAGGCCATCCATTTAAACCTCCAGGGAAAGCCAATGACACAGCTCGCCCACAACAGTCCAGGTTCAGACCAAAATAGAAGATCTTCAGGCTGCCAGCTCTAATTGCTGCCTGCACAATCCCACCTAAAACACAATAGCCAACTCTATCTACCATCCCATCTGCAGCACGAATCAGGATGCTCCACCCCCAAATTTTCCAACTTCATCAACAACGAAGGACTCGAAGGAGTGAAGACTTCTGTCATTATGTGCTTTTGTGAAAACTTTTTGGATATGTAATGGTTCATAACAAGTAGTAGATACAATTTGCCTTTTTGTTACATGCTTTTTGAACACTGGTGCGTAGAAATCGTGACGGTTCCATTCCTTGGTAACGGCACTAAAAACTCAATACGCACGTTCATAATCTTAGTTCTTTGTCACAACTTCGCACAACTAACCAGCAAGTGCACTGGGTCATCCAAGTAATAAACCTTACGTGAGTAAGGGTCGATCCCACAGAGATTGTCGGCTTGAAGCAAGCTATGGTCACCTTGTAAATCTCAGTCAGGCGGATTCAATTGATTATGGAGATTTAGTAATTAAAAGATAAATAAAATATAAAATAAAAATAATGATACTTATGTAATTCATTGGTGAGAATTTCAGATAAGCGTATAGAGATGCGTTCATTCCTCCTGAACCTCTGCTTTCCTATTGTCTTCATCTAATCATTCATACTCCTTTCTATGGCAAGCTGTATGTTAGGCATCATCGTTGTCAATGGCTACATCCTGTCTTCTTAGTGAAAATGGTCCAATGCGCTGTCACTGCATGGCTAATCATCTGTCGGTTCTCGATCATACTGGAATAGGATCCATTGATCCTTTTGCGTCTGTCACTACCCCAGCACTCGCGAGTTTGAAGCTCGTCGCAGCCATCCCTTCCCAGATCCTACTTGAAATACCACAGACAAGGTTTAGACTTTCCGGATCTCAAGAATGGCCGTCCATGGATTCTAACTTATACCACGAAGATTCTGATTAAGGAATCCCAGAGATACTCATTCAATCTAAGGTAGAACGGAAGTAGTTGTCAGGCATGCGTTCATAGGTTGGGAATGATGATGACTGTCACGATCATCACATTCATATTGAAGTGCGAATGAATATCTTAGAATCAGAATAAGCTTGAATTGAATAGAAAAACGATAGTACTTTGTATTAATTCATGAGGAACAGCAGAGCTCCACACCTTAATCTATGGTGTGTAGAAACTCTACCGTTGAAAATACATAAGTGATGAAGGTTCAGGCATGGCCGAATAGCCAGCCTCCAAACGTGATCTAAAGATGAAACTAAAGATGTAAATGCAATAGTAAAAAGTCCTATTTATGCTAAACTAGTTACTAGGGTTTATAGAAATGAGTAAATGATGCAGAAATCCACTTCCGGGGCCCACTTGGTGTGTGCTTGGGCTGAGCATTGAGCTTTACATGTGTAGAGGCTTCTCTTGGAGTTGAACGCCAGTTTGTAACCTATTTCTGGCGTTTAACTCCACTTTGCAACCTGTTTCTGGCGTTTAACTCCATAATGCAGCATGGAACTGGCATTGAACGCCAGTTTGCGTCATCTAAACTCGGAGGAATAGCGATGGATTCCTATGAAGCATTCAGGAACAAGAAGATTCAATCGGACGACGAATTCTTACGTGGTCCAAGGAAATCAAAGGTCCGCTTCCACGATTTCATCTATATCGAATCTGAATATCAGAATAGCTTATATAGTCATGATTCAATTCAGGTCCACTGACTTTTGATTGATTTCTCTTCGGATCTGATTGGAACATTGGAGAAGTAGGAAGAAGAGAAAGTAGCTGCGATTGCTTGGAGACCTCTTGAATCGATTCTTACTTAGACTACAATAATTATTATAACCACAACTTGTCTTGTCGTACTAGAAGTTCGAACTAGAGGCAGGAAGTAAGTACTGGCGCAGGGAATGGAGTTTTAAGAACAGGAACATCGTTATGCCTTCCTTTCAGTCCTCTGATCTTACCTTAGACCCTCCATGCTATGCGGGGAAGCGAGGTAAGGGCTAGCTTCTAATCTCCGATGATGCCAAGCGAGTCTTCTCGTACTTCAGGCACTCCAGAGGTTAGTTTGTAAAAGAGTGAGAACATGTGAAACAACAAAGAGAATTAGGAATGGAAGGTGGGTGCCCTCTATATTGGGGGTTGATTCTAGCTTTCCGTCATCTCAACCTAAGCATCACGTTCCTAGGGACAGAGACATCTGCGCTCTAAGGCTATCATAGCCAGCATGGTTACATCTAACTGCCTACTGGGCAAGCTTCAACTTCAAAGTCACCTGATTTGGATATGGACTATTATATATTGCTGGAAAGCCCTGAATGTCTACTTTCCAAAGCAATTGGGAGCGCGCCATTTGGAGTTCTGTAGCTCCAGAAAATGCACTTTGAGTGCAGGGAGGTCAGAATCCAACAGCATCTGCAGTCCTTCTTCAACCTCTGAATCTGATTTTTGCTTAAGTCCCTCAATTTCAGCCAGAAAATACCTGAAATCACAGAAAAACACACAAACTCATAGTAAAGTCCAGAAATGTGATTTTTATTTTAAAACTAATAAAAATATACTAAAAACTAACTAAATTATACTGAAAATTATGTAAAAATAATGCCAAAAAGCGTATAAATTATCCGCTCATCACAACACCAAACTTAAATTGTTGCTTGTCCCCAAGCAACTGAAAATTAAATAGGATAAAAAGAAGAAAATATACTATAAATTCCAAAATATCAATGAAACTTAGTTCCAATCAGATGAGCGAGACTTGTAGCTTTTTGCCTCTTGAATAGTTTTGGCATCTCACTTTATCCGTTGAAGTTCAGAATGATTGGCGTCTATAGGAACTTAGAATTCAGATAGTGTTATTGATTCTCCTAGTTCAGTATGTTGATTCTTGAACACAGCTACTTTATGAGTTTTGGCTGTGGCCCTAAGCACTTTGTTTTTCAGTATTACCACCGGATACATAAATGCCACAGACACATAACTGGGTGAACCTTTTCAGATTGTGACTCAGCTTTGCTAAAGTCCCCAATTAGAGGTGTCCAGGGTTCTTAAGCACACTCTTTTTTTTGCTTTGGACCTTGACTTTAACCGCTCAGTCTCAAGTTTTCACTTGACACCTTCACGCCACAAGCACATGGTTAGGGACAGCTTGGTTAGCCGCTTAGGCCATGATTTTATTCCTTTAGGCCCTCCTATCCACTGATGCTCAAAGCCTTGGATCATTTTTATTTACCCTTGCCTTTTGGTTTAAAGAGCTTTTGGCTTTTTCTGCTTGTTTTTTTTTTCTTTTTCTTTCTTTTTTTCCGCTATTTTTTTTCTGCAAGCTTTTGTATTCACTGCTTTTTCTTGCTTCAAGAATTATTTTTATGATTTTTCAGATTATCAAATAACATTTCTCCTTTTTCATCATTCTTCAAGAGCCAACATATTTAACATTCATAAACATCAACTTCAAAAGACATATGCACTGTTCAAGCATTCATTCAGAAAACAAAAAGTATTGTCACCACATCAAAATAATTAAACTAGTTTCACGGATGAATTCAAAACCATGTACTTCTTGTTCTTTTGTTTTTAGAATATTTTTTTCATTTAAGAGAGGTGATGGATTCATATTCATAACTTTAAGGCATAGACACTTAGACACTAGTGATCATATAGTAAAGACACAAACATAAATAAAACATAAAGCTCAAAAATCTAAAAACAGTAAAATAAATAGACAAGGAGATTAAGGAATGAGTCCACCTTAGTGAGGGTGGCGTCTTCCTCTTCTTGAAGAACCAATGGTGCTTTTGAGCTCCTTTATGTCTCTTCCTTGCCTTTGTTGCTCCTCCCTCATAGCTCTTTGATCTTCTCTAATCTCATGGAGGATGATGGAGTGCTCTTGGTGCTCCACCCTTAGTTGTCCCATGTTGGAACTTAATTCTCCTAGGGAGGTGTTGATTTACTCCCAATAGTTTTGTGGAGGAAGGTGCATCCCTCGAGGCATCTCAGGGATTTCATGGTGGGGAATTTTCTCATGCTCTTGTTGAGGTCCATGATCTCTTATTTGCTCCATCCTTTTCTTAGTGATGGGCTTGTCCTCTTCAATGAGGATGTCTCCCTCTATGTCAATTCCAGCCGAATTGCAGAGGTGGCATATGAGGTGAGGAAAGGCTAACCTTGCCCAAGTGGAGGACTTGTCAGCCACCTTGTAAAGTTCTTGAGGTATAATCTCATGAACTTCTACCTCCTCTCCAATCATGATACTATGGATCATGATGGCTCGGTCTATAGTAACTTCAGACCGGTTACTAGTAGGAATGATTGAGCGTTGAATGAACTCTAACCATCCCCTAGCCACTGGTTTGAGGTCATGCCTTCTTAGTTGAACCGGCTTGCCTCTTGAGTCAATTTTCCATTGAGCTCCTTCTTCACATATGTCTCTGAGGACTTGGTCCAACCTTTGATCAAAGTTGACCCTTCTTGTGTAGGGGCATGCGTTCTCTTCCATCATTGGCAAGTTGAATGCCAACCTTACATTTTTCGGACAGAAATCTAAGTATTTCCCCCGAACCATGGTAAGCCAATGCTTTGGATTCGAGTTCACACTTTGATCATGGTTCCTAGTGATCCATGCGTTTGCATAGAACTCTTGAACCATTAGGATCCCGACTTGTTGAATGGGGTTGGTGAGAACTTCCCAACCTCTTTTTCGGATCTCATGTCGGATCTCCGGATACTCATTCTTTTTGAGCTTGAAAGGAACCTCAGGGATTACTTTCTTCTTGACCACAACTTCATAGAAGTGGTCTTGATGGACCTTTGAGATGAATCTCTCCATCTCCCATGACTCAGAGGTGGAAGCAATTGCCTTCCCTTTCCTCTTTCTAGAGGTTTCTCTGGCCTTAGGTGCCATATATGGTTATGGAAAAACAAAAAGCTATGCTTTTACCACACCAAACTTAAAATGTTTGCTCGTCCCCGAGAAAAAGAAGAAAGAAAGTAGTAGAAAAAGAAGAAAATGGAGGAGATGGGGGAAGAATATGTATTCGGCCAAGGAGAAGAAGAGAGGGTTGTGTTGTGTGAAAATGAAGAAGTAGTGAGGGGTTTATATAGGAGTGAGGGGGGATGTAGGGTTCGGCCATTAGGGTTGGGTTTGGGAGGAAAATTAGTTTGAATTTTGAAGGTAGGTGGGGTTTATGGGGAAGAGAGGATGGATGTAAGTGGTGAAGAGGTGATGGAAAAGAGTGATTGAGGTGATTGGTGAAGGGTATTTGGGGAAGAGAGTTATGAAAAGGTGTGAAGAGGAGAGAAGAAAATGTGGGGATCCTGTGGAGTCCACAGATCCTGAGGGGATCCTGTGGGATCCACAGATCAAGTGGGGTCAAGGACTTAACATCCCTGCTCCAATTAGGCGTGTAAAATGCCCTTGCTGTGCAATCCTGGCATTTAACGCCAGACTGCTGCCTGTTTCTGGCGTTAAACGCCCAAATGTAGCTTGTTTCTGGCGTTTAACGCCAGGTAGATGCTTGTTTCTGGTGTTAAACGCTAGACAGATGCTTGTTTCTGGCGTTTAAATGCTAGATTGTTCTCCTCCAGGGTGTGCTGTCTTCAATGCTATTTTTCATTCTGTTTTTTATTTTTCAGTAGTTTTTGTGACTTCACATGATCATCAACCTAATAAAACACGAAATAACAAAAAGAAAATAAAATAGATATGCTTAAATAACATTGGGTTGCCTCCCAACAAGCGCTTCTTTAATGTCAATAACTTGACAGTGAGCTCTCATGGAGCCTCACAGATAATCAGAGCAAGGTTGGAACCTCCCAACACCAAACTTAGAGTTTGACTGTGGGGGCTTTGGTTGACTCTGCAGTGAGAGAAGCTTTTCATGCTTCCTCTCCATGGTTACAGAAGGAGATCCTTGAGTTTTAAACACAAGGTTGTCCTTATTCAGTTGAAGGACCAACTCTCCTCTGTCCACATCAATCACAGCTCTTACTGTGGCTAGGAAGGGTCTTCCAAGGATGATGGATTCATCATCTTCCTTCCCAGTGTCTAGGATTATGAAATCAGCAGGGATGTAAAGGCCTCCAACCTTTACTAACACGTTCTCTACTTGTCCATAAGCCTATTTTCTTAAGTTGTCTGCCATCTCTAATGAGATTTGGTGCACGAAATTGTGATCTCCAGGCTCGAACAAATCCTGGTAATGGCTCCAAAGCTTGGTGCTCTGATCTTAATTCATAATTGTCACAACTTCGATACAACTAACCAGCAAGTGCACTGGGTCGTCCAAGTAATACCTTACGTGAGTAAGGGTCGAATCCCACGGAGATTGTTGGTATGAAGCAAGCTATGGTCACCTTGCAAATCTCAGTTAGGCAGATATAAATGGATAATGGTGTTTTCGAATTTAATATAATAAAATAGGGATAGAGGTACTTATGTAAATCATTGGTAGGAATTTCAGATAAGCGAATAGAGATGCTTTTCGTTCCTCTGAACCTCTGCTTTCCTGCTATCTTCATCCAATCAGTCTTACTCCTTTCCATGGCTGGCTGTATGCAAGGGCATCACCGTTGTCAGTGGCTACACCCCCTCCTCTCAGTGAATAATATGCTCACGCACCCTGTCACAGCACGGCTATTCATCTGTCGGTTCTCCATCATGCTGGAATAGGATTCACCCTCCTTTTG